>NW_024429266.1:41668428-42046456 GCF_017639785.1 Mesocricetus auratus
TTCGCCAGCCTGATCTCGATTCCTTTGTTCATCTCTCCTCTTTGTAACTGGGTTACTGTAGTTCAATTTGTTTTTTTGCTGTGGGTGTCTGCCTCTGCTTCTGTCAGCCACTGGATGAGGGTTCTAAGTTGGCGCATAAGGTAGTTATCAATCTCATTATCATTAGAGGGCATTTAAGGCAGCCTTAATGACAGTTGGTGTTATCCATGTAGATTTGTGATGATCTCACTAGTGCCAGATCTCTCCTCCAACTTATAATGGCTCCCTCTATTATGGTATCTCTCATTCTTCTCTCCTCTATTCTTGCCCTGGCTCAAACTTTCTGCTCTCCCATATCCTCCCCTCTTCTTTTCCCCTTCTCTTTTTCCCATCTCCTTCACCCCCCAAATCCAATTAGGAGATCTTGTCCCATAACCCTGATCCAGGTTCAGGTTACCATGCATATCACTCCCTGATTCCCAGACTCTCTGGCAGTGGGACTGTAGGCTGGCAATGCCCTGCTTCCATGTCTAAAATCTATATATGAGTGAGTACATGTCTTTTTGTGACTGTGTTACCTCACTCAGGATGGTTTCTTCCAGTACCATCCATTTGCCTGAAAATTTCAAGATTCCATTGTTTTTTCTGCTGAGTAGTACTCAATTGTGTAAATATACCACATTTCTCTCTATCCACTCTTCAGTTGAGGGGCACCTAGGTTGCTTTCAGGTTCTGGATATTACAAATAAAGCTGCTATACTTTCATATAAATTGAAGGTGCCATGTACACTACTAAATGAGAAAAGTAATCATCAATCTCATTCAGGTATGAACCTTGTGAATTACAATAACAACTGGCCTCGGAACACTGGTACAGTGCCTGCATGAGAGCTGTGATAATAACCAAGCACTTTCAGATTGGATTTGTTTCATTATATAAGATAAAACCCATACCTTGCACTGTTAACAGATCAAGAGTGTATGGATAGGCAGATCATAGATCTATGGAAGAAGCTAATCCTAAAGCTAAGATATGCATGGTAACCTGAACCCGGATTAATTTTGGATTAACATTGAATAAAATGAGCTAATAATGCCCTATCATTATTATTCCAATAAGTTAAGGCATCTCTCCATCTTCATCAGAGAAGTTTCTGCTTATAATAGATGATGATAAACAAAAGAGACCCACAATTTGCCTAAGTGCAGAGAATAAGTCTACAGAATATCTAAACTAAAATGGAAAATACATAACAAAACCTCTCCTCCAAAGACTTAAGGATCACTGCAGAAGGGAGGACAGGAAGGGTCATTGGTTGTGGATGACCACAAAGAAACAGTGCTGGACACAGCAAGGAAGCTATCCATCTGACCTCAACTGTTCTGACAGTATGCACAAAACCTGTGCAAGCCCTGACCAGACCAACACCAGCATGAAGAGGGGAGTTGTGCACATAATTCCATTTAGCTGCTGGAAAAGGAAGGGTATTTCTTGTCTGAACCTGTTAGAATTTAGGCATTTGTATTGCTCTGTCTTAGGAGTCCTGACTGATATGCCTTCAACTACTGCCAGTAAGAGCACCACCTGTGCCTATTCACTCTGTTCCCTTTTAAAGGGGCCCTGCCCACCACACATCTCTCTCTGTCTCTCTGTCTCTGTCTGTCTCCCTTTTTTCTCTCCCTCTTTGTCTGGTTGTTCCTCTATCTCTATCACTCTTTCGCTCTCTCTCTCTCTCTGTCTCTCTCTCTGTCTCTGTCTCTGTCTTTGTCTCTCTCTCTCTGTCTGTCTGTCTCGCCTCTCTCCTGCTGGTCCTGTTCCTGGAGGCCAGTCTCCTCCATTCCCTTTCCCTTTTTACAATCCTTTCCCCTTAATAAAACCCCAGTCCGCTTGTACTCAGTTACATGGTGTCTTTCTCGAGTAACTTTTTAAGAATTACAACAAAACCTATAGAGCTCTAATATGTTGACTACTCTCCAGTAAAAGGCCAAACAAATTAACTTTGTTACAGAAAGAAGGACATAAATTACATATTGTATTTAGAGGGTGGCCTATAAAGTTATGGGAATTGAAAAAGTCCCTAGAAAACAACCACTGACTCAAAACGTAAAGAAAGAAATTAAAGACTTCCTAAAATTCAATGAAAATGAATGCAGAAAATACCCAAATTTATAGGACACAATGAAAGCAATGCTAAGGTTAATAGCGCTAAATGCCTCCATAAAGAATTTGAAGGAATCTTATACTAGTGACTTAACAGCACAACTCACAGCTCTAGAACAAAAAGGAGCAAACCAATACAAAAGAGTAGATGGCAGGAAATAATAAAACTGAGGGCTGAAATCAATGAAATAGGAACAAAGAGAACAAACAATACAATACATCAATGAAATAAATAGTTCTTTCAGAAAATCAACAAGTAGACAAACCCTTATCCCAACTAAGTAAAAGGCTAAGAGAATACCCAAATTAACAAAATCAGAAAGTAAATTGGGACATAGCAACAAAAAATGAGGAAATCCAAAGAATCATTAGGTCATAGCTCAAAAACCTACACTCGACAAAATTGCAAAATCTATAAATAATGGATAGTTTTGTCAGTAGATACCACTTACCAAAGTTAATTAAGATTAGATAAACAATTTAAATAGACCTATAGCCCCTAAGAAAATAGAAGCAGTCATTAAAAGTCTCTCAACCAATAAAAGCCCTTAGCTACATGGTTTTGGCAGAGAATTCCACCATACTTTCAAAGCAGACCTAATACCAGTACTCCTCAAAATATTCCCAAAAAGGAGCATCGCCAAATTCATTTTATAAGGTCACAGTCAGCCTGATACCCAAACTACACAAAGACTCATAATAGAAAGATTTAATTTAATTTAAGATTAATTTGTCTAATGAACACTGATGCAAAAATGCTCCAATCTGAATCCAAGGCCACAAAGAGATCATCCCACATGGTCAAGTAGGCCTCTTCCTAGAAATTCAGGGATGGTTTAACATGAAAATCTGTCAGTGTAACCCACCATATAATTGAACTTGTTGTGGAATATTATTTAACTGTGTAAAGATGTGTTACATTTGTCTATGCAGTGGAATATTACTTTAACTGGGTAAAGTTGTGTTACATTTGTTTAACGATGTAAGCATGTGTGTTTAATTATGCAAAGATGTTGCATTTGTTTCACTTGCCTGCCTAGGGACCTGATTGACTTACTAACAAGCTGAATGGGCGATAGCTAAGTAGGAGAGGGATAGGTGAGGTTAGCAGGCAGAGAGAAATCTAGGCTCAAGACGAAGTAGAGAAGAAAGAGGAGACAATGAGGGAGAAGGCAAGGGCTTGAAGCCAGGCAGCTGTTACCCAGACAGACAGGAGGAGCAGTGAAAGTAAGATATGAAGAAGGAAAGAAAAGTAAAACACCCTGAGGCAAAAGGCCCACAGAGAGAAACAGGTTAATTTAAAAGACTTATCTAGATGTGAGTCTAAGCTAGGCTGAGTATTCAAAACTAGTAAGTATCTGTGTCAATATTTGGGAGCTAGATGGTAGCCCAAAAAGAAAAAGTCTGGTACATGAACTTAAAGAAAAAAAAGTGATCATCTCATTAGATGAGGGAAAAAAAAAAACCTTTGAAAAAATGCAACACCTCTTTACGATAAAAGTGTTGGAGAGATTAGGGACACAAGGGACATACCTAAAATCAATTACAACAAGCCCATAGCCAACATCAAATTAAAAGAAGAGAAACTCAAAGCAATTCCACTAAAATCAGGAACAAGACAAGACTCTACACTCTTTCTATATTTATTCAATACGGTACTTGAAGTTCTGGCTAGAGCAATAAGAAAACAAAAGGACATCAAAGGATTCAAATTAGAAAAGACTTCAAAGTATCACTAATTGCATATAGCATGATAGTATATATAAGTGGCCCCAAAAATTGTACCAGGGAGCCGGGCGGTGGTGGCGCACGCCTTTAATCCCAGCATTTGGGAGGCAGAGGCAGGCGGATCTCTGTGAGTTCGAGGCTGGGCTGGACCGACAGCCTCCAAAACAATACAGAGAAACCCTGGCTCATAAAAAAACAACAACAAAAAATTTGTACCAGGGAACTCCTACAGCTGATAAACACCTTTAATGAAGTGGCTGTATATAAGGTTAACTAAAGAAAATTAGTAGCCCTCCTATATACAAATGACAAATGGGCTAAGAAAGAAATCAGGGAAATGACACCTTTCACAATATTCACAAATAATATGAAATATCTCTGGGAATTTAAACTAGCAAGTGAAGGGACTTTTATGATAAAATCTTCAAGTCTTTGAAGATGGAAACTGAAGAAGGTATAAGAAAATGGAAAGGTTTCCCAAGCTCCTTGATCTCAGGGATTAACATAGTACATATAGTCATTCTACCCAAAGGAATCTACAGATTCTGTACAATCCCCATCAAAATTCCAATACAATTATTACAGACCTTGAAAGAACCATACTCACCTTCTTATGTACAAACAAAACATAAACACAGGACAGCTAAAACCATTCCATACAACAAAAGAACTTCCAGAGGTATTGCTATCCTGGAATTCAAGAGCTACTAAAGAGCTATATTAATAAAATCTGCATGGTTTTGGTATAAAAGCAGGCACTTTGATTTATGGAATGAAATTAAAGGCCCATTCATAAATCCACACACCCATGGACACCTGAATTTGAAAAAAGAAGGCAGAAGTATACAATGTAAAAAGCATCTTCAACAAATGGTGCTGGTATAACTAGATGTCTGTATGTAGAAAAATTCAAATAGATCCATATTTATCCCCTTACACAAAACTCAAGTCCAAGTGCATCAAAGACCTCAGCATAAATACAGACACATTGAACTTGATAGAAAGAGAAAGTGGGCTATACCCTTGAATGCACTGGCACAGGAGACAGCTTCCTGAACACAAAATCAATTCTGCAGGCACTGATATTCAAAATTAATAAACAGGATCTCAGGAAACTGAAAAAAATCTATAAATCAAAGGACACAATCACTAGGACAAGAGGACAAAAACATTTCACTAGCTCCACATCTGACAGGGGGCAAATATCCAAAATGCATAAAGAACTTGAGAAACTAGACATCAACAAACTAAAATCCAATTAAAAGTAATGTATACAACTGTCATACATATGTATATGTAAACTTGTATACCCACTTTGGAAATCATGCAGTTCCACAGAAAATTAGGAACTGAACTACCTCAAGTCCCAGCTAGATCACTCCTGGACAAGTGGATACTCCATACTATTACAAGAACACTTGCTCAACTATGTTCATAGAAGCTTTAATCATAATAGCCACAAATTGGAAACAATGTAGATGCCCTTCAACAAAATATTGGATAAAGAAATATGATTCATTTATACAATGAAGTATTACTCAGCTGCTATATGATTATATCATGAAATTTGCAGGCAAATGAATGGAATTAGAAAAAAATGTTCTGAGTGAGGTAACCAAGACTTAGAAAGGCAAACAGAGCATGTACTCAGTTAAAGTGATATTATCTGTAATGTAAAAGACAATCAGGGATTGGTCTACAGACCCAGGAAGACTAAGCAACAAGGGGTATTGTGGTGGTGGTGGGGAATCTAAGAATCTCCCTAGCAAAGGGGAAATGAATAGATTTTGTGGGTGTACTGGGGATGGGTATAGTTGGGAACTTGAGGGATCTAGTGGAGGGGAGTAAATACTGGAAGAAATGCCTGGAATGTGGGGGCATTTGAGAGCAGAGGTGGAAACCTAGTGCAATGGAAGTTCCATGGAATCTACAGGAGTTGCCCTAGCAAAGACTCCTAGTAATGGGAGACATGGAGACTGAACAGGTAATCTCTAACTAAGCAGGTCCTCATGCAGGGTTTAGGACAACAACCCAACCACAAAACCTTTGACCCATAGTTTTTGCTGCCTGCAGAGCATTCTAGGACTGAGGCACAACAGAATCTTCAATGAAGAGGCTAGAAAAACTTCATCCAGCAATTAATCGGATAATCGGAGCAGACAGAGTCCCACAATCAAAGATTAGGGTGTCCTGAAAAGGAGGGGGATGAAGGATCAGAGAAACCAGAGAGGTCAGGTAAGATAGAACTTGGACCACAGAATCAACTGACTGGGAGTCATGATGCCTTGCTGAAATCAGGTTACCTGTAGGATCTGACCTAAGTCCTTTGCATATAAGTTATGGCTGAGTAGCTTGGTGCTCTTGTAGGGTTCCTAACAGTGGTAACAGGGGCTGTCTCTGACTCTATTGTCTGCCTGTGTGATCCTTCTCCTCCTACTTGATGCTTCATACAGCCTTGATGTGATGGTATGTGCCTGGTCTTATTGCAGCTTTTTATTCTTTGTCTGATGAATATCCCTTCGACTCCTATTCTTTTCTCAGTAGAGATCAGTAGAGATGGAGCAGGGTAGATCTCAGGGAGAGGATGCTTAGGGGAAAGATTGGGGAGAGAAGAGGGAAGAAAAACTGCAGTCTATATGTAATACATGAGAAAAGAATAAAAAAATAATATAAGAAGGTTACTGCCCTTTATGCACCGATTTGGCATTCTGACCCTTTGTTGAAATTGCCACCTCTGAGATTTTTGGTGAGTTTTTAGTCTCATGCTCAGAGTCTTATCTTCTGGTCCTATTCATGCCCATTATTTTCCTTCTTTTGTTTAATTGTTCCATCTAAGACTTCAAGCACTCTTTTGAATAGGGATGAAGAGAATAGAGGCAATTGTCATGCTATTGATCTTCATGAGAACAACATTCTGAATATTTCTCAACTTCGTATGATATTGGTTATAGGCTCATTTATGATTTACCTGCATTATACTGAGGTATGCTCCCTCCATTCTTACGATGTCTGTGTTTTTTAACATTAAGGAATATATAGTTCTACCAAAGTCCCTTTCTATATCTATTGTGATGCTCATATGACTTATTGATTAGTGTTTATGTATATGATGAATTATAGTTATTGATTTTCATGTCCTAAACATCCTTGATTCACTGGAATGTAGCCAACATGGTCATGGAAAATCATCTTCTTTTTTTTTATTTAGGTTAGAAACAATCTTGTTTCACATGTCAATCCCAGCTCCATCTCCCTCCCCTCCTCCTCCTCCCTCTCCACCAGGTCCCCCAGTCACCCACCCAATCTCCAGTCCAATCCCTAAGGAGAGTGATGTACTCCATGGTGGATCTCCAGTAACTTTCATTTCATCCAGGGCAGGACCTAGGCCTTCCCCCAAGAATCCTGGCTGAGAGAGCATCCCATATTGTGGCAAATACTACCCAAGGCCCCATAGATTACCTAGGCCTCCTCACTGACACCCACATTTAGGGGGTCTGGGTCAGTTCCATGTTTTCCACATAGCCATCAATCTGGAATCTGAGAGCTCCCCTTGTTCAGGTCAGCTGTTTCTGTGGGTTAAACCAGCCCACTCTTAACTCCTTTGCCCATCAGTTTTCTCTTTCAGACACTGGATTCCAGGAGTGCAGTTCAGTGTTTGTCTGTGGGTACCTGCCTATGCTTTCATCAGACGCTGGATGAAGGTTTTGTTTCCTAGACTCTCTGGCAGTGGAATTCCCCTGATTACTGTCTAAAATCCATATGTGAATGAGTACATACCATGTTTCTCTTTTTGTGACTGGGTTACCTCACTCAGGATGGTTCTTTTCTAGTGCCTCCTATTTGCCTTGTTTTATTCCGCTGAGTAGTACTCCATTGTGTAAATGTACCACATTTTTTCTATCCACTCTTCAGTTGAGGGACATTTAGGTTGTTTCCAGATTCTGGCTATTACAAATAATGAAAATCATCTTCTTAATGTGATCTTGAATTCGCTTTACACTTTCCATCTTTGTTAAGAAATAGGCCTTCATCAGAAATTTCCCATAGAAAAGTATTAATATACTTTTTTAAGTTTTACAAAACATACAAGTGTTTCTAAGAGTAATAATGAATTTTATTATAAAATAACATCTTTGGGACACTTGCCTACAGTGGAGTGCAATTATAAAAGATAAACTGACCAGACAACAGATTTTGGTCATATTTATAATTGAGATCTTTCTTCCCAAAACATGCTTCTTTGTAACAGAGAATAAAGCTGTTAGCTTAACACTTAAGGTAAGAAGTGACTATTAGTAATGTAGTAGCCATCCTCAACTGTTATACCTACCACAAAACTTACAGATAAGGCAGAAAAGAGTCACATATAGTCTGTCCCAGACGAATGTGAATTTTGAGGCAAAATTTCATCTCTTAGAAATATCAGAGCAACTATATCCATGGAGACCAATGAACATGACTGTCTAAAACATACCTGAACAAGGACAATGGTAGGCATCCTAACATGGAAGGGGAAATTTCATGGGTCCTCGACTTTAGACTAAAAATTTCAAACAACCAATAGGCGCTGAGAGCCAGAGATACAGTCTTGCACAGGGAAGAAGGTCCAAACTATTTATCCAATACCAAATAGTCAATCCTGAAATCATATATATAACAGCAACGTTAATCAGACTAAGCAGGTTGCATTTATGTGTGTGTGTGTGTGTGTGTGTGTATGTGTGTGTGTGTTAACAACTATTAAATATTAAGAGAGAATGAATTGTAGAGAGAAAGTATAGGTACCTATAGGTAACTGGAAAGAGGTGACACAAAAAAGAAAAGAGGACAGATGGTATAATTATACCTTAATTTCAAAAAATCTTTTAAAAATTACTAAAATAGCCAAAAATTTTAATAATTTTGTTTCCCAAGAAAATAAAATTGCTTGATGTTTTGATGTTTGATAATTGATTGTTTATTTTGGAAAACTTTATGTACCATTACTTAATAAAAACATGCAACAGGTAAAATTTTAATACTAACGTTAAAGTTCCAGATTTTTATGTATGTTGCATAATTTTAACTATTTGCACTTCTCTGTCATTCTATATCAGATATGTTCTCATTATGTAATGGCATCATTAATAAATAGAGTATTATCATCAGGTTCTGAGGGTGGCCAAGAGCTTTGGCAATAGCCTGCTATGCTTGGGAGACTCTATGAGACGTCTATATAAAAGATACAACCCGTTCCTGGGACTGATTATTTTATTTGGGAGTATATGCTATCTATTTACCTATTCTTTCTCCCATTACTTGGTAATTTAATTTAAACTCCTTCCATATATACATGTATTTTACTAAAGCAGTAGTTTTAAATATGGCCTTTAGATTAAATTATTGATCCCATCTCCCCCTTACCATACCCTCACATCCTTCTCCACATTTAATCATTCTATATTGTAGTGTACCATTTATAACATTATAATCTGTTTCCACTTCCTTGAAAATTTACCTCCTCACTCCAGGTATCTTGCTAGTTATCTAGCTTAGGTAGACTAAAATACATATATCTAAAATGTAAAAGAAAAACATCTATGCTTTCTGGGATCTTCTGGCCTGGGGATTGCAGACAGGTCTACTTGCCCCAGAGGACCAAGAAACCAGTAGCCTGCTGAGAGTCCTGGTCTTCCCCCCCCACTCAGAGATGTCATGATCTCCGCCCCCCCACCCAGGGCCAGACTTCCTTCCAATTGCTCTCTCTGGGATCTCCTGGCCTGCAGTCTACAGACAGGTAGACTTGCCCCAGGCTCACCAAGCAATGTCCAGTCTGCTGATAGCACTGTGCTAATCCAGTTACCACCCACTGGGAGAGAGAGTGCCTCAGAGTGGCCTGCACCCACCATGATACCCATTAGAGAAGGAACCTGCTTGTACCCACCAGAAGAGAGCCTTGAACCAGTAGCCACCAGGAAAGGTAGAGACCACACCTGTGAAATTTCACCATTCCTGGGTCAACGAAGAAATAAAGAAAGAAATTAAAGACTTCCTAGAATTCAATGAAAATGAAGATGCAACATACCCAAACTTGTGGGACACTTTGAAAGCAGTAATAAGAAGAAAGTTCATAGCACTAAGTGCTCATATGAAGAAACTGGAGAATAGTCACACTAGAGAATTAACAGCACAACTGAAAGCTCTAGAACAAAAAGAAGCAAACTCACCCCAGAGGAGTAGATGGCAGGAAATAATCAAAATGAGGGCTGAAATAAAAATGAAATGAGTAAAACAATACAAAGAAATAATGTAACAAAGAGTTGATTCTTTGAGAAAATCAACGCGATAGACAAACCTTTATCCAAACTCACCAAATGGCAGAATGAGATCATGCAAGTTAACAAAATCAGAAATGAAAAGGGGGACATAACAACAGACACTGAGGAAATCCAGAGAATCATCAGGTCATACTTTGAAAATCTTTACTCCACAAAATTCAAAAATGTAAAGGAAATGGACTACTTCCTGGATTGATATCACCTGCCAAATTAAATCAAGAACAGATAAGCAATTTAAATAGATTTTAACACCTAAGGAAATAGGAGCAGTCATCAAAAGTCTCCCAACCAAAAAAAGCCTAGGGCCAGATGGCTTCAATGCAGAATTTTACGAGAAATTCAAAGAACAGCTTATACTAATTCTCCTCAAATTATTCCATGCAATATAAGCAGAAGGGTCTTTGCCAAACTCTTTTTACAAGGCTTCAATAACATTGACACAACTAAGAAAGAGAACTGCAGACCAGTTTCCCTCATGAACATTGATGCAAATATACTCAATAAAATACTGGCAAATCAGATCCAAGAATATATCAGAAAGCTCACCCACCATGATCAAGTAGGCTTCACTCCAGGGATGCAGGGATGGTTCAACATATGAAAATCTATCAATTTAATCCATCATATAAACAAACTCTGAAAGAAAAACCACATGATCATCTCACTAGATGCTGAAAAAGCCTTTGACAAAATCCAACACCCCTTCATGGTAAAGGTCTTGGAGAGATCTGGGCTAACAGGAACACACCTAAACATAATAAAAGCTATATACAACAAACCAACAACCAACATCAAACTAGATGGACAGAAACTCAAGGTGATTCCGCTAAAATCAGGAACAAGACAAAGCTGTCCCCTCTCCCCATGCCTCTTCAATATTGTACCTGAAGTTCTAGCTAGAGCAATAAGCAATAAAAGGAGATTAAGGGGATACAAATTGGAAAGGAAGAGGTAAAACTTTCACTGTTTGCAGATTATATGATACTTTATATAAGTGACCCAAAGAACTCTACCAGGGAACTTTTACAGCTGATTAACCCCTTCAGCAAAGTGGTGGGATACAAGATCAGCTCAAGAAAATCAGTAGCCCTACTGTATGCAGATGATAAGAAGGCTGAGAAAGAAATCAGAGAAACCTCACCCTTTACAGTTGCCACACACAAGGTAAAATACCTTGAGGTAATGCTAACCAAATAAGTGAAAGACCTGTATTGCAAGAGCTTTGAGTCTTTAAAGAAAGAAATTAGCCATGCGTTGGTGGTGCATACCCTTAATCCTAGCCCTCAGGAGGCAGAGGCAGGAGGATCTCTGTGAGTTGGAGGCTAGCTTCAAAAACAATACAGATACACCTTGTCTCTAAAAACCAAAAAAGAAAGAAATTAAAGAAGACATCAGAAAATGGAAAGATCTCCCATGCTTTTAGATAGGTAGGATCAATGTATTAAAAATGTCAATCCAGCCAAAAGCGATCTACAGACTCAATGCAATTCTCCGCAAAATTCCAGCAAAATTCTTCACAGACCTTGAAAGAACAATTCTCAACTTTATATGGCAAAATAAAAGACCCAGGATAGCCAAGACAACCCTGCTCAACAAAGAAACATCTGGAGGCATCACCATTCCTGACTTCAAGCTCTATTATAGAACTGTATTCCTGAAAACAGCTTGGTATTGGCACAAAAATAGACAGGTAGACCAATGGAATTGAATTGAACACAAACCTATGAACACATGATTTCGACAAAGAAGCTAAAATTATACAATGGAAAAAAGAAAGCATCTTCAACATATGGTGCTGGCATAAATGGTTATTGGCATGTAGAAGACAACAGATAGATCCATGTCTATCACCATGCATAAAACTTAAGTCCAAATGGATCAAAGACCTCAACATAAATTCAGCCACACTGAACTGGTTAGAAGAGAAAGTGGGAGACACCCTTGAACAAACTGATACAGGAGACAGCTTCCTGAATGTAACACCAGTAGCACAAACACTGAGATCGACATTTAATAAATGGGACCTCCTGAAACTGAGTAGCTGCTGTAAGGCAAAGGACACAGTCAGCAAGACAAAAAGGCAACTCACAGATTGGGAAAAGATATTCACTAACCTCACATCTGACAGAGGGCTGATCTCCAAAATTTATTAAGAACTCAAGAAGCTATTCTCAAAAACACCAAAGGATCCAAACAAAAAGTGGGGGACTAAATTAAATACAGAATTCTCAATAGAGGAGACTAAAATGGCTGAGAGACACTTGAGAAAGTACTCAACATCCTTAGCCATTAGGGAAATGCAAATCAAAACAACCCTGAGATATCAACTTACTCCTGTCAGAATGTCTAAAATCAAAAACACCAATTACAGCTTATGCTGGAGAGGATGTGGAGAAAGGAGAACACTCATCCATTGCTGGTGGGAGTGCAAACTTGCACAGCCACTTTGGAAATCAGTATGGATATTCCTCAGGAAAATGGGAATCAGTCTACCACATGATCCAGCAGTTCCACTCTTATGAATATACCCAAAAGATGCCCATTCATTCAACAAGGGTGTCTGTTCCACTATGTTCATAGCAGCATTACTTATAATAGCTAGATCTTGGAAGCAACCTAGATGCCCCATAACTAAAGAGTGGATAGAGAAAATGTGGCATTTTACACAAAGGAGTACTACTCAGCAGAAAAAAAAACAATGGAATCTTGAATTTGCAGGCAAATGGATGGCACTAGAAGAAACCATCCTGAGTGAGGTAACCCAGTCACAAAAAGACAAACATGGTATGTACTCACTCATATATGGATTTTAGACATGGATCAGGGGAGTGTTAGACTACAGTCCCAGGGCCAGTGAGTCTGGGAAACAGGGAGGTTCCCAAGAGATATACATAATACCCCAGAGAAGTGGAAAGAGGCAAGATCTCCTGAGCAGATTTGGAACATGGGGGGAGAGGAGAGGGAACCAGGAAAAAGAGAGGGGGATAAGAGGAGGGTAGAAGAAGACATGGGGAAGAAGGAAGGTTGAGTCGGGATAAGAATAGAGGAGACCAGAATGAGAGATACCATAATAGTACGAGTTATTATAGCTTTGAGGAGAGAGCTGATTCTAGTGAGATTTCCAGAGATCTACCAGGATAACACCAATGGAAAACAAAGTAATAGCAGAGAGACTACATTAATAGTCACTACCTGATGATAAGGTTGATGACTCCCTTATATGACATCCTATAACCTTCATCCAGTGACTGGAAGCAGAGATAGATACTCACAGGTAAACACTGAACTGACTCCCTGGGACCCAGTGACAGAAATGGAGAAGTGATGAGCAATGGGGTCAAGACTGTGCTGGTGAAACCCACAAAGACAGCTGACTGGACAATAGAGAGTTCTTGAACCCCACACTGATGGCTAAGAGGCCAACAGGGGACTGATCCAGACTCCATTATTGTAGTGTCAGTGAGGAGGCCTCAGAAATCTCTGGGGCCTTAGGTAGTAGATTAGTGTTCACCATGGCATAGGAATGAACTTTGGGAGCCCACACCACATGGAGGGATGCTCTCTCAGTCTGGACACATGAGGAAGGGCCTAGATCCTGCCCTGGATGAAATGACAGACTCTGGAGATCCCCCCAAGGAGGGCCTCACCCTCCCTGGGGAATGATGTGGGGATTGGGCTGGGGGTGAGGGGTTTGGGTGGGGCTGGTAGAGGGAGCTTAGGTTGACACTTAATTTAATTTAAATCTAATTTAAACTAAAAAATATTGGAAATTAAAAAAATCAGAAACAAAAAGGGGGACATAACAATGGACACAGGGAAATCCAGAGAATCTTCAGGTCATATACCTTGAAGAACTGTGCTCCACAAAATTTGAAAGTTTAAAGGAAGTGGACAATTTTCTGGATAGATATTATTTACCAAATTAAATCAAGAACAGATAAGCAATTTAAACAGA
The DNA here is from genome assembly GCF_017639785.1 of Mesocricetus auratus. Taxonomy (NCBI): domain Eukaryota; kingdom Metazoa; phylum Chordata; class Mammalia; order Rodentia; family Cricetidae; genus Mesocricetus; species Mesocricetus auratus. Next base: position 41,682,569 of record NW_024429266.1, read on the forward strand.
TCTATAACCCCTAATGAAATAGAAGAAGTCATCAAAAGTCTCCCAAGCAAAAAAGGTCCAGGCCCATATGACTTCAGTGCAGAATTCTAATAGAAATTCAAAGAGCTAAATCCAATACTCCTCAAAATGTTCCACACAATAGAAGTAGAAATTTCATTGCCAAACTCTTTTTTGAGGCTCCAATTACCTTGGTACATCAGCCACAAAAAGACACAACTAAGAAAGGGAACTACAGACCATTATCCCTCATGAACAATGATGCAAAAATATTCAATAAAATACTAACAAATTGAATCCAAGAACACATAAGAAAAATCATTCACCGTGATCAAGTAGGCTTCATCCCAAGGATGCAAGGATGGTTCAACATATCAAAATCTATCAATGTAGCCACCATATAAACAAACTGCAAAAGAGAAACCACATGATCATCTCACTTGATGCTGAAAAAATCTTTGACAAAATCCAACACCCATTTATCATAAAGGTGCTGGAGAGATCATGGGTAACAGGAACATACCTGAACACAATAAAATCAATATACAGTAATCAACAGCTAACATCAAACTAAATGGAGAGACACTCAACACAATTCCTCTAAAATCAGGATAAAGACAAGGCTGTCCCCTCTCTTCATACCTCTTCAATATTGTACTTGAAGTTCTAGCTAGAGCAATAAGACAACAAAAGGTTATCAAGGGGATACAAATTGTAAAGGAAGAAGTCATACTTTCACTATTTGCAGATGTTATGATAGTTTACATAATTGAACCAAAATTCTACACAGGAAACCCTACAGATGATAAGAACCTTAAGCAGAGTGGTAGGATACAAAATCAACTCAAAAAAAAATAAGTAGCCCTATTATATATAGACAATAAATGGGATGAGAAAGAAATCAGAGAAACCTTACCCTCTACAATAGCCACAAACAACATAAAATATCTTGGGGTAATGCTAACCAAACAAATGAAAGACCTGTGTAGCAATAAGTTTGAGTCTTTAAATAAAGAAATTAAAGAAGATAACAGAAAATAGAAAGAACGCCCATGCTCTTGAATAGGTAGGATCAGCATAGCAAAATTGGCAATCTTGCCAAAAGCAATCTACAGATTCAGTGCAATGCCCACCAAAATTCTGACACAATGCTTCACAGACATTGAAAGAACAATAATCAACTTTATATGGAAAAACAAAAGAGCCAGGATAGCCAAAACAAGCCTGTACAATAAAGGAACTTCCAGAGGCATCACCATCCCTGACTTCAAGCTATATTATAGAGCTATAGTCCTGAAAATAGCTTGGTATTGGCACAAAAATAGACAAGTACAACAATGGAATTGAATTGAAAACCCTTATATTAGCCCACACATCTACGAACACCTGATCTTTGACAAAGAAGCTAAACTTATACCATGGAAAAAAAAGAAATCATCTTCAACAAATGGTGCTGGCACACGTGGATGGGGGCATGTAGAAGACTGTAAATAGATCCATATCTATCACCATTCACAGAAGTTAAGTCCAAATGGATCAAAGACATTAACATTTGCAGTCACACTGAACCTCTTAGAAAAGAAAGTGGGAGGTACCCTTGAACGAATTGGTATAGCAGACTGTTTCCTGAACATAAGAAACAGTAGCACAGACACTGAGATCTATAATAACAAATGGAACCTCCTTAAACTCAGAAACCTTTGTAAGGCAAAGGACACAGTCAATAAAAAAATGGCAGCCCACAGAATGAGAAAACATATTCACTAACCCTACATCTGACAGAGGACTGATCTTCAAAATTTAGAAAGAACTCAAGAAGCAAGTCTCCCAAACACCAAAGGATCCAATTAAAAATTAGGGTACAGAACTAAATAGAGAATACTCAATAGAAGAGGCTAAAATGGCTGAGAAACACTCAAAAAAGTGCTCAACATCCTTAGCCATTAGGAAAATGCAAATTCAAACAAATCTGAGATACCATCTCACTCCTGTCAGAAAGGCTAAAATCAAAACACCAATGGCAGTTTATGCTGGAGAGGATGTGGAGAAAGGGGAACACTCCTCCGCTACTGGTGGGAGTGCCAACTCGTACAGCCACTTTGAAAATCAGTATTGAGATTCCTCAGGAAAATGGGAATCAGTCTACCACAAGACCCATCAATTCCACTCTGAGGCATATACCCAAAACAACAAGGATATCTCTTTTACTATGTGCATAGCAACATTATCTGTAATAGCCAGAACCTGGAAACAACCTAGATGCCCCTCAACTGAAGAGTGCATAGAGAAAATGTGATACATTTACACAATGGAGTACTACTCAGAGGAGAAAAAAACCAATAGGATCTTGAAATTTGCAGGCAAATGGATGGCACTAGAAGAAACCAACCTGAGTGAGGTAGCCCAGTCACAAAAAGGACATACATGCTATGTACTCTCTCATATATGGATTTTAGACATGAAACAGGGGGGTGGCAACTAACAATCTCACCACAAGAAAGTCTGGGAGACAGGGAAGACCCTAAGAGAGATATGCATAGTACCACAGTGAAGGGGAATGGGACAGGATCTCCTAAGTGAATTGGAAGCATGGGGGAAGTGAGAGGAATCTGGGGAAAAGTGAGGGAGAGGGCAGAAGGGGAGAGGAGGACATGGGAGAGCAGGAAGTTTGAGTCAGGGGAAGAATAGAGGAGTGCAGGATGAGAGATACTATAATAGAGGGAATCAAAGGTTTTAGGAGAGATCTTGCACTAATGAGATTTCCAGAGGTCTACAAGTATTATACCAACTGGCAATCTAAACAATAATGGAGAGGCTATCTGAAATGCCCTTCCCCGATAATGAGATTGACATTTACCTTGTATATCTAGAGTCTTCTACCAGTGGCTGATGGAAGCAGAGGCAGAAAGCCACAGCTAAACACTGAATTGAACTCCTGGAACCCAGTTGCAGTGAGGGAGGAGTGATCAGCAAAGGGGTCAAGACCGAGGGAGTGAAACCCACAGAAACAGCTGACCTGAACAAGGGAGAGATCTTGGATCCCAGACTGATGGCTGAGAGGCCATCATGCGATTGATCCAGAACCCCTGAAGGTGGGTGTTAGTGAAGAGGCCTTGGCAATCTTTGGGGCTTCGGGTATTAGATCAATATTTATCCCTGGCAAATGAAAACTTACAACATTTATCTTTCTGGATCTGGGTCCACTCACTTAAGATGGTTGTTTTATCATTCCACTTCCACGTCTTAAAGGCTAAGATTACAGACACTGTTTTATGTGGCATTAGGTGTATTAACCCAGGAATTTAAGGATGCTGGGTAAACAAGTTTCTAGAAGTCCTACATATTCTACTACAGAACTGCAACTGGTATGTAAAATAAGTTTGTTTCAAAATTTAAAATAATAGTACAAAGAAAAATCATAAAACAAAAATATTTTTGCTTTAGTTTAATCTGTATCTAGAATATTATTTAATGTGTAAAAAAGCCAGTTATATACATATCTTGATAGATAAAGATATTGTATCAAATTTCTAAATTTAGCCCTATGATGTTTGAAGTTGAAATCCATATTATTTTCTGAGTTAAGCAGAGCTCTTTTGAGGAATGGAACCAATGAATCTCAGTACACACTTAAAAAATTAGTTTTATTGTTTTGGCTCAAGTTACTGTGGTTGGGTAATCCAGTAATTGGCCTCTGTACCCTGAAGACACAAAAATGCAAGTGTCTGCCCATGTTAATGTCTTAACATTCCCAGTATAGCACAAAACACCTGACAACTTCAGGTGAGTCCCTGGAATTGAATGCAAACAGAAAAACCAATCAAACTAAAATTTCATAGAGTATGTACAGATATACTCCTTAACTACTGTAGATATGTTCTTATTCTTACCTCCAGTGTTTTGGTAGGTGTAACACAGAATCAGGCCAGGTTTCTCCAGTCATAAATCCAACCTTGAATCCTCTATTAATATAAACTTACAGACACAAAGGTGCTAATAATGAATTCTAGAGAAATCTTTGTATACTTAGTTTATGCGTATAAGAGACTCCCTATATGTTGGTATATATACCATGTGCACGTCTGGTTGCCATAAAGGCTAGAGGACAGTGATAATTTCCCTTAACTGTTTTTTTGGATGTTTGTTAGCCATCATGTCTGTACTGAAAACAGAAACCTAGTTCTCTACAGAAACAAACATTTCTCTTAATCTTGAGTTATTTTTCCAGCTCCCCCTATATAACTCTTAAATCATGTGTGTTGTTAACTAAGAACTTTCAGCAATCTTCTTCCAAGAAGAGTGTGACATTGATCAGAATATCTCACCTTATAAGTCAAGATACATTTGGTTGGTATATGACTTATGTATTCAGGTTATGTTAGTGCTACAGCTATTATGCTTTCTCTGCTTTCAGTGTTACAGAGTCCAAACCTAAAGATGGTAAATAATAAGTGACATCCAATCAGGATGAAAAACATACTTTATTTTCAAAATGTGCCCATCTCATTATTGTATCACTAAATACAGTAAATGTGATTTAGAAATAACCCAAGACCACAATGTAAGACACAGACCCATAAAATGTCTTTTAATTGATGAAATATTTTTAAACTTCATTGTTTGGGTTACTGACAGATTGATGGGTAGTATTTTCAACAAGTCTAGCACATAATAATTATAGTTTTATTATTATACTCTGTCACACTTATTTTTTCCATTCTACCTCATATAAATATAACCCAAGTGGTATGTGCAATTCTCATTGAATTAAATAATATATAGTAAAAACTTTAAACAACTTAATCTAATGATTCCTTCTGCTATTGATTCTTGTTTATTTTTCTGAAATGTAATAATTTAAGAAGAATATGAGGTTCTATAGTTTACAAGCCCCTAGCTCTCAGTAAATTGCATTTAAATTGAGGAAATATTCAATGAGTATCTACTTTACATCTGTTGCCAAAACTTTCCAGAACAACTCCTCATGATGATTTTCTAAATGCAGTTTCAGATTCAGTACCTTTTAAAATGGCTGTCTGTGTCTGAATTAATGTCGGTGGGAATGTGCTTTGGCTATTATGGAAAATAAATCGAAGTTACCTCAAAATAAAAGACAATACTCTCATATTATCCAGCAATCTGTCTTCTGAGATAAGCCAACAAAGAAAATGAAATCAAAATCTCAAAGACATATATGACTGCCTATGTTCATTGCAGCATTAGTCATAGTAGTTAAGTCATTGGATCCACCTACGCATCCAGTATAAGATGAATAATGGAAGCAAGGGTGGTACACACTGTCAAATATACACAGGGGAACATTCTTCAGCCTTAGAAGTGGGTGGTACCCTGAAATGTGTGTTAAAGAAGCCAGTCAAAGACTAATGCATAATTTCACTTGCAAGTTGAACTTATAATCAAGTCACATTAGATGTAAGATAGAATAGACTAGTAGTTACCAGAGGATCGGGAGAGGGCAGTACAGAAAATGTTATCCATGGCCTTTTAGCTAGAAGTTCTGAGGACTTAATGCAGAGGATGGTGACTATAGCTCATAACAATGTGTTACATGCTTGACTTCTGCTGAGAGTAGATCTCAAATGCTCTCTCACCATGCATATACATGTATCCATACACTCAGAAATACTCAGTCACACACAAATAACTGTTGGCCGGGCAACTAATTGAGATATTCAATATGTTACCTTGATTGTGACAACAACTTTAGAATTTACATATCAAAGTTTCTGTTATATACCTTATTCATAGACAGTTTTACTTGTCATTCACATATCATCAAAGTTGAAAAAAGTAATAGTGCCAAATAAAATGATACTTTAAAATTGGGATAAAATTATGGTTAAGTACTTATAGAATGCTGAATTGGCTTTAAAAGCCATAAGCCATTTAGATTTTTTAATTTAGATGAATAATCATAATATCCAAATAATAGTAGTAATGCTACAGTCACAAAAGCAGCACTAATTCAAAATATCTTCACCTGAAGAATTTATAACGAAATAAGGTATAGGCATACAAAGGAGTAATTATTTAGCAGGAATGAAATTATAATAACCCATACTCTAAAAGGGAATAGACCTTGAAAACAGTATTAATTATAAGGAGTCAGATATGAAAAAACATGTGGTATTTGATTTTATTAGTGTTAAATGTCCTGAATGGGTGAATCTCTCATCTTTCTCAATAGAATATTAAGGTTATTTTATCACATACACCAGATAATACTTTTCCTTTCCTTTCTCAGCATACAGACACACACAGACATACACAGACAGATAGACACATACACACATATGCACACACTGTCTGCGTGTCTGTGTGTCTGTCTCTGTCTTTGTCTTTGTCTCTCTGTCTTTGTCTCTCTCTCTCTCTCTCTCTCTCTCTCTCTCTCTCTCTCTCTCTCTCCCTTTTCTTTCCTCCAACAGATTTTACAACAGCCTTCAAGAAGCCGGGTCTAGCTTCTTTATGACTTCTTTGAACTTGTCACTTTTCTATAATGTTCTTCACTCAATTACTGTTTAAAACGATTCTCTAACTTCCTTCATTTTTTTAAACATTACCTAATCAATCAAATCTCTCCTTACCACCATACTCAGAATATATTAGAATCTGTGCTGGGAACCTCACCAACTAATCAAGAAAAAAAAAAGAAAAAAGATAACAAAAATATTCAGAAAATTAGCATATATCAAATAGCTAGGGAGCATAACAATAAATGAAATCATGTATAAAAAAGAGAATAAATATGAATGAGGTAGCTTAGCCTTATCTACTTCCAATCTATTATATTTGCCAGTCAGTCAGACTCCTATCTTTAGGATTAAAGTTGGTCTTGAGAAAACTTGCATTTTGCCAAATGTTCTTCTCCACCCAAGATACCAGTGTTTGTGATTTACATGTTCATTATATAATATGTGCTTGTGAGCCACTGGAAATGCATGATAAGTAACAAGCTTGGCTCATCTGAAAGAGCAGTACATGATGGTAACTGTTGATTCATGTCTCCAGCCCCACTTCCTTGAATTTTAATACGATTTTACTAATTTTTATATTTAAAAACTATAGACTAATGAAATAAGGTTTACTGAAATTTACTTTCTGAATATTTCATTTGTATTTGTTTTATTACAAAAGAAACTAGCAAAAGGCTAGCAAGATGGCTCAGTAGGTAAAATCACATTCTCACAAGCCTGATGACTTGAGTTCAATCTGTGAATCCCAAACTGGGAATGAGATACCTAGCTATTGAATTGTCCTCTCACCTCCACGTGTAACTGCACATGTTCTCATACACCTTCCCGATAATAATAAAGAAGGAATAACACCCAAAGCCATCATGATTCATGTGATTTCAGACATGTCAAAATTTAGCTATATATATAATATCTTGCCTGTCACTGCAGTTTATGGCTTCAACCATGTTTGATGGTGTCTAGATTCATTGGTTTAGAGAGCCACCTGCCCATGATGTGAATTCTGTGTATACTGTATATTATCTTATGAGAAGTGTATTTCCATTTAGCTCTCTTTATAAACCCTACCTATCCCTGCTACACATTCAGAACCACTAGTTATATAATTCCTCAGAAATTATATGCACTCAGCATTCTTAGATGGTCTCATTACTTGGATTGATTGCCTTAGGTACTTTCTATTGCCTCTTCTTCCAAAGGAGTTTCTCAGAAACTCCCAGAGAAACTTATAAAATCTTTTTACCACTCATACACCTTTACTGCTGAGCCTCTGACTGAAGAATCCGTCCCCATTTCCTGTCACACGTCTAAATATGATTTGCAGTTCCCAGGAACTGGCTTATGTTTGATTGGGTCAGAAAAAGATAGATTGTGGCTTAGTGTCTAGACATATACATGTGAAAAACTGTAAAGCAATTTTCAAGCCAACTGGTATAGTGTTTGTTCCCTTTTTTACTTACTAAACATTGTTTACACTATAAATCAGTTATATTATTTCCTAGGAAGTTTATTGAGAGTTCAAAATAACCTATTTACAAATGACCTTTGTAATATAACCTGTTTATGAGTTGAGGATTCTGGATGGTGCATCTCAGAGCTAAATGCAAATAGTTTTTCATTATCTGCTGTTATGGATCATCTGCCTCATTGCTTCTCTTCATTAGCACAGATAATAGATACCTAACTGAATTACTGCTTTCAAGCCTGACCATTAGTTTTTTTTTCTGTGCAACACAAGTTTCCTAGGGTCTCTAAACATCATCAGTTTGCTATTTAGTTCTTGTCTTTGAATTTTTTAAAAGAGCCTAATGCAGAAACAGAACTCTATAATATGCCAATAAAAAGTGAAGCTAGGTAAAATTTGCTCTTTTGTTGAGGAAACATTTACAAAAACCTAAGGTGTAATGAAGTACTGGAGAGTACCCAGAAATAGAGTAGGATTTTAGGAAGTTTACTAAATATATTCTGAAAACCTATCACATAGAAAGCACAGCTGTAGTTATAGAAGACACCTACGTGGATGATTCATTTACCAATGGAGCTTACGCTCTGTAAAAGATGCTGGCAATAAATATTTCAGAGAGCAAAACATACAAAGTAGTATATAAAATGATTCATGTCATAGTGAGGGGATATAAATCATGAGAAGTCTTTTAGTCACATTGACTGTTGAAGTCTTTGGTAAGAAAGAGATACTTGGAATGAGATGGCACAAGCTCCTGGGAGAGCTGGATAAAAGTTTTTCAGGCAGAGAATAAGAATCATGAAGGACCCAGGAACAGATTTTCTATTCCTGAAGAAAAATTGCGAACAGCTGGAGCTTTAAATGAAGAAGATCCTTGTTCTCTTGTCCTCCATGTTTAACTGTTAATAATGATAACAACTTTCAGTAAAATGATGTTGTATAGCAGTTTTCTCTGAGGTTTAAAATTCCCATCCTGTAAAGAAACTCACTGAAACATAGGATGTTTATATGGAGGTAAACATGTTTTAAGGGGAGATGAATGCTCTCTCTGCAGGGAAGCTCATTGAGGCAGGAAGTAAATTCAACATACCTTCAGGAACTCCCTGAAACTAACAAGATTCACTAAATTCCTGTCTCCCTCATAACATAAAAGCAGTATGGACTGCTGAGAGACACTCAAACAAGCAGAGCTGCTTAGAAGACTCGCAGACAAGATCAGATAAACTGCAGGGAAGACTCCCAGGCAAGTTAAGTTCTCTAAAAGAGGCTCAAACAAACAGAACTAACTGGAGAGGACACTCTGTAATTTGTTGAGTTGCTTGCAAGCTATGAAGCATACTGTAGGTTGTTTTGAGCCACTGTAGGCTTTGGTAATACAGCTGTCTTTGGGTAATTTGCTCTTGTAAATAACACCTCAGCAATACTATTCCTACTTGTAACACCAACTAAATTATTTGCTAAACAAGTAGGTTTTTATTTACTTCCTTACTTTTTTAATTTTTATTTTCAAATTTAAATTAGAAGCAAGGTTGCTTCACATATCAACTCCAGGTTCCTCTCCCTTTCCCTCCCCTCCTCCCATGCCCTCCCACCAACAAGCAGGATTTTGATGATATCACTATGTTGATCTGTCATCAGTTCCCTGGGATAAATGCATATACATTTGTGTCACCTCAGCAACAAATGATTATGAACATTTTTAAAGTGGTGAGGAATGTAAAGATCCAGATGAAATCCAGTGTTGTGTTTATACAGTAAGCAACAGACTGCATGGATTGAAAAAATACACCTTTTTTCCTCTAAAATTGACACAAATTAGATATATTTTTGTTGGTAAGACAATAATAGCTTCCTTTTTGTGCCAAAAACCCTTCAATTAATTATTTAAAATTACATTTGATCTTTATACCTTCCCTACAGAGAGATTTTACAAAAATATATTTTGATTAATTAGGTAATCAACACAGGAAGATTTAGGAGCTTGTCAAGGTCAAGTGAGCAATATAAAATGATACCAAGATCCAAATCCATACAATCTGGTCTCTGGAGTTTATGATGCAGAATACATGTTGCAGTAATTGCAATAACAGCCAGTCAATTTCACACTTTTAAAGGGATGTTTTTTCATTGTATCTTAGGGCTGATCCCATGAACAGAAAGAAAAGGCCGTTCTCCCTTTATATAAATCACTGTTTTACCACATTATTTGCTTTGACTGATGAGACATTATTAAATATGACACAAGGACAGTACAAAACAGTGGTTCTCAACTGGAATGCCCCTTACTTGTTACATATGAGAACAGTGATCAAGGTATCTGTCTATAATGAATGGGATACACACACTTAAATCTCTTATCTCTGCTTACAACCACTCCTCCACAGAACATATTTACAGAAAAGTAAATTTTTAGCCGGGCAGTGGTGCTTTTTAATCCCAGCACTTGGGAGGAGAGACAGGTGAATCTCTGTGAGCTCCAGGACAGCCTGCCCCCGAAGCTACAGAAAACCCCATAGCAATAAATAAATAAATAAATAAATAAACCCCACCACACCACAAGCTAATTTTTGTCTTCTATTGCTATCTGACTTCAAACCTGAGAGTGGATAGAACCAGCAAACCACACTATAAGACACCATAACTCATCCCAGTTGAGACCAGCCAAATAGCTGATCCACAGAAGTGATTGCAAATAAATGTTGGAATAGTTTTCATGTTACATGATGAAAATGAATTGACAAGCAGGACAAAATGTAAAAAAACCTCCTTGTATTTCAAGGTATGAGTGGGGCATTCTTAGTTCCTGCTTTCTCTCAATTGTGTATGCTTTTCTATATTCAAGCAAAAATAGTAAGCTGACTCAAATACGTTTTTCTCAAACTTTATTAAAGGAAACTTATGTCTTAAAGACCATGACGTAGGATAAATCGTAGTTAATGAGAATAGATTTTGGCCATTCTATTCTGCTAATTTCTTCTGAAATTTAAATTGTAATGTAAACAAAACAGAGCAGTTAAAACAAAGACAGTGTGAATATTGATGCTAACATTAAAATTTGGCTCATTTTATAAGTACTTTTGAATGAAGAATTCATCACAGCCTCTTTTGACCAAAGAAAATGTGTTATTAATAATATCCAAGAAAATATGGTAGCCGGTGAAAACATGTCAGCCATCTTTGACAGAAAAGATAAAGAAGAAATATCTAACCTGTTAGTTGTAGTGTGAAATAAACAAGTGTGTTTTGGTGAGTTAAAAAATCAACTATTGATTTCTTTAGAATGCTCATCTATCAACTTCGTTTTGACCTTGAACAGTTAATACAAATGCTTACCTTACAGATTTAAGGACACAACTTGCAGGATACCTAATCAAACTACTATTAGAATGAAGTTCAGATTCGTTATTTCTGTATACCTCCTGGAGTCACAAAGTTTAAGTGATTATGTGGTATAGTCCTAAGATACATGGAGGAAAAAAATAGTTACTTTTGCACTGCATAAACCTCAATAATTGTGAATAATGAGAGTAAGACATGTGCACCCAACAAAAGTTCATTTTGTAAGTTGTGAGAAAGCATTGTTTTGAGGTTAGGGGAGCATTTTTCAAACTTCCCATTGGGATAAAAGGCACAAGAGCATGGGCAATAAAAAATCCAATACCTAACAATGGTGGAGCATAGAAGTTAAATTCTGGCAAGGTAATCACAGTCAGTGGCCAAGGACTACTGGCAGATTGTTAGGAATTTAGCCTGCATTATGTTCAAATGAGATCAGAGAGATAAGAACTAAATTTTTTTACTATGTGGGGTACATTGTCACACTGCTCATGTTCATAAGCCTATAAAACTTTAGGAGCATTATTTGTGAGGACTCATCTAGGTTACAATATAATGCTTTGACAATGTTCTGTTCAGTGGCAAGGCTATAATGCCATGTTGCCAAAATTTATGCTTGAAAGCACTTCTATGTTCTTCACAAATTATTTCTACATGAGGCATGTAGAAAATACAAACTGAAACCACTTATTATTTCAAGGACTAAGCAGTATCAGTAATAATTATCAGTAGAATATTATCATTTTTCATATTTTCCCTAAGGAATAAAGTTATTTAGAAAAAAGTGAGACTCCTCAGATTCCATATGTTGTTTTTAGTCTTTGCACAATTACACTTACTTATATATGATTTTATAATTATTAGGGTGATCTAAGCAAATACATTTCTATGTCATACTTAAAGCAATATCTGTTCATAAATCTTTATAGACAAGACTTACAAAGTTGGTTTTACATGTATGCAGGTATCCTTACTAAGCTAACACTCTGTTTCTATATTACATTCTAAGAATTAAACAGTCATCAAAAATATTTATTTTTCTTGTTGTTGTGGTTTATTAAAGTTTAAATGGAGCAATACAAATGATCTGGCTTAAAACACACTTTCATTACATGATCTAGTACACTTATTAGATAAGCTTTTTTACTCTCTAATACTTGTGTGTTTAGGAGATTCAGATTACACAGACAGCACCATTTTTTTAATTTTGTCACCTGTCTTCTCGGTTTATCCTTTCTCATTTCCTTATGTGACCTAAGAGGAAGCTAAGGCCTAAGGTGTATTGCACAAGGGCTATATCACTGAACCACTCCCAAGCCCACAGATTATTACCTTCCCTTTGAATACCAGAGAGATTATAGGAATCCAATGATGATTCCACTATCTTGGTTGTAGCAGAATCTTCACAAACCAGGATTTCAGGCAGGAGAGGTAAAAAATATAAATTGTAAAGTTGCTTCATTTAAAAAGGTCATTTTCATATATTTTTCATATTTAGTTTTCATATAACTGTATCATGTTGATAAACAATGTTTCCTGAAATTACAAATATAATAAAGTTATTCTATGCCACAATATATCATATGCTGCCTTCACTCCTACTTAATATTTTATTCCTGATGATAATCATTTTAATGCAGATAAAGGTGAGACATAGAAATACAAATGAATATTATCCCTGTTTCAGATTTATCTGACTGATGTAAAACAAAATGTTAAAATGAATTCTGATAGAAAAGGGGAAATGTAGTGATATTTTGCTTGTGCTCTAACAAATAAAGCCTGCCTGAAGGTCAGAGGGCAGAGCTAGCCACTGGTTAACCAGAGTTCTCTGGAGCTCTGTACAGACAGACAAGAAGTGATATGGCTGGGTGGAGAGAGGAATATAAAGTGGGAGGAGACAGGAGCCCAGTCCCTTTTAGGCTGAGGAGTTAGTGAGGTAAGGTGTGGCTGTGGTTTGCTCTTTTGTCTCTCTGATCTTTCAGCATTTACCCCTAAAAAATGAATTCTGATATTATAATTAATGTAATTAATCAATAATAAATGATATGTGCTTATTACTTGATTAGGTATTTAAGAAAAAGTTGGCACTGCCCAATCCAAAAACTTGTACAAAATATAAATACTGGGAATATTTATTAATTTTGATAGTCAAAAAAGTACCTGTATTTTCATTAATATCCCAGTTTTAGATATACACATAGTATATATGAACTATTTATATATCCCATTATAGTAAAATAAGACAAGCAGTTATACATCTGAGTAGTGGCTGAGACATGAGAACCTATGAGATGTACATAGTGTATCATTGTTTTAGAACAGACTATTTTGTTTGCATTCTTTTAATTCTTTCTCAGGTTTCACTGGTAGAGGTCTATGTAGCCAATATTTTTTGCTTCTGACTCTGGTTTTCTTTGCTAATTCAAACTCGCAGGCTAATTGGTTTGTTCCAATTGTCTTTTCTCTTCTGTCAGATAGAAAGTCAAACATCTATGTACCTTATTCTGGCTATAAGAGCCAAAGCCCACCCTTGTAGCTGCTACTGTGAAATGTTATTTACATATGAGCAATTCCACATTTGCTCTTGGCCACCCCTTGTGTACACTCTGTTGTGTCAATCACTTGCATATGTTTTCACAGGAGGAAGAATCAAAGCAATAACCAGTCACCATATGTGACTCTAACACGTTTGCCATTTCCTTCCTCTAGAATGAATATATGTGATGATTTCCAACCGCACATTTTATTTCACTTGTAAGATTATATACAAGTGATTCTAGTCCCTAAATTTTAACTACCATCGGGGTGTTAGGTTTTCAGGATGAAATGCTAACAAGTTGTCAACAGAATTCCAACAACTAGGTCATTATTCTACTACTCACTGTTCACACTTGTCTTTGTTTTCATCTTAATGAGGGGTCATGATTCAGCAAGTCAATCTGCATGTACTTGCAATGTGAATTTTTCAGAGAGGTGGGATGAGTTAGTAAAACTCCCCCTGAAAAACCTCCTGAGATCCAGTGATTGACGAAGCTTTGGAGAAGCTGATTCCTGAGCCACATTTGTGTTAACGAGCAAGCTATCTTGTTTGGCACATGTTAGGGTATGGGAAACGAAAGAAAGAGTTGTGTTACTATTTGGGGGTAATGCTTATGGTTTTCATAATGCTCCTATCCTGAAAACTTGTGAAATGGGCTTAACAGAAAGATTAAGCATGGCTTTGTTACTCTCTGTTTGCGCATATCATTTTGAGTCCTGAAAATATTGTTGAAAGAATCAATTTGCTATTTCTGGCTATCTGGCAAATTTATATAATTGCAAATTCTGGTTTTGGAAAGTCACTATTATTTGCCTGAATGACCAAGCAAACATCCACAGCTGTGATCAGCTTATTAGGACCCATGTGTGGAGAGAGAGTATTTGCAAAACACACACACACACACACACACACACACTCACACACACACACACACACACACACACACACACACACACACCAAACCAGGTAGTATTCCAGTAGCACTGTACTACTATGCATTAAAATGTGGCATTTTCTCTGAACGTAAAGTCTACTGAATGGACAAGAAAGTATGTGACTGACAGAAATTATCTACTGTGAAGAATGGAACTAGAGATTTCCATTTTTTTAGTTATTTTCTCCTTTATTTAGCTTTTTCTTCCTCCAAAATTCCAAAAATTATTTTACAGTAGTTTATTTACATTTGCTTGTTTCTAAAACATTTTAAATATGTTTTCAATTTTAATTGATTTACACTGTCAGGTGTTTAAATTGAGTTTCTTGACTTACCCCAATTGGAAGCTTTTTATTGATGTATAAAGAACCCTAATCTGTCACAACATGAAGAAAATGACACTTTCTTTAGCAACAACCAATAACTTCCAATAGTCCCTCAGTGAGTGTGGCATGGTACCTCTTGGTGTCATCTCTAATCCAGGGTTAAATGCTGATGGGTCCAATAGCTCTTACACCAATAACCAGCAGAGTTTCAGTGAAATCATGAGTTTCAACAGTTATGTCTTGTCTGGCAGTCATCATTTTACTGCCCATTTTCTCTTGTTCATTCCACTACCATTTCTTTGATGTTCTATAAGTCTTGGAGGAGGTGATAAATCTATCCATTTAGAGCCAGACATGTCACCGCTTATCCTCTACTTCAACTTTGGAGTACTTACACACTCACCATTTTTTTGTGGAAGTAGTTAATATAATTACACACTTGCCATTTTTTGAGCATTTTATTAGCTTATTCAGAAGGTTGCTAAATTTATCTATATCTTCTCAGTCATTATAGAAGTTGTATTTACAATAAAAGCTATTTTAAATTCTCAATTTATTAACCATTTTTATTCTTCAATAAATCAAATATTATGGCTGTTATTTTATTCTGTGCCAACTACCAATTTCAGTAGTGCACAGTTTAGACTATGTGATTTTGAGTATTTAGTGATAAAGTGGTAGATATGCCTTTCAGGATTATTTTTCTCTATTCAAATAAAATGCATTTCTTTTTTATGATTACCTGCTATAGTATTACTTATCACCTTATATCTATTTAGTGTAAACACTCATTTTTCTACAATTCTAATTTTTTTTATTAATATTTTTTTATTTTCCATTTTAAATTTAGATAAGAAACAAGGTTGCTTCACAAGTCAGTACGAGGTCCCTCTCCCTTTCCCTCCCCTCCTCCCGTGCCCTCCCCCCCATCCCCCCCGTTATCCCCTCATTCCCCCAGGGAGGGTGAGGCCCTCCATGGGGGTGTCCATAGTCTGTCATTTCATATAGGGCAGGGCCTAGACCCTTCCCCAAGAGTTCAGGGTGAGAGTGCACCTCACATTGTTCTATGGGAGTCCAGAGACCGTGTGTATACTTGGGATGGGTACTGATCTGCTGTCCAAGGCTCAATAGATTACTTAGGCCTCCTCACTGACACCCAGATTCAGGGGGTCTTGATCAGTCCCATGCTGGATTCCCAGGCTGATGCCTGGGATTCAAGAGTTAACCTTTGTCTGGTCAGCTGTTTCTGGGGGTTCAAGCAGCCCAGTCTTAATCCCTTTGATCATCAGTCCTCCCTCTCTGATACTGGCTTTCTTGAGTTCAGCTCAGTACTTAACCAGCCAGTAAATGAAGTTTCTGTTTCCCAGACTCTCTGGCCATAGGATTGTAGGCTGGCACTCCCCAGATCTATGTCTAAAATCCATATATGAGAGAGTACATGCCATGTTTCTCTTTTTGTGACTGGGTTACCTCACTCAGGATGGTTTCTTCTAGTGTCATCCATTTGCCTGCGAATCTCATGATTCCATTATTTTTTTCTGCTGAATAGTACTCCATTGTGTAGATGTACCACATTTTCTCTATCCATTCTTCGGGTGAGGGACATCTAGGTTGCTTCAGTTCTGGCTATTACAAATAAAGCTGCTATGAACATAGTGGAACAGACATCTTTGTTATATGAATGGGCATTTTTGGATATATGCCTAAGAGTGCAGTTGCTGGGTCTTGTGGTAGGTTTATTCCCATTTTTCTGAGGAATCTCCATACTGCTTTCCAAAGTGGCTGAACCAGTTGGCACTCCCACCAGCAATGGAGGAGTGTCCCCCTTTCACCACATCCTCTCCAGCATAAATTGTCATTGGTGTTTTTGATTTTAGCCATTCTGACAGGAGTGAGATGGTATCTCAGAGTTGCTTTGATTTGCATTTCCCGGATGGCTAAGGATGTTGAGCACTTTCTCAAGTGCCTCTCAGCCATTTTAGACTCCTCTATTGAAAACTCTCTATTTAGTTCTGCAGCCCACTTCTTAATTGGGTCCTTTGCTGTTTTGGAGACTTGCTTCTTGCGTTCTTTGTAAATTTTGGAGATCAACCCTCTGTCAGATGTGGGATTAGTGAATAT
Organism: Mesocricetus auratus; assembly: GCF_017639785.1. Lineage (NCBI taxonomy): Eukaryota > Metazoa > Chordata > Mammalia > Rodentia > Cricetidae > Mesocricetus > Mesocricetus auratus. The sequence goes on from NW_024429266.1 coordinate 41,699,784, forward strand.
TTTTTCCCATTCTGTGGGCTGCCTTTTTGTCTTGCTGACTGTGTCCTTTGCCTTACAGAAGCTTCTCAGTTTCAGTAGGTCCCATTTATTAATTGTTGATCTCACTGTCTGTGCTACTGGTGTTATGTTCAGGAAGCTGTCTCCTGTACCAATTCGTTCAAGGGTACCACCCACTTTCTCTTCTAAGAGGTTCAGTGTGGCTGGATTTATGTTGAGGTCTTTGATCCATTTGGACTTAAGTTTTGTGCATGGCGATAAACATGGATCGATCTGCATTTTTCTACATGCCAGTCTCCAATTATGCCAGCACCATTTGTTGAAGATGCTTTCTTTATTCCATTGTATATTTTTACCTTCTTTGTCAAAGATCAGATGTTCGTACGTGTGTGGGTTAATACCCGGATTTTCAATTCGATTCCATTGGTCTGCCTGTCTATTTTTGTGCCAATACCAAGCTGTTTTCAGGACTATAGCTCTATAATAGAGCTTGAGGTCAGGGATAGTGATGCCTCCGGACGTTGCCTTGTTGAACAGGGTTGTTTTGGCTATCCTGGGTCTTTTGTTTTTCCATACAAAATTGATTATTGTTCTTTCAAGGTCTGTGAAGAATTGTGCTGGGATTTTAATGGGGATAGCATTGAATCTGTAGATTGCTTTTGGCAGGATTGCCATTTTTACTACATTGATCCTACCTATCCAAGAGCATGGGAGATCTTTCCATTTTCTGAGGGCTTCTTTAATTTCTTTCTTTAAAGATTCAAAGTTCTTACGATACAGGTCTTTCACTTGTTTGGTTAACGTTACCCCAAGGTATTTTATGTTGTTTGTGGCAATTGTAAAGGGCGATGTTTCTCTGATTTCTCTTTCAGCCCTTTTATCATCTGTATATAGTAGGGCTACTGACTTTCTTGAGTTGATCTTGTAACCTGCCACTTTGCTGAAGGTGTTAATCAGCTGTAAGAGTTCCCTGGTAGAGTTCTTTGGGTCATTGATGTAAACTATCATATCGTCTGCAAACAGTGAAAGTTTGACTTCTTCCTTCCCAATTTGTATCCCCTTGATCCCCCTTTGTTGTCGTATGGCTATAGCTAGAACTTCAAGTACCATGTTGAAAAGGTATGGAGAGAGTGGACAGCCTTGTTTTGTTCCTGATTTTAGAGGAATTGTGTTGAGTTTCTGTCCATTTAGTTTGATGTTGGCTGTTGGTTTACTGTATATGGCTTTTATTATGTTTAAGTATGTCCCTGTTATCCCAGATCTCTCCAAGACCTTTATAATGAAGGGGTGTTGGATTTTCTCAAAGGCTTTTTCAGCATCTAGTGAGATGATCATGTGATTTTTGTTTTTCAGCTTGTTTATATGGTGGATTACGTTGATGGATTTTCGTATGTTGAACCATCCCTGCATCCCTGGGATGAAACCTACTTGATCGTGGTGAATGATTGTTTTGATGTGTTCTTGGATCCGATTTGCCAGTATTTTATTGAGTATTTTTGCATCAATGTTCATGAGGGATATTGGTCTGAAGTTCTCTTTCTTGGTTGTATCTTTGTGTGGCTTGGGGATCAAGGTTATTGAAGCCTCATAGAAAGAGTTTGGCAAAGACCCTTCTGCTTCTATTGTGTGGAACACTTTGAGAAGAATTGGTATAAGCTGTTCTTTGAATTTGTGGTAGAATTCTGCACTGAGGCCATCTGGACCTGGACTTTTTTTGGTTGGGAGACTTTTGATGACAGCTTCTATTTCCATAGGGGTTATAGGTCTATTTAAATTGCTTATCTGTTCTTGATTTAGTTTTGGCAAATGATAGCTGTCCAGGAAGTCATCCATTTCCTTTAAATTTTCGAATTTTGTGGAGTACAGGTTTTCAAAGTATGACCTAATGATTCTCTGGATTTCCTCAGAGTCTGTTGTTATGTCCCCCTTTTCATTTCTGATTTTGTTAATTTGCGTGTTCACTCTCTGTTGTTTGGTAAGTTTGGACAAAGGTTTGTCTATCTTGTTGATTTTCTCAAAGAACCAACTCTTCGTTGCATTGATTCTTTGTATTGTTTTCCTGGTTTCTACTTTGTTGATTTCAGCCCTCAATTTGATTATTTCCTGGCGTCTACTCCTCCTGGGGGAGTTTGCTTCTTTGTGTTCTAGAGCTTTTAGCTGTGATGTTAATTCTCTGGTATAACTGTTTTCCTGTTTTTCATGTGAGCACTTAGTGCTATGAACTTCCCCCGTAGCACTGCTTTCAAAGTGTCCCATAGGTTTGGGTATGTTGTGTCTTCATTCTCATTGAATTCGAGGAAGTCTTTAATTTCTTTTTTTATTTCCTCTTTGACCCAGGGATGGTGCAGTTGAGCATTATTCAATTTCCAAGAGTTTGTAGGTTTTCTGCAATTTGTGTTGTTGTTGAATTCTAATTTTAAGGCATGGTGGTCTGATAAGATGCATGGAGTTATTCCAATGTTTTTGTAGCTGCTGAGGTTTGATATGTTGCCAAGTATGTGGTCGATTTTTGAGAAGGTTCCATGTGGTGGTGAGAAGAAGGTATATTCTTTTTTATGTGGATGAAATGTTCTATAGATATCTGTTAATCCCAGTTGGGTCATTACTTCTATTAGACCCTTTGCTTCTTTGTTGAGTTTCTGTCTGGTATTCTTGTCTAGTGGTGAGAGTGGTGTGTTGAAATCTCCCACTATAACTGTGTGGGGCTTTAGATGAGATTTAAGTTCTAATAATGTTTCTTTAACGAATGTGGATGCCTTTGTATTGGGGGCATAGATGTTCAGGATAGACACTTCATCTTGGTGGGTTTCACCTGTGATGAGTATGTAATGACCTCCTTCATCTCTTTTGATTGATTTTATTTTAAAGTCTAGTTTGTTAGATATTAGGATTGCTACCCCTGCTTGTTTCTTGGGTCCATTTGATTGAAAAAATTTTTCCCAACCTTTAACTCTCAAGTAATGTCTGTCTTTGAGGGTGAGGTGTGTTTCTTGTATGCAGCAGAAGGAAGGGTCCTGTCTTCGAATCCATTCTGCTAGTCTGTGTCTTTTTATGGGTGAGTTAAGGCCGTTAATATTGAGGGATATTAATGACCATTGATTGCTCATCCTTCTTCGATTTGCGATGGTTGTTGTTGGTGGAATTATGGGTGGAATTTCACCCCTTTGTTCTTTTGGCTGTTGGTAGAGAGGGATTCTCTAATGCTTATGTTTTTCTGGTTGTAGTTAGCTTCCTTGGGTTGGAGTTTTCCTTCCAAAATTTTCTGTAGGGCTGGGTTAGTGGACACATATTGGTTGAATCTAGTTTTGTCATGGAATATCTTGTTTTCTCCGTCTATAGTGATTGAGAGCTTTGCCGGGTATAGTAGTCTTGGCTGGCATCCATGGTCTCTTAGTGTAGGTAGAATATCTATCCAGGACCTTCTGGCTTTCAGAGTTTCCATGGAGAAATCAGGTGTAATTCTGATAGGTCTGCCTTTATATGTTACTTGACCTTTTTCCTTAGCTGCTCTTAATATTCTTTCTTTATTCTGTATGTTTGGGGTCTTGATTATTATGTGGCGAGGGGATTTTTTTGTGGTCCACTCTATTTGGTGTTCTGTAGGCTTCTTGTACCTTCATTGGCATGTCTTTCTTAAGGTTGGGAAAGTTTTCTTCTATGATTTTGTTGAATATGCCTTCTGCCCCTTTGAGGTGGATTTCTTCTCCTTCTTCTATACCTATTATTCTTAGGTTTGGTCTTTTCATGGTGTCCCATAATTCCTGGATGTTTTGTGTTAAGGATTTGTTGGATTTAAGGTTTTCTTTGGTTGATAAATCCATTTCTCCTAATGTATCTTCAACACTTGAGATTCTCTCTTCCATCTCTTCTATTCTGTTGGTAATGCTTGTATTGGTAGTGCCTGACTGTTTGTCCAGCTTTTCTATTTTCTGCCTTTCTTCAGATTGTGTTTTTTTTTAGTGACTCTATTTCAGTTTTCAACCCTTGCAGCATTTGCATTGCTTCTTGCAATTTTCTGTTTATCTGTTCGTCCGTTTGTTGCCTTTTATGAATTTTTTGGTTTGTTCTTTCTTCCATTTCTTGTATTTTTTGGTTTGCTTTTTGTTCCATTTCATGGATTTTGTGCTTTGTTTCTTCTTCCATTTCCTGCCTTTTTTGGTTTGTTTATTCCTCCATTTTTTTCATTTTTTGCTTTGTTTTTTCTACTATTTCTTGCATTTTTTGCTTTGTTTCTTCTTCCATTTCCTGCCTTATTTGGTATGTTTCTTCTTCTAATTCTTGCATTTTTTGCTTTGCTTTTTCTTCCATTTCTTGCATTTTTTGCTTCATTTCTTCTTCCATTTCGTGCCTTTTTTGGTTTGTTTTTTCTTCCAATTCTTGCATTTTTTGGTTTGTTTTTTCTTCCATTTCTTGCATTTTTTGGTTTGTTTTTTCTTCCATTTCTTGCATTTTTTGGTTTGTTTTTTCTTCCATTTCTTTGAGGGATTTTCCAATATCCTCTTTTAGGGCCTCTATCATTTTCATGAAAGTGCTTTTAAGGTCGTTCTTTTCTGCTTCCTTCGGGTTGGAATATCGGGGTCTTGCTGGTGTGGAGTCTCTAGAATCTGGCGGTGTCATATTTGTTTTTCTGTTGCTGACTGTGTTTTTGTATTGTCTCTTTCCCATCTCTTCTTCTAGTGGGTGCAGAAAGAGCCCCTTCCTGTTCTGGGGACCAGAGTTCCCTTTTGGTGGGTGCTAGTAAGTCCAGTAATCTGGTGGTTCTTCTATGCCTTGTCCAAATGCTGGTCCGTGGGTAGAGAAGAAGAACAGGAATCTGGGGTGCTTAGCCTCCTACCTGGTCCCCTGGACCCTATGCTGGGTCCTGTTGTACCTGATCCGGAACTGCTACTCCCCTGGTCTCCCTGGCTCCTGTAGTTTCCTGGTCTCTTTGGTGGGAGAGAAGATCTGGAGTCTGGGGTGCTTGGCTCCCGCCGGGATTGGGAGCTCTGTGCAGTTCCCAGGCTATCTGCAGGCTCTGGAACACAGGCCGGGAAGCTGGCCTGTTTACCTGATGCTCCCGCCGGGATTGGGAGCTCTGTGCAGTTCCCAGGCGATCTGCAGGCTCTGGAACACAGGCCGGGAAGCTGGCCTGTTTACCTGATGCTCCTGCCGGGATTGGGAGCTTTGTGCAGTTCCCAGGCGATCTGCAGGCTCTGGAACACAGGCCGGGAAGCTGGCCTGTTTACCTGATGATGCCAGAGGGACAGCTACTTCCCTGTGCGCCCAGCCTTCTCTACAATTCTAATTTTTATATAGAAAATTTTAACATTGATTTTAGAGTTTGTGTTAATCACATATAAAACAGTGTCAAATAATGAATTCTTAAATGATTTTAAAAGAATTATCAACAGATTTTTAAAAATTGAAGTATATTCTATATTTTTTGTATTCATTGGCACTTCATAAATAATATTTTATCTTATTAACACATTGGTTTTAAGAGGGTACAAGACATCTCTGTAGTCATTTCCAAAGATACTTAAATCTTTCACCAATCTTCTTGCTCCTGGAGCTACATTGATCAAATTAGTACACATTCCACTCGCTGAGCTACAATAATCGTAAAATCAATGACTTAGAAAAATGTATTTCTCCAGAATCTCTTTAATAAACACTGAATAACAACCTACAGGGAAATAATTTTCCTATTCTCCACAGGATGTACTGAATCAAAGTATTTTCATTAAAATTAATAGGAAATGACGGAAAGTAGAGAAGAGGAGACTGTTCCTTGTTTATTTTACTTATTTTTGCCACATATCATATATTGATAAAGCAATTCTAAGAAGCATATGTGTGATCTAATTCAGTGAGATTGGCTTTTCTTCTTTATAACCACATGCACATTTTTACATCTGTAGCAATATTCTTTTTGAATAGCTACCTCAGGTTAATTTGAAGTTCCTATTGATCTTGGTGGCCTAGACACGTTAATGTGATGATAAAGCAGACACCCTGAGTTATCAGCATACCAAATAGGATATGAAAACCAAGTCATGTGCAGGCATTCATTTCAGACAATGTATAAACTGTCATTGGTGTTTTTGATTTTAGCCTTTCTGACATGTTCAAGGTGATATCTCAAAGTTCTTTTGATTTGCATTTCCCTGATGGCTAAGGATGTTGAGCACTTTCTTAAGTGTCTTTCAGACATTTTAGATCCCTCTATTGAGAATTCTCTATTTAGTTCTGTACCTGACTTTCTAATTGGTATTTGTGGTTTTGGTGGCTAGCTTCTTGAGTTCACTGTATGTTTGGAAATCAGCCCTCTGTCAGATGTGGGTATGGTGAATAACTTTTCCCATTCTATGGGATGCCATTTTGTCTTATTGGCTGTGTCCTTTCTTTGCCTTACAGTTGCCTTTCAGTTTCAGGAGGTCCCATTTATTAATTGTTGATCTCAGTGTCTGTGCTACTGGAGTTATGTTCAGGAAAGAGTCTCCTGTACCAATTCATTCAAGTGTACCTATCACTTTCTGTTTTAAGAGGTTCAGTGTGGCTGGATATATGTTGAGGCCTTTGATCCATATGGACTTAAGTTTTGTGCATGTCAATAGAAGTGGATCTATCTGCAATATTCTACATGCCAGCATCTAGTTATGCCAGCACCATTTGTTGAAGATGCTTTATTTTTTTCATTGTATAATTTAAATTTCTTTGTCAAAAATCAGGTGTTTATAGGTGTGTTACTTAATATCATGGTTTTCAATTTGATTCCTTTCATCTGCCTGTATAATTTTGTGCCAATACCAAGCTGTTTTCAGAACTATAGCTCTATAATAGAGCTTGAAGTCAGGGATGGTGATGCTGCCTCACGTTCCTTATTGTACAGTTTGTTTTGGCTATCCTGGGTGTTTTGTTCAGCTTAGAAATAAATCAGAAAACATCACCCTCTACAATAGCCACAAATAACATAAAATATTTTGGGGGTAACTCTAACCAAACCAATGAAACACCTGTATAAAAGTCTTTAAAGAAAGAAATTAATGAAGATACCAGAAAATGGAAAGATCTCCCATGCTCTTGGATAGGTAGGATCAACATAGTAAAAATGGCAATGTTGCCAAAAGCAATCTACAGATTCAATGTAATCCCCCTCAAAATGCCAGCACATTTCTTCACAGACCTTGAAAAAACAATATTCAACTGTATTGCCAACATTTTTAAAAACAGTGTCATTGCTCCCAGAATATCAAGAGATAAACACTGTTTATATGCTACCACTTAGTATGTCTCCAGTGTAAGTAGTAAAATATATTGATTAATTAATTTCTAAGACTATATAAATAGTTACACAATTAAATCAATAGATACTTAATATTCCACTTTTTTATGTTTTGAGGATGTAACTCACTTAATTGCTTTATTCTTCTTTCAGTGTATATTCATTTGTAAATACAGTTAAACTTTCAGTGTGGAAGTAAATTAAATTTAATTGCTTAATGTTTTAATTTTGAACTAAAGTTCAGCATTGCATGTGTAGTTCAAATTATTTTATATGGGTTTATATAAAATTCTCTCTAAAAGTTATCTTGAAACTAGTATGTTATAGTCATTATGGAATATAGCATTGTAAGACTTAAGATTAATAGGCAGGATTTTAGTTCTCATATCAAGGAAATCCCTATTTTCGAAGTTTATCTAGCATTTAATACTCTAAAAGTTGTGATTAAAGGATATAAAATAATAAAATGAATATAGTAAAGAATCTTAGGCCTTAGAGGCCTACATGCTAAGCAGAATGAATTATTGGCAGGTTAGGAAGACAGATTAGTCCTTGTCCTTGCAGTGGATACTGGTGCTCACCTGCCCCATGCCATGAGGAGGGAACAACGTTGTCCTGACACCTGCTTTGTGCCTGATGCTCTTCTTCACCATGGACCACAGAATAATTGATTGGATGCATCCAACCATGGAATGAGAACTCCAAAACTGGAAAGGGAAATAAATCATTTTCCCTCATAAGTTGTCCACCTCAAGTTTTTCAACTTAATGAAAGAAAGCCAAGAAGTCAACTTAGAACACAACTTTTAATTGCATAATATTAGCGTCTTAAAGAATGTTCTCTAAGGGAAACAGATTGAAAGGATGGAGGAATGGTCACAAATTAATGATGATCAAACCGAACTTTGTATGTTTTAGTTTCTAAAGTAGCAAGAACACACAAAGCATATCTCACCAATACAATCAATATTTAAGGCACCCAAAATAGAAATCAAAGGTCAAGAAAAGTCCTGCAAAAAGATCTATTTGAAATAATTGATAGAGAATTCAAGGGTAAATTTCTGTGCGTGAGGGCGCTGTGTACTTTAAGCAAAGTAAATTGTGTTCTAACTAAATACCATGCTGTGAAGTTGATGGTCCCTGTTATGGTGTACATATGAAATTTCCCACTAGCTTTTGTATTTAAATGACTCACTCTCAGCTGCCAGTACCCTTTCCAAGTGTGCAAAGTTTAGTAGGTAAGCATCCTGAAAGAAAATGGGTCCATGGATTTGTGTCATTGACATATATAGTCCTGCCTGGCTTCCTCTCCCACATTACAGCTTTAAACTGCTCCTATCTCCAGTGAATTCCTTATCATGATGGACATCATCCATTCAAACCATGAACTAAATTAATTTCTTTTCCCTAATAATGCATTCCAAATGACTGTTTTGAACCAAATAGCAGCAACAAAATAACTCTAGGTATTTTACTCTTTTGGTCCTGGTGTGTGAATAAAATAGAAAGTATGTGGTTATTTGCCTAAGAAAAGAAAATCACATAATAAGTATTTATAACCTAAAGATAAATAAATGCTATATTTTAATGGGATATTTGAAGGAAAAAAGTTAAACCTGTCTTCCTTTAACAGTGTCTCAGATTAGTTAATTGCAAACATTTTCCTTTGACTTTATAGCATGTATATGCCTTATCCTATGAGCTGTTTAAGAGAATGTAAGGCACAAGTAAGTATATGTTATTATGGTGGCATCCAAAAATCTAGAATACTGCTTGGCATATTGTAATTATTCACCGAATATATCAAGGGTGATGACCAGATGAAAGAAGGAATAAAAACACACATATAAGTCAAGAATTTTGAACTTAAAAATTACACAGTTAATTCTGGTAGTCAGTGACCGTTTCACTCATTATCAAAGGTCCAAGGATATTGCACTAGCAATTGTGGAGACAGAATAAACTTAATATGATCAATTTATTCATGAGAATGTTATAGAACTTTCCTAAGAAATTCTATATTCCTGGGCAATCATTTATAGAAATTTTGGTGTCCTTTCCACATTTTTCCTAGGCTAAAGTTATCAATTATTAGCAAAATCTATGGTTGGAACCAAAGTTTTCTCATCTTGGTATTTCTTGTCTCAAAATTTCAACATCACATTTAGAAATCCCTTTGGGTTAGATTTGTATATATTACTATATCCCACAGTCTCTACCATAACAATTTTAAAGGTGTATTTTTATTCAATATGAAGAGACTTAATGTATCATTTGATCAAATTTTAATTTATGACTTGGTTTTCAAATCACTCTTTTAAAATGCTATTTGGAAATATATGTTTGATAAAAATTGATAAAATAACAGATATTGAACACAATTTCAATGTGAACCTGTAAGACTGTTTATTAAAACATTCTATTAAAGAAAACATCAATTCTATCTGGAGAGATTATTTTAAACTACAAATCAAGGAATGTATTAACTAAAATTCACATGAAGGTGAAAGGCAATGGAATCAAAAGTACGGAAAAGAAATTGTGTTCTCATTTCTTAAGCCTGCATAGTGTTTATTACTCTGGAAATGAAGAACTTAGGAATGTGAACAAGAATGACAGAGGCGCACTTCACCAACAGAAAACAAGAGGTGGAAGAGACAATCTCAGACATTGAAGATGCAGTAGAAGAAATGAATATATCAGTCAAAGAGAATGTTAAATATAAAGTGCTCTTGGCACAAAGCATCCAGGAAATGTGAGAAAATAAAACAAAATGAAACCTACAATTAATTGGGATAGAAAAAGGAGAAAATTTCTGGCTCAAAGGCCCAATAAATGTTTTCGAAAAAAATCCTAACCTAAAGTAGCTACCTGGAAATGTACAAAAACCATACAGAACACCAAACAGATTGTTCCAGGAAAGAAAGTTCTCTAGACACATGATAACCAAAATATTAACATACAGAACAAAGAAAGAATGTTAAAAGCTGCAAGCGAAAAAGAACAAGTAACATAAATTTAGGCAGACCTGTTAAAACTACATCTGACTTTTCAAAGGAGGCTCTAAAAGAGAAACGGGCTTGGATAGTTGTGTTGCATGACTAAAATACCACAGATGTCATCACAGTTTACTATAGCCAGCAAAACTTTCAATCACCATAGATGTAGAAGATAAGATAACCCATAATAAAGGAAACTTTAAGCGATATCTATCTAAAATCAAGCCATATGGCAGGGGCAAGAAGGGAAACTCCAAGCAAGGAATGTTAACTAAGCCCATGAAAACAACACACAAAAATGAATATTCTACATTACCAAAACTAAAAGAAGGGAAGGAAGGACACATGTGCAGATGTGTCCTTCATGCATACACTCACAGACACATACCACCACCACCACCACTCTCCACAAAAAAAGTAACAAGAATCAACAATCATATTTCATTTCAATGCTCATTTCAATGGACGTGAAAACAGGATACATCTTTCTGTTGCATATAAGAAATGCACTTTAATATCAAGTATAGACATTACCTCAGGGTAAAAATTTGGGAAAAGATATTCCAAGTAAATGGACTCAAGAAACAAACTGGTGTAACTATTTTATTTCTAACAAAAGAGACTTCAAACAAAAACTAATGTAAAGAGAAAGTGAAGGAAACTATATACTCATCAAAGGAAATACCCACCAACATGACATTTCAGATCTTATCATGCATGTCACAAACACAATGGCATCCCCTATAAGAAGAAAAACTGCTATAGCTTGGATTATATATTGACCATCATACACTGGTGTCAAAACCTGACTCTCAACATTGGACAGGTTATCCAGACAAAAATTAAACAGAAATACTAGAGCAAACATACATTGTAAACCAAAAGGAACTAACACAGGTCTACAGAACATTTCACGTAAACACACACACACACACAAATACCTGTTCTCTGCACCTCATGGATCTTTCTCCAAAATTTTCTATATAATTGGACAAAAAACAAATCTTAACAGAAGAAAAATGTATCATATCAGAGTACCACTTTCTATAATTAAGAACTTGCTAGAATTCGATGAAAATGAATACAGAGCAGATCCAAACTTATGGGACACTATGAGTGTGGTTTTAAGAGCACTGTGTGTATATAACACTGCTGGAGAGGTCTCATACATGCAAACCTAACCTGAAATCTCTAGAAGGAAAAGATGTAAGCATTCCTATGAGTAGTAGACTACAAGAGATAAACAAACTTAGGCCATTTATGGTTTTTATGTGTCTTGAATGTTATATTCAGTTTACTTTGTGAACAGTGACTATTCCAGGAGAAAAATATAAATTATAATGTCTATTATTTTTACATTTTGTGTAGTTCAATTCATTTCATATATTCACAATATAATATTAGAAACTTTATAAGAAGTTGGACTTGAAAATGTATCCTTCCTTCTTGACTAACATCAGTTTTGTATTTCCATGCTCGACCTGACTGTAGTTAGACTTCAAAAGAAGAGTAGAAGTATAACACAGCAATGGCTTTCATCACTATGAAACACAAGAGAAATCTTAATTATTTTAAAGTTCTCATAGAAATGAAGAATGATATTAATCGGGGCAGGATTTCTTTGCAAAATAATCTTAGAAAAAAAGCTAATAAAGTACATGCAACTATATTACACAGCCGGATTTGAATTTTCAAAGTAATAACAAAAAATGTTCAATGATTTATGCCTTCATTCAAGGATCAGAGTAAAGAATATTTTAAGGTACATTTACTACTAATCAGATAAAAAATAATTGTTTGAGCAATATTAGAACACACACACATTCAACAAAAAGGGGTAAGACAAAGTAGGACTTTTAAAAATTGTTCATTTGTAGGTAGAAAAATAAATTAGTTCTTAAAATGTCTGAGTATTCATAAGTAATAGATAAATAGGAAACCAAAATCAGTGTTTACTTCACGGAGGTAAATTGTGTTAGTAAGAATGTTTTGCATGCTCTCTCTGGCCCAATTTTCTTTGAATTAAAGAGACACCACTGCCTCAGCTTCCCAGCTGAAGGCATTACAAGGATGAGGTAATAGGCCTCACTGATAATGAAATGTGTAAAATGGATAAGGAAACACCCCAGCTTAGAGACAAGATGCTTTAGGTAAGCAGACACTGAGGCAGGAAGTACTCACAAACTCAACAAACTCCAAGGAAATGCCAAGGTCAACACGCAAGGCAACCACCAGGCACAAAATATCAGTCATAATTTACTAAGATCATCTTTAGGTGACTGACAAGTTTTAGACATCCTATTTCATACAAAAATGGAAGAAAGAAAATTACAGCTTTACTTGAAGCATTAATTAATAAAAATCATACTAGGGGAATCATGAAAATAATTGCATTAAAGTAGAAAAGTGAAACAAAGCACAGTATCATTACAAAATAATTAAAATAGGACACCAAGTAGGATAGAATAATCTAATCAAGCTCAATGGCAGATAGTCAAATAAGGCTGGCATAGGCTAAAAGGAATTAGTAAGAAATGATAGACAGGGAGTCACAGATGTAATTGGAGAATCACTAGTATCCCTTAGTAATTAACTTAGTGGTTAAAAAAAATCTATATTATGTAAATACAGTGCAGGAAGAAATGTTTAAGAGAATCAGCTGATTTAATCTACTAACATATTTGTCAATAAATGGCAAAATATACACTAAAGTAAATTGACTGCCTGGCAGATTTGAAACATAATGATTTGTGGTGTATTTTCATTAAGAAAATCTACATAGAGAATGAAGAACATAATCTCTTGTCTATGTAAAATATTGGTGCTGAAACTGGAGAAAATGCAAGTATGGTTGTAGAGAGTATGACCAGAAGCTTGAGTGGGTAGGTGGGGGAGAGTAAAGTGGTGGAAAGAGTTTATTTGATACACACTGTAATATATTTGGGAAAAATGAATCCTGATGTGATGTCCTATAAAAATGAGAGTATAGATGATAGTGTATTGTGTATTTCAAAACAGAAGAAAGGATTTGTTGTGCTTTCATTGTAAATGAGGGACAATCCTATCAGGAAATAAATGTGTTTACTGATTAGAATATTATGTTATATGTATGTGTGTGTGATAATATGATATGTTATAAATACTAATGTCTATGCTAATTAAAAATAAATATAATAAGTATTGATAAATAAATGACACAGGAATGAAGGAGAGAATTATTGTCATACCAAAAAAAATTCAGTCTAGGCATGTATCCTATTTTATCATAGCATCAGTGAAGCCCAAAAGAAGACAGTGCAGAAAAAGCTATCATATTTTATAAAATAGAAAATCTAATTACAGAATTCTTATGTAGTCAAATATGGCCTCCTTTTAAAGACCCTTGAAAGCTTTATCATTATTTTATGCTTTAAAAAGATGTTGTGATTCTGGGAAGATATTCTTAAACTGTTCTTCTAAATACTTAAATGATTAATCAAAATATATAAAGAGAATGAAAAATACTTTGTCATATGGACAATCAATGATAAAATACAAGTGAAAATGTAAAATACCAACACAAAATGTACTATAAGCTGTGAAAATGAAATTATTGTAATACAAATAATTAAAGAAAATTCAAGTTCATGTTAAGAAATATAATATTATAATGAAAAATTAAATGTAAAAGGTAGCTTTCAAATCATGAAAATTGTATTGATTCATTTTATTTAATTGAAAGGCTCATTTGATAGACTGGAACCCATGACAGAGAGAAAAGAATTTCCAAAGTTATTTTATTTATTCTCTTTCTGTTAAGTCAAGAAAAAATGTAACATCTGAATTTTTAATTCCTATTTGGTAACTTTGCATATGTGCTAGTGGATGTGTGTCACATCACATGTGTATGGAACTCAAAGCACAGCTTGTAGGAGTCTCCACTTTCTTTGAACCATGGGGTTTTGGGGATGAAGTACTTGTCATCAGTGTTGGCAGCAAGTGCCTTTCCCCTAAGTCACCTGACAGAGTCATAGCATCACAATTCATACAACAGTCTGTCATTATGAGATGTTATCTGCCTTCGAAATATTTCTATTCACCTTTTCAAAGACAGAGATGTAAAAGATGCTTATTTCTGTGGATTACTATATTGAACAAGAGCTTTACCTTTAATTTAGTATTTATCTGTCTTTTCTCCAATGTATTAAATTATGGACATAGGAAATTTTTAAAAAAGACAGTCACCATTTTGGAAATATACATGATATAAAAATAAAGCATCTTCATGAAGTCATTGAGCTTTCACCTTTAGAATTTATTTTTTTCTTTTATCATTTTTTTTTAATTTTAAAAGCTTGTTGTACATGTCAATCCCAGTTCCCTCTTCTTCCCCTCCTCCCCCACTCCCCTTCCCCCCCAGCCTCCCACCCTATTGCCAATTCCTTCCACATAGGGGATATCTAGAGTCTGTCATTTCACTCCGGGTAGGGTCCAGGCACTCCTCTAAGAGTCCAGGCTGAGAAAGCATCCCTCTTAGTGCTATGGGCACACGATGCACCTTTAGCATTTCTACTCTCCCTCCCTCGTTCACTTCCTCCCTCCCTCTCTCCCTCTCTCCCTCCCTCCCTCCCCACCTCTCTTTCTTTCTTTCCTTCTTTCTTTCTTTCCTTCTTTCTGAAAAGGTCTCATATAGTCCATACTGACCTTATACTCTCATGTTACCAAGTATTACTCTTACAAGGTTACTCTTGGCCTACTGGCTCCATCTTCCAAACACTAGGAGCACACCACAAGCTTGCACCATTCTGTGTGACTCACTTTCTGCTAACACAAGTTTTTAAAACTCACACTGGAATTTATTTCATTTATTATGTTGTTACCCTTAAGAAGTATTTCTAGAATATGTTAATGAAGTGTCTTCTTAAACATATTTTAAAAGAAACTAATCATATCATTTGAATATTGAAGTACAATGAACATTTTAATATTTTATTTTGTTTAACTGGCTGGAAAATAGTATTGATAATTTATAGGCTCTCCTTTTGTGTAAAAATAATAAGTGTTAAAGATCAGTTAATAATTCTAATGGGAAGTTTCAGATTATTATATCTCAATAGTTAAGTATTAGCCTGCAAAAATATGACAGTATAGGTAAATATTAATAAAGTTCAATATGTCATATTTCTAGAATAATGTTTAATTTTCACATCCAATATAATTAATCAGAATTGTTAATTTTTTGTTGAGTATACATTAGTTTAAAAAGCTTGCTAATATTGACAAAAACTATATATGTCACAACTATGGGAAACTTCAGATTATAGAAGAAAAGATTCTAAATTTTTCTGCATATTACAAATGACTCATATTAGCCAACAAAACATTAAGTGTAGAAAAGTTACTCAAACAGTCATTCTCCCAATATCGAGACCTGGCATTGAGCTACACTAACCAGAAAACTGTGGAAAATTAATAGACACATTGGACTTTAGAAAAGAGTAAACAACTCAGAAATAGATCCACAGAAACATAGCCAATGATACAGATAATCCAGCAAAAAGGAGGTACACTCATCATCTAAACAAATGATCCTGAAACGACTGGATACTAATATGCAAAAGGCTAAATATTCACTTCTTATAATACTAAATTGTGGACTCCAAATACCTTATATGTAAGGAAGGAGATTGAGAAACACAATTCCCAGAAAAACATACAGGTAATAATCTGAGGAGAAACACTTCACAGTGAGTTTTCAAATATAAATAAATAAATACAATCTGTGAAGAAAATGACAGGCTCAATTAAAATTATAAACTCCACCTCTGAGATATACATTGTTAACAAAATTAAAGGAAGTTACAGAGTGGCATAAGATATTTTCAATGGACATTAATAAAGAATTTGTATCTAAAATATAAAAAAGTTTATTCATTTTGAACAATAGAAAACATCCAATTAAAAATGGAAAAGACATCTGTAAAACACCTTCTCAAAGAACATTACAAATAAGAACTTTTAAGAAGATTCAGCATAATATGTTACCTAATTAAATGTGATTGGGGCCAGAAAGATGGCTCAGTGGTTACTAATTTGTTGCTATTTCAGAGGACCCACGTTTGATTTCCAGAATCCACCTGAGGTGGCTCATATCTCATAGCTACCTGCATTTCTAGATGCAGTAGGATTCACCGTCCCTGCCACTGCTGAGCAGACACTCACATACACAAACCCAAAAACAAAAATAAAATGTTAAAGTGTAAAGAGCAGATAAATAAACATCAAAACATCTGTATTAGTGAAGGTTGGTGGAACAGTCAAAAACTATAAGAAAATATGTGCCTTATGACCTTCTGGTAAAAAACATGAGGCAAACTGTTAAAGCTTCATTAGGTCTGTTAACCTAAGGCAATGTTTGCTTTTTGTACAGCAGGACATGTGAGCACACTGTAATGCAGATTTCTATTGCTATGTGCTCAAATAAAACTACTTTAAGGAAAAGCAGTAGTGCACTTTTCTCCATTCATATAACGAATGAAACTTCAGAAGACATTGTTCGATATGTATATGTAAAGAGGATGCACTGTTTTGTCTTACAGTTATGCAGTCTCTGAGTTTTAAACTTTGCCTAGGGAACAACAGCCACAGCTTTATATGCATTTTACATTCTGTAGTCTTTAAGAAGGAAAATAAGCTGTGTGTGAAGAGGTCCGAGTGGGATGCTCTGAGGCACTTCTTGTCATTGGGAGTACCATTCTCCCTGAAATGATAGCAATATATTTTTTACTTAACATTACAAACTTACCAGTTTTGTTATTAAAGATGACAAAAGAATTGAATAACACAGACTTGTGCTGAGATAATTTTGCCTTGAGTGGTGTCAAAGCAATCGTTTCTGTAGTGTATAATGCATTTCTTTGTAACATAATCAGAATATTATGTTCATGTCTGGATTGTTCTTCAGAATTTGACTTCAGCTGTAATCATCATTGTTCTCACTCAAACAATATGACCTTTCACACATGGAAGAACAGACTATGATTATCTAGATGTTATTTACATCCTTGATTTCCTAATTGATTGTTATTTCATGTCTTCTAATCTTTTCTTTTGTTGTCTTAAAGAAGGGAAGGCTACTTCATCCTGTGAAAAGAATGATATATACAAAACACCAATTTTGTTCTGTGAATTCCATGTAGATTAGTAACCATGTTCAAGTCATCTCAGCTGGTTAGGTTTTGTCAACTAACACAAGGCAGTGCAATCTGGGAAGAAGGAATTTTAGTTGAGAAAATGTTCCATAAGATTTGGCTTTATATATGTCTGTGAGGCATTTACTTGTTTAGTGACTAATGTATGAGGGCTCAGTCCACCATTAGAAGTGAATTTTACTGGGCACTTGGCCTCAGCTACACGGAGCAAGCCAGCAAGCAGAATTTTACATAGTCTCTGCTTCAGTTCCTAAATCTAGGTTCCTACTTTGAGTTTCTGCTCCGACTTCCCTCACTTATTATTGTG
Organism: Mesocricetus auratus; assembly: GCF_017639785.1. NCBI lineage: Eukaryota > Metazoa > Chordata > Mammalia > Rodentia > Cricetidae > Mesocricetus > Mesocricetus auratus. Next base: position 41,717,540 of record NW_024429266.1, read on the forward strand.
ATCAGGCCATGTATGCCAAATAGTCTCCTTCCTTCCCTGCTTGCTTTTAGTAATTGTCTTTATCACAGGAACAGTGGTGACCTAAAAAAATCAGAATGAGGCATAAACAGGTCAGAGAATCCTTCCATTCTGATAAGGCTTTTAAAGAATTTTTGAAATGCTGTTAGGAAAACAGTGTAAAATACTTTAAAGGAGGGAAGATCAAGACATTTTGCAGAATGAAAACGTTATACAGAATGACTTGGGTCAAGACCTGCGAGAAGTATGTTTAATATATTGCAGGAAACTGAGTAGCTACTCCAGAGTGGACAGCTGAATGACTAAATTTGAGAAATGGAAATGAAGATGAAGAAAATCAAGCAGAAAGAAGAGAAGAAAATTAAATGAGATGTTGTATGGATTTCTTCAGAGGGTAGGAAGAGTATATTCAGGGTATTGAACAGGAGAGTGCTATAGTATTACATTAAAAAGAAAGAATACTCCAACCCACACACCATGTGTGAAAACAAGGGATGATATACATTGTCTCCAAAATACCCAAAGACTGGAAGCTCAGTTGCCAGTATAGGAGTGTTGCCATGGGAAGTCTTTTAAGAGGAGGGGCCATTTGAATGCTTCCCTAACTGAATGAACTGGTTCATGTAGAAGTGAATTAATACCAAAAACTAGGGTCTAAGAATCAAGCCTATTCTAAGTGTGTGACCTCTTTAACATGTGGCTATTTTTCCTTCCTCTTCTACACCATGCTGTTGATATGGGGATAGTAAATCTGTACCGTTTGGACATTCCATTCATGAGTACTGTGAGAAAAAATTAAAATGAAACAAATCTCTTTACTTCCAGGGTTCTCAGCCATTAATTACTGTAGTTTAGATTCCAGGGAAGCAAGATACATGCAGAAAGCCCAATTACTTTGAGTCAGAGAAGGGGTTGCATCTATATTTATGTATGATTCATAATATAGAAGAGGGAATCTGATAGAAATAGACAAGTAGAAGATGACTCCCAGCGTTAGTTGTGGAGCTTGAGTCTCAGGCTTATAATTACCTACTATTTTCTTACGGATATTACCCTAGCTTTTTTCCTCCTTAGGGCTCTGTGTCTTAACCTTTTGCAATTAGGTCTAATTTAGTTCCTCTACAGCATCATTTCCCTTTCAACATCTTTAACTGTCTTAACATCATCATGAGTAAGTAATTATATACAAAACTGACTTGATCACCTTGAAAATGAAGTCATAAGGTATAGAAACAGTCCAGCTATGTATAATTCTACATGATGGCTGAGTAATCCATCTCCAGAAATTTATCATCCTGCATATTAAAATGCATTCATTAGACAATTTTTAAATGTTCATCTCACTAATATTAATATTCTAATAATTCTCAAAACACATTTTCCTCTTTTCACAGAAGTATGCAAATTTATTTTGTATTTTCAGGTATTGAAATAGTAAAAATAATATTTTACTGACAGCTTTAGTGAGTTTTAAGTAATTTAACAAATATTTAGTAATTATTTTTTTAAATTAAAATTTTATAAATTATTATGTATTATAGGGATTTGTATAATCTATTTGCTAATAAAATAATTTATTAAGCACATACTTTGTAAGTATTTGCTTTCATATGGGGATTCTCTTTGCTGCACTAAAGTTTTTAATTTTAAAAATAGGCTTTTTATCTCCTTTTTTTGTTTGTTCTCTACTTATATCCAAGAAATAATCTTCACATCCAACATCATGAAACTTTAATACTGTTTTCTCTTCTAATAGTCATGCAGGTTACATCTTAATTTTAGGTTTGATCTATCCATATTAATCTTGATTATTGATCTTCAAGAATATTCCCTAAGATTCTCTGAGATGTGGGAGTAAACAAATTCTCATTGTTTATATATTACTCATTACAATTAAGACTTTTTTAAAATAAATAACTGATGACTTAACTAAAAGTCTTGTTATTTAAAAAAGCAATTTATTTTTGCTGACACTAAATATTTTAGAAATATTTAACATCTCTAAATGGAAAAACCTCTAGTATTGAAAAATTAAGATTGGTGGGAAGCTAAAAGATGTGACTGAGATTATATTATTACTACTTTATTTTATTATTATTATTACTATCTTTAAAAGCTTGAAATTCATAAGAATAACATATTATATAATAGAAAAATAAGATTTTATAAATTGTGAATTAAATGGAAACACCTGGGTGATAATAGAGGCTGTCAGCATTGTTTAACATTAGAATTGCTCAAAAGACCTAACAAAACAAAATGTGTTCTTGAACTATACCCCAGACTTACTGAGATGCTTACAACTTCCATTTTTAAATCATCTCTGGTGGTTATTGTGCAGTTGCCTAGCATCTGCCTCAGCACAGCTGTTTAGGAATCACTGAACACTATCTGAACACAGACATATCTCATTTGTGTGGAAACGGAAAATGAGCAGGAACACTAGAAATGTGTTCTGGTTGCTCTTATTATCTATTCACACTGTCAGTTGCCAACGAGAGTTGTTATTATTTGTCTAGGGAAGCATCCTTTAGGGATTTGTAAGACTCAGTTTTCTGATAAGAGAATCCATGTCATTATTGCTGCTAGGAGATAAATGATGTTGAAGAAATGTAACCAGATAATTGTTCAGTAAGACTTTAGGTAGATGACAGCTTAAACCAATTTGTGCAGATCATAAAGAAAAGACAGCCAAAGGAGTGATGGAAGACATTTTACTCCAAGTCTCCCACTTATAGTCAAACACATCATGAGGGGAATTGCACTTCTTAGCAGTCAAATGAAGGGGCTAATTAAATCAATTTAAGAATGAATAAACCAACCTCACATATTTGTGCAATATCACTGAAAAGGCTGAAAGTCAATTTCATCAAGTATTATTTTGTTCTACCAAAAATTTCTCAAAATTGTAGGAATGAGAATTTTCTCCTTTCTTGTCCAAAAAGATGTGAGCTGTATAGAAAAATGTAATCCTCACCCCCTTTCAAAAAAGTCTTCTCTGCAATATATGGAGACCATTACAAAACAAAACAATACAAACAAACAAACTCTAATCAAAATGCAGAGTTGTGGAGCTCAGTCTCAGGTGATATGTCTGCAATTCATTTCTAGCATCTGAGGTGCAGGGATCATTTTGGAAGAAAGGGCAGAAATATTGTAAGAGCTAGAGGACCAGGGAGTTTGCTGTGCAAATGTTTATCCTAGGGGTTTCATTAGCTGTACCCATATAGTCTCACCAACTGGGCTGCCTACTTATGAACTGAAGAACAACAGTAGAGCTGCTAAAGTGAGCTAGGAAAGCATCCTCAAGACTTCAACCCTACACAAAGAGTAACAGGCAACTAAGGAATGATGAGAGTGAGAGAACTAGTCTTCCATAAGAAAAAGCATAGCAATCGGTTATCCAATACCAAACAACCCTTTAGATATGCATTCTAGTAGAACTCTATAGACTAGCGTCTTGTATTTATGTATTTAGCAATATTTTTGTGTGTGTGTGTGTGTGTGTGTGTGTGTATGTGTGTGTAACAATTAAAAAATAAGGAGACCATGAATTTGAAAGAGAGCAGGCAGGCAGTGGTATATGGGAAGGTCTGAAGGGAGGAAAGGGAAGAAGGAAGTTATGTGATTATAATATAACCTCAAAAAATAGAGAGAAAAAATAGAAAGAGGTCTACTTTTATTTTCCAACTCTTACTCAGATATGAGGAGTAGTTTCTAGGATGAGAATATTTGATATGAGCTGGGATGAGATGTATTGCCCAAATAAATAAAGACTGGAAAATTAGGGGAAAAAGTGTTAGAGTAGATCTGAGAATAAGAAATCAGATTTTTGTATCAGGAGAACTCCCAGAGACCTCATTTGTGATACATGCAATGCTTTTCAGGCTTCCTTAATTGTGGGAAAAACACTCATGTGAGTTTCCTCATTCTTTGCCTCATGGATGGTGATATATTTTCCTCCATCTCTATGTTTTATATAAATGCAGTAGGTAATTCAGTGAACATTGCCCAAACCATCCCAGCAACTTCAGTTACAAATAAGGCAAAACATGCAAAGAAATATTCTCATTTTTATCCCAGTAAACAAATATCTGAATTAGGTATCACTGTATTTTTCACAAAATTCCAATATATATATGTATATATATATATAACATTAAAGTTAAAATGACTAATAGAATAAATGTCCTATATTTTTCTATCAATTAATTAGTTGTATGTTATTGATATATTAAAGACAAAATGGTTTCCTCGTCTTATATCAGAATATTCCCTCATCTGCAAATATTAATACAAGAACTGTGAGTACATAGGAAGTTTCTTTAGTCATCAAAATTTCCAAGATCATTTTTTATTTCACTATGAAAGAATGGTGTTTGCACCCCCCAAATAAACCCAACAACCTAAAATATACCAATATATATTCCTACTTCTCTTAAAATTCACCTTTAAATTTTACAGGTTTGGTTGGTCTCTTTGGATAATAAAGATGCAAACTCTGCCTCAAAAACAGGCTTTGATGAGGAACAATTCACCAAACTGATTTGCTTTGACATAGTTCATCTGTCTTAGAGCCTCATATGCATCTGTTGTCATTTCCATGAAAATGCTTCTGATTACTAATCAACTCTTTTATTAATAATAATTGAAAAGCTCTCCTAATGATTTAACATTTTAATAAAAATGCTAGATGCATAAATTTGTGTGACTACTGCAGGTAGTGAGCTTGCTCAGGTGAGCTGCTGAAATGGTAAAACTACAAACACTGTTACTCCTTATCCTGCATGTTTTAAAGATACAGTTGGCACACTCCACTGCACTGACAAACAGCTTTATCACAAGTAGGAAGAAATATGTTTACCTGGTTATTGAGTCAATGAGACTGGGATAATAAAAAGACCTACATATAGAACTGCTACCTCTATTTGCTTCTTCTAGATTTTACTCCAAGTTATCTGAACATTTTAAGGAACCATTGTGGACTTTTCCTTCACACATTATCTAACAGGAACTAGTGTTCTACAAAGGTAAGAAATATATAAAGAGACCTTGTCTCAAACAACAACAACAAAAGACCACATATAGAGCTGTTTAGGAACTAGGGGTGATTATTTCACCCTGAAAACACAGTGGTACATTTTTAAAAGAGTAATTTGGATATTGGTCTGCAGAGGATGAAACATTCCTTCTGCTACTGTTGCAAATCCTTTTGAGTGAAACTGGAATCACTGCCTTGCCTGACCCCTGAACTGGGTGGTCCAAATACTTAGCAAGTGAGGAGTGGAAAAAGGCTTTCCAGGTATGGTAGTTTGCAACCTGATCTATCTATCGTATTACTGGGAAAAGCCTAGGAAACTCAGGCGATAATTCTTCAAATAGGAAGAGATGCCATGCAGTGTTTGGGAACTCGTTCAAGGAATGGTTTCACTTTTTGTCAGTTTAATATCCAGAAATTCTCTATAATTAACAGATAGTTTAGTAAAGATGGCTTTTCCTGAAAAGCAAACAAATAAAACTAGTGTTTTGGAAAACTTGTGTGTGAGCTACAGCTAAATGTCCTTCTAGTCCTCTTTTCTATAGCATATTCCCTTTGAAGTAGTCTATCATTATACTGTGATATACCATTAACAGCCAACATTATTTTTTGGACAAAAACATTCTTTGAGTGATGACTCACATTGATGTTTCCATTTGAATATCTCAGAAATGAATCCTTTATTTAACTGGTCCAAAACTGTTGTCATCACAAACATTGCTTCATTTTCTACTTCTAGTGTTTCATGTATCCTAGAATGGAGCCACCAAACTTTTATCTAACCAGATATAGACCAGATGTAAATCAAATCTAGATCAGAAATCTTACTCATTGTTTTCATAATCTCTCCCACAGCAATCTGAAATCAGATTGTTATACTGATATTTCTTGAATCTGAACAACACTAACTGTCCACATCCTTGACAAAGTTACTGTCTTGTCAATAGTTAATCTGCTAAACTCTACCTACTATTTTCCTTCCCTGTTCAGTTCTAGCAATTTTGCCCATATCCACCATTTTCGATCAGAAACTTGACTTGCTATTCAGCAATCCTTCTTTAGCTTCCTGTCCATCCTCATCCAATAGTAATTTTCCAATCATTATCCAATTGATTTGGAATTAAAGATCCAACCACCTCATATACACCATTAGTTTCCATGGAGACGTCGTGCACACACCTCTATCCCTTACAAAACCTATAAAACTCAGAATGTTCAGAATGTCAAGTCTTACTTGGTGTTGCAATTAAAAAATGTGGCTTGAGAGAGAAAGAATCATGCAACAGAGTTAAAGTGAAGGAGGTTTTTATTAAGGGAAAAGGATTGTAAAAGGGGGGGAAGAAAAGGGGATACTTACTACCTGCCCTGGACAAGAGCAATGAGAGAGAGGAATCAGAGGCAGAGAGAGAGAAACAGAGGGAGAGAAAGAGAGAGATGGGAGGTGGGCAGGGCCCTGTTAAAGGGGAACACATTGAATAGACACAGGTGGTGCTCTTAGTGGCTCCAGATGAGGGTATATCTTGTCAGAAATCCAAAGACAGGCCAGTACAAATACCTAAATACTAACACTTGGTAGATGGATCATGATTCAGTGGTTGTCTAGGATATTCTAGGAGTTCATATTACTTACTGGATCCATGTATAAATCAAGTTTCTTTCCTTAAGTCATTTACCTTATACATAGTTATCCCTTTTGTCATCCATTCTCTTCTTTCTGGGAAGCCATTCTTAAATAGACATTTATTAGCTTACACTTAATTTAGTATTTCATATTGCAGATATTGCAGATGACAACATGGCTTGTGAACATGATATAAATTGTACATGAAACACTGGAAAACATTAAATTATTGGTAGAAAGAGAAGAGGTGAATATTATGACAACAGTTTTAGACCTGTTGAGATAAAAATCATTTTTGAGATATTCAAATAGAAACAAGATATGAGTGATAACTCAGAGAATGGGCTATATAAACTTAAAAATGATAGACAACTTTAATCCTTTTGACTTAAGGAGATCCAGTCATTATCTAACTAACTGGTAGTCTAAACATTAAACATGGCTGTAGAGTTAAACAGTGATACTGCAGATGACAACACCAGCTCTGAACTGGATGAAAACAGTGTTTCCTGAATCTTTATAGAAGCTAGATTTGCAACTATTTCGAGACCAGACATTGACCAGACAATTATGATACAATCCAATTTAATAATTTTCTACAGGACCTCTTTGCTTTGTTACCAACATGTACATACTCACAAATATAAACATGTCCCACTTGAAACTCACTGTCTTTCTGATTTTCTAATTAGATCAGTTCTAGAAAAGAGAAGGCATTTCTAGACGCTGCCATCATAAAATTAACAATTAATTGTAATTGTTCTGTCGTACTGGGTAATAAAATGTTAGAAATATTTTACTTTTAATTTATAGCTCATGAGACACATGATTTAGCAATGTAACTTTTCTTTTTCGAGACAGGGTTTCTCTGTATTGATTTTGGAGCCTGTCCTGGAACTTCCTCTGTAGACCAGGCTGGCCTCGACCTCATAGAGATTCACCTGTCTCTGCCTCCCGAGTGCCGGGATTAAAGGCGTGAGCAAGGTAAGATTTTTGAATAATACTAGTAAGTCAAGATACTTCAAGCTACATGATACACTTTGTATTGCAGACTTGAGGGTAAAATAATTTATCTTACACGTTTTATCAAGACAGACTGAGTTCAGAATTCTATGAAAATTTTAGTATTGATCTACAGATGAATACTAGAGATGGATTGACACCGGGGTTTCTTATTATATGGTTATCAAATGCCCAGATAATGAATTATGCCTAAACATTTCGGACATGCAAAGACAGCTCAGTGGATAAAATGCTTGTGAAGGAATCATGAGAACATTCGTCTGGATTTCAGGAACTCATACAAAGGCCGGGCAAGTGCTTTATAGTCATGAAGGCTTCAGTAGAATCCCCCAAGTCCATGTAAGATCAGGGAGTAATTGCATCCCTAGGTCTATGGCTAATGATTGTAAATTTCAGTGGTTTGAGGGACACTGAGTTTAGCTGAATCACTAATCTCCATGTTCAGTGAAATAAAATAAAATAAGTAGAGAGTAATTGAGGAAGATGCAAGTAGTAACTTCTGGTCTCTGCATATTCATGCTAGTATACACACATATACAGACCCATATGAAGACATACATACAACACACACACACACACACACAAACTTGAAAAAAAACAAAATCAATAAAGAGAGATAACCTCTTAGAAATAACAGCCAATTGATACAGGTTCAAACAAAAAAACTCAACTTTGCTTTATTACCAGGTGAAAGTTTTCACTCAGCTCCAAATTCTTACTCTTTCCCTACTTTGTGGCATAATAGTTGGAACTTACATACATTTCCTTTGCAGATTTGCTACTGAATGTCTAACTCCATTAATATTACACACAGGGGGAGCCTAGTAACCTGTGCCAATGCACATGTCTCTAAATAGTCAGTATTTCCATTTGTCTTGAACTAACCACTATTCCTGGTAACATTTACCTACAGGTGTCTATGAGCTCTGGTCTGTCATTTCAGCCTCAGACAAGCTGTATCATCTATCACAGATTTCAATTTACCTGGAAACTGTGCTCTTTGTGATCTTGAATCTGGGAGTGAACTAGTACTGTAAGTATATTGTCTATCTTGGTATTCCAATAAAATAAAGCCATTTAAATTATGAATTAATAAAGGATTGGGAATAAGAACAAATAGAAAATCAATTTAAATCAAAGTAAGGGTTTACTGTGGTTGAAAACAATCAGAACATATTAGTGAAGAAATTAATCAAGAACTGGGCCAGCCCTCTACCAAGCTAATGCTGTTGCAATTAATTTTACTAAAAGAGAAAAATCTGAAAGAGTGAGAATAGAGACGCTAGAGGTGGCATTCAGTGGGACAAACACTTGTTTATAATTCTCAAGACCCTGAGGCTTATTCCAAGTAAAATGAAAATTCAAACAAAGGGAGGAAGAAATAAAACTATTATATCCTGCATCAAAAAGTGAAATTATTAGGAGAGAAGAAGGTGATCAGCCTGTGGGTAGCAGAATGATAGAGGAGAGCATTAGGAGAAGGAAATGAATTAAAATAAAGTATAATTACACATATTCATAAAAACACAACAAGGAAACCCATTATTTTTGTGCTAGTCTGAAAAACATGTTTACATTTTTTTTAAGTTTAGAGACATAAAAGACTAACTGTAACATGTAGCTTTGCCCGCCAGACACCTGGGCCCTATCGAGATGTCTGAACCCCCAAATAACACACAGGACACTATATTAATTATGAAGCTGTTGGCCATTTGCTATTGTTTCTCATTGGCTAGATCCAACTTAATTATTGACCCATAATCACCAATATATACTTTTATAAGAACCTGTTTTTCTGAGAACGCAGACTTGCGTTCCCTCTTCCCAGGAATCACATGGTGGCAGCTCCCTTCACTCCATTTCCAAATATCCACCTAGACTCCTAGTCCCACGTATCCTGCTTCCCTATTGGCCAACAGTGCTTTATTTACATACACACAGGACTTCCCCATCAACTAACCACCTGGCTCCCCCACCTGATCTCATCCTGAGAGGTGTGAAGGCTGCTCTCCATATTTCATTTGTCCCTCCCGTGTGAGCATATCCAGTAGAAACCTTCAGTGCTCTCTGTAGTACTAACTGAGGGTTCAAACCAGGCAGCTAGTCCCACTTCAGGAACTAATGACACAATATAGTTATCAGCCACCGAGATGATCTTTCTCCCTGCCTCTTGGAAATGTTCTCAAACTGCTCAGGAGCTGCTTTGTTCTCCTGACAAGCAGTCATGAATTTTCATCTTCTTGTTTAGGACAGATATGGCTGATGATCATACGTGATCCATATTCTTTTTTTCAAAATCTTGATCTTTCATTTATAAATTAGTTATCCATGCAAATTACTAAGCATGGAGGAAAAAGTTCACAGCTTCTGTTCTTTATGCTAGGAAAATGAATTATCGTAATTGCTTCTTAGATATCCCTCCTTTCCTCACAGAGACTAAGGTGCTACATATACATATTTTCAATTTATCTTTAACCTTTACTCAGATAAATGGACACTGTTTTCACATAGCTAATCCAAACTCTTAGTGAGTTGGTAGGCTATACCTTGAGCTCATGTGGTAACAACAACATACAGTGAAACATTCGCCATTGAATCTGTTCTCACATGTCATAGTTGCTACCTTCAATCTTTGACCTTATAGGCTCAAAAATAGCTCAATCCTTTCTCCCAAAATGTATTCTATCTACTTCCTTTTCTCTTCATTGTTCCATTTTCATAACCTTCATACTGAATACTGGAGAATTCTCTTTGTTCCTCTATCACTAACATTTTCTAAGTTACCCATATAAACAGAACCTATAACACCAAAACACAGCTTCTCTTTTAACATGGGAGAAAGAGGTTCTGTTACTGACAAGAGAGATTTTCTCCTGTTCACACCATTTTTCCAATTTTCCATGTAATTCTGAACATATGTATTTCTCTGTGTGTATTTCTAAAGTACTTTAAAGATTTATTCTAGTACCTTAGAGTTCTGTAGAGAACTAAAAATGCAAAAAAGACCTAAAAACAAAATGACAACCTTAACTTCTTTAAGGAATGTAAATTTGGTGAAATAACTATACAATAACAAAATAAGCCAATGACTACATAAGGTTTTATGAAGTAATAAATATTATAAAATGTGTAAGTGTATGAATGATAATAGATGACAAGGTTGAATTAGTTACGGTAGTCTGAGACCTTCCCTCATGAGGCCATATTACAGCAGTGACTTAAATAAGAGTGACTGCTGTGGACACTTGTAGAGTGGCTTTCCATGCTGAGCCTGCTAGAGATGCAAAGACTCTGTGACAGTGGCAACAATAGATGGATGTTTTAGAATCAAAACAATGGGAAAATAACATTATTTACAGACATGTAACTAAATAAGTGTCCTAGAGTGTTGTATAAGCTAACATGAAAGGAAAACAATTACTGAACTTAGGAACCTATTCAAATGTGTGTGTGTGTGTGTTAAAGAATGCAGTCTTGCTTGGAAGATGGAGAGGCCCTGCACACCATTCATATTGACAATGCATTGAGAAAACACAAAAGGAGTTTCCCATTCTCTCAACTCTACATGTCCTGAGATATGAAGGCAAGCAACCTCTACCCTTGGCGCTGGAGCAAATAATTTTTGTGATCTACCTGCTGCTTTTCCATAAACAACTTCCCAGAGCCTTTATGAAGCCCAAGAAACGTTAGAATAGAAGATGAGAAATAGATGTGGTGTAGGACTATCTCCATTGTAATATTGCACCCTACGGCCTAGGCTTAAGTATCTGAAAGAGATCTGGAAATTTCACAAGTACAATATTATCCTGCTTTCACTTTGACAATTGTGTATACTTCTACCTCAAGGACCTATTCCAGCAATGGTGGTGGATGATTGGCACATTTCTGGGCACTGCTTAATGTGTTCTCTAAAGCAAATCTTCATGCTACAAAAAATAGAAATGCTCAAAAAGACTACACATGTTATTGACTAATGTTTGTAAAATGAAACTACCAATTAATTATCAGTGAATAGTGGCTAGCTAAAGCTCTTACAAGATTAAGTACCAGAGAGAGCTGGTGTTGGAGAGCTGACACTCTGTATTAGAATATGAGTCTATTATAAAAAAGAGTCTGGGCTTTATCCTCAGCAACATGAAATAATATAAAAGATGATGAAGGAGGGGAAGGAAGGTCAATTCCAGAAAACAGAACAAAAACAGGTAGTCAATAGGGGACATTTAGAATTAGGATCGAAATACAGGATTCCCAATCGAAGCAACCTAGCAACTTGAATGACTGAAATGGTTCTGAATATTTGCTAGATTTTCTATTAGCATGAAAGACCTTCAGAATTTCCTACATAAACTTTGGATTAAGCAAATAAATATCCATAGTCAGAAATTGAGCTAAGGTAGATCAGAAATTTACCATTATCTGTGGATGAATAGTAAGGTTACGGCCAGCATTAGCTACTTCAGATACTGCCAAACAGAAACAAGAAAATCCTCATAAATTGTAATACAATAATGATATCATTTAAACAAGTATGTACCATTGAGTTTCTCAGCTTGTATAATTCCTGGTTTGTGGACAAGGGGACAAAGCAGACATTGGAGGAAGAACCAAGGCTCTTCCATTTTTTTTCATTGAAATAGCTTTATTACAATCCTAAATGTATATTTTCATTGAATTTAATTGTTACTTATTTGAATGCATATTATTCTTAAAGTAAATTCTATACAGCATCAGAATATTATGTATATTTACATGTTAACATACACACATATATATAATTCATTTGAAAATTATGTATGATAGTATTAGGGTCAATAAAACAAGCCATGTTTATATAAAACATGCCATTTTATTGCCTATGACTTGCTGTTAAGCTTTATGGTTGGTAAATATTTATCTTTGAAGAAATAATAAAACGGTGATTTCCCATCTATTACTATTGTTATTGTTCATAATTTAATTATAAAACAATCAATCACTTTTTCTTGCATCTGTATATCTTATACTTTTGATTGTTAGCCTATCCTTTAAGGGCTGAACCATCTCTCCAGCTTATATCTGTATATATTAATGATAATAAAATTTATAGAATGATTACATTGTATGGAGCATTAACAAATGTGGCATAGCATTAAAATATCCATGTACATAGGTTTTATATTTTTCAGCATTTGGTAGTATATATCTGGGGTGTGTGTCTGTGTGTGTGTGTGTGTGTGTGTTATGCATATATACTATTTGACAACCTTGCTGATGAGGTACATGAGGAACACCCAACTAACAGGCAGTGTTTAAGTGCATAGGATGTGAAATTCCTGACAGCCATCTCATAGCTGTCTGCTAATCAACCCACCAGTTGACTGCTGATATATAATGGCCTCAATACAGATAAAGCAGTGGTGGTCATGATTAAAATAATTATCTGACTGCTGTACAGAATTATAAGTAAACAAAATACTATTGTTTTTGTTCTACTAACTTTAGAGTAGCTAATGAATGTTGACTAGTGAGTAATATATAAATTGCTTTGGGCTAAACTCAGTAGTCTTGATGTATTGTTTGCATGTGTTCAATTTTGTAAAATAAAAGAAGTGTATTCATTCAAGTTTTATAACACTATCATTTTGTAGTTTATAGATGAAATGTATTGAAATGAAAATACTTTCTTTGGCACAATTTATTTTACTGCAGCAGAGTAAATTTTGAGATATCAATCCTATTAAGATTTTAATCACTTCAGCCAAAAAGGCTAACATGGCTGAAAATATAGAATTCTGTTTTTCTCTGTGTTCAAAATAACTTCCTAACTGAATATATGTACATAAATTAGTAGTGATTCTGCACATGGTTTCCTTACTGAAGAAAATCCACTGAAATACTAGCTTAAACATACTGCATTATGATGATATTGGGATATTAAGTACTGAAGCTATCAGTTTTTAAGCAGGAATACAGAAGTTGCTGTCACAACACACGAGGTATGCAAGAATTCTTCTAAAATTCTTTCGGCTTTTTCAAATCAACTTTTTTCTACGAATACTGATTTCAGTATCTATTAAGGGAACTTGAAGTTTATAGTTATGATTGTAGAGGTATTTTGTCCACTTTTAAGGTCAAAACTAACTGCTGCTGCTTACTTAGTGGGTTACACTGATGAAAGAGCCCAACAGGGTTGAATTGACTGCTTTAGTGCTTGTATCAGATAACTTGTATTGAATTCTTTTAATGGTCTATAGCTGTGATGCTCTAGTATCCTCTTTATTCTCTTCCACAACTCCTTAGACTAAGAAACAAATGTATTCTTAATTTAAAATCATTCAGGCTGCATTCAAAAGAGGTCATTGATAACTTAATCAAGTTTTAAAAAATCAATTATATTCTACTCTGTTAAGTTCCAACCTCATATTATCATTAAAGACAAAGAAAAATGAAATCTGATCACTTCCTCAGGTCGTTTTCCGTGAAAATCCCATGGAAACTTGACAGCAAGCTGCTCAGCAGACTACACACCACACCAGAATGTACTTACCAGTGTTTTATGACATGCACTGCTCAGCCATCACAGTTATCATTACGTGCTATGAACTTGTCCTATTGAAGAAAGTGAAGAATTATCAAATATTGAACCTCTCATATCTCTTGATAACACTCAGAGGAACTATTCAGTCCTTATTCATCATTCTTCCATTTTAAAATTCTCTACGTTCTCTACAAAGCAATATGTAGGGTTCTGTAGAGCAGAATCTTAATGTTTCAGATATTCAGTGTGAATGTCAAAGTCTATGATTTCCTTCATAATAAATTTCAATTGACTGGTGTCATTTACTGGAAAGGTTACATGTGATTGAATTTATGACCATTTGCTGCTGAACTCAGCTTATAAATTGTTAATGATTCTGGCAGATGATTCAGTTTCTTATGCCAGTGAACTCTTTGAGGTTAATTAAATAGCCTCAATAACCTCTTTTCACTAAAATGCCAATGAACTGCTGAGAAGTTAAATAAATGTACTACTTGGTATCTAGTGGTGCCAAATAAACTCCCCTAAGTAAGTTCTTCCCCTGGCCTATTACAATGCTTTTCTGAAGGAGAGCATACTCTGTTGGATCCCTAAAAGTTGAAAATCACTTGAAATACAATGTTTTGTAGCACCATTAGTCTGAAATTATCACGTCATGTCACAAAGAAAGTACAATAAATTTAGCAGTAGAGTTAGTAGGAAAAAACAGTTTTAAATATTCAGTACTAAAAAGTGCAAGAATACCAAAAAGAAAAGTGTTTTAGTCACAAATGAATATAATTGAAATTAATAATAAAATTAAGATAAAATTTAAAAAAGAAAATCTATAACATGGCATCATGAGACAAGGACTATCCAAAGATGCCATTGATTTTGTTTCCTGTTGGCTATCTAGGTCTGGGCATAAAGTCTACCTTTAAGAGTAATTTGTCTTCCCTGTGAATTTTATTTGGAAAAACCTAAGTTTTCAGTTGTAAGACATGGTTATCAAGTTGCAGATTGCTTCTCATTTAGGCAGTTTCTACCCCCCGCCCATTATCCTTTCATTCTCCTGTCTCTCCCACTCAAATTCTGTTTTCCAGAGGCACCTTCCTCCTTTGATGTACTTCCCCAATGAGATTTTTTCTAATTCCCTGCATGAGCCTGAACAAGGAATTGCTTACTGTGGCTTGGCCAATATTGCCCAGTCACTGAGTGAAGGTTTTGACCTCACGAACCTCTCGTGTATTCATGATGAAATGGTGACAGTGACAGGTCCTATCTTTTGCTGGTAATCACAGCTGCAGTGAGTTCTTTAATACAGTGATCATGTCATTGCATCTATTCATGTCCAACACTGAGCTCTTACATGGTTTCTCCTCTTGCTTTCTCAGTATACTCTGAGCCATGCAATGGATGATATAGATGGTCCTCACTGGGCTGAGTACTCTATAGTCACTTATTCTCT
The DNA here is from genome assembly GCF_017639785.1 of Mesocricetus auratus. Lineage (NCBI taxonomy): Eukaryota > Metazoa > Chordata > Mammalia > Rodentia > Cricetidae > Mesocricetus > Mesocricetus auratus. The sequence continues at coordinate 41,733,204 of NW_024429266.1, forward strand.
ACACTGTGACAAGTTGTGAATCTCTGCTATTAACTGCTTCCTACTGTAGAAATGAAGCAGGCAGATTAAGGCAAAAAAACAGTAATCCATGGGTAGAAACATTAAGTACTTAGAAGTCAGAAGGTAGAACCTACCACTGCTGCTGTGCTAAGAAGAAATGGCTGACATCATTCCTTCTTATCACAGCAGCAGTGGTAGGTTCAAACCTCAGGTCAAGACCTTTCTACTCACGAGCTACTGTCTAGGTTTACAGTACCAAGCATGAGTAATCCTTGTGTAGCTGGCCTCAAATACAATAAGGAAGTATTTGGTTAACTCCATGATTGTTATGTCATTATTGCATTCTGGGCATACCTTGCTAAGCAAGTCTTATATCAGGTCTTCTAATCCACCCAGGAGCTGTGTGGAACCTTCTGACACCATGAAAGAGGAAGAAGCAAGAGAAACATTCAGCTCAGCCCCAGACTGATTTTCCAATATTCCACATAAAGTGTGCTGTTTTCACAGTAGACTCTGACTATCAAGCCCTGGTGAACAACTAAGAACACACACAATAATAGTCTATAATGTTTTAGGGGCCTCCCTCTGTGGCTTTTCTTTCCAGGGGCTTATACAAAAGTATTCCATACCAATTACTGGAACTTTTGTGTAGTTGCATTTGGTTTCTGGGAAGAGTATTATCCACCCATGTAGAGTGTCACCATTCAAACCTTGATTTTAATTATTATGTTTTCAATATACTTATAAAATAGGAAGCCTTAATATAAGTTTTTCATACATCTATTGTTACTGTTTAGTGAAAAGTAACAATTGTACATGTATGGAGAACTGTTATGTTTTGCACTATTCTTTTTTTACATTTTATGTTATTTAGGTCCGGTTAAACGTATTAATTTATCCAAACATTTCCTGTGCTGAAAACTTCCACAATTCTTTTTTTAATGTCCACAAATGTTTTAATGACACTAATCTCCTAGATATTTTAAATCCATAATACATTATTATTGAAACTGAGCCCCCTACTATGAAATATCACATTAGAGTTTCTTGATTTAATTGTAATGCAGTAAGCATTGCCCAGCATCTGCCATCCTCTCCCCACTCTTACCAAGCTCTTAATAACCACCATTTTTGGGGCATTTTTTTTTGGTTTTTTCAAGACAGGGTTTCTCTGTATCGTTTTGGAGGTGGGGCATTTTTATAATGGTATCTATTCATTTCGTAGCTTTAGCAAAAATATAAGTTGAACATTAAAACAGTGTCATTAATCTGTAGTACATTAATGAAATGTCAGGAAATAAATAAAGTGTCAAAGGTTACTAACAGCTCCAGTGTCATGAATTTCTATGAGAAAAATGATGGATCTATTTATCTAGCTTACTACAGACACCAGGAAATTAACTCAGAAATTGATTATAAGACATATTTTATTTTGTATATAGCAACGGAAGTGATTTTTAATAAGCCCCAGTGAGTTTTAAGCATTATTTATTAAATATAAGAATAATCCAGAAGTACATTAAAATATAATGTGAGATATTACCTCTATTTTAAAATGTTTCAATTAATATTTGGAAATACTACGATGTTTCATATGTTAATAACACAAGTATAATAATTATTGAAAATCAACATTCATAAGTATTATTAACTATTCTCAAACCAATAGTGATAGAAAGCAATAGTAACATGATGAAAGAATTTGTTTTGCCAGCCAAGCATCTAACAGTTACAAAAGTTAGTAAAAAGCACTGCCCTCATTCTTAATTCTGGAGCTGTGTGCTACAATACAATAAGAAAAGAAATACAAGAAAAACAGGAAAGTAGCAAGTCACATTAATCATTTTGCAGACTCTGTGGCTTTCTTCATAACAAGAAAACCCAGATAAATTAGTTGAATAGTACTCCATCTACTAATGGAAATGGGACAGTTATAGCAACAATTAATAGTGTCAGAAAAAATGGCATCTATATTTCCCAGTATCGCACTGATACATAGATAATTTCACTTATTTTGTAATGAAATGCATGTTTTAACCACAATTAAATCACTAGAATATGACTTTAAGGATAACTATGACAATTATCTCATCCAAAAAAATCACCATTTGCATGCTTGTGATGTTCCTATAAACATTTGTGTGCATGTTTATGACACCAAAATTGATTTACTATATGTATATTTCATTTAAAGTGCCTTCTGATTTTTACAGTTTCTTCGTGGCTACTATTCTCCTATGACTCTACTTTCCTCAGCTGGTATTGCAAGGTAGTCATTATTCATGCTTCTTTCTTTTTTGTATTCTCTGTTTTCTTTAGTCCCACAGCATAGTACAGTACACAGAGAGACAGACAGACACACAGATAGACAGACAGACAGATATCCCTATCATTTAAGGCCACAAATCCATGAACATTTGAGATCTTATTCATAGTTCTTTACCATGATTTGCTCAACTGGAAATAACAATCAAAGTAAATTGCTCTGTACAGTTTCTTTCCTTAATACATCAAAGAGTTCTTTCTACATCAGTCAGAGAGACTTCCTCTCCTGTGTGAAGTACTTTACATTTATTGAGAAAAATGTGATACAATTTATTTCAATTTTTTAAAATTAGAATATTCCCTATGATTATAGTGCTCCCACTTTTATGATGTTGAAATTACTTGTAACTTAAAGATTTATATGTGACATTTTTCGTTTTGGCTTGCAGTTTTTACTACACAATCATAGTAATGGGTTTTTAAGCACACAACCCTTAATCTTCAAAGACTTAAAGTCTCAAATCCTAAACACCAAAGCCAAAAATGTGTGTGTTTAGACATTGTCTTTGCTCTTTCAATTCTGATGACATGAAGTAAGTCAATATCTGCTTCAGACAAGTATATCTCATGCTGATATTAATCTCATCCGTTTTCACACTCATTAAAATATGTATTATATATCGTATCCTCTCTCAAAAACATCCAATATACTGAATCTCTCTCTTTCACTTGATACTTCTGATCATTATTTCATCCTGCATGGGTCTCCTGCCGTTGAGAAATGAAAGATAAACATGACTGAGCTGTAACTTGACCCTACTGTAACCCGAATTTCTCTCTGGACTTCCTTTGTCTGACTGACTGGTGTTAACTCCATCAAAAGTATTCAGACAGCACAGATAATAGTGTGGATAACAGGTAGAGTTTATTAGAAGGTTAAATTGGAGTACTCTTATGCTCAACTATCTTCATAGCACCATTATCCATAATAGCCAGAACCTGGAAAAACCTTGATGCCTCTCAACTGAAGAATATATAAAGAAAATGTGGTATAACTTCACAAAGGAGTATTACCCAGTGGGAAAAAACAATGATATTGTGAAATTTGAAGGCAAATGGATGGAACTGGAAAATAATCAACCTGAGTGTGGTAACCCAAGACAGACAAACGTGGTTTGTACTCACTCATAAATAGATACTAGAGGTAAAGCAAAAGATAACCAGGATGCAATCCTCAGCCCCAGAGAAGTTATGTAACAAGGAAGACTCTAAAAGTGTCTTATATATACCCCCTGGGAAGGTGAAATAGATGAGATGTCCTGTGTAAACTGGGGTGGGGGGGTTCAGAGTAGGGGATGGTGGATGGAAACATGAGGAATCAGGATGGTTCATTTGGGGGTGGGATGGATTGGGAGAGTAATGAAAGAGATATCTTGATAGAGAGATACATTATGAAGTTAGAGAAAAACCTGGTGCCAGGTAAACTCCAAGGAACCAACAAGGATGACCCACCTAAAACTCATAGCAATAGTGGAGAGGATGTCTGAACTGGCCTTTCATTCTAAGCAGATTGCTGACTACCCTAATTTTCATCACAGGATCTTTTCTCTAGTAGCAGATGGAAGCAGATGCGTAGAACCACAGTCAAGCAGAGTCGAACTCTGGGAGTCCAGTTGAAGAGAAGGAGGGATTATATGAGCAAGGGGGGGTCAAGATCATGACAGGGAAACCCACAGAGACAACTGACTTGAGCCTGTGGGAGCTCATTAACTCCGGATCGACAGTTAGGGAATTGGCAAGGACAAACATAGGCCTTCTGTTTGAGGGTGACCGCTGTGTAGGTTGGTCTCTTATGGGAACCCTAGCAGTAGGACCAGGACCCGTCCCTGATATATGAGCTGACTCTTTGAAAACTATTCCCTATGATGGTATGCCTTTCTCAGCTTTGATGCAAGGGGGAGGAGTTTGGCATAGAACCTTGATAATTTTAACTTCAACAATAATAGGCTCAAATAATTGTCATTTTATCTTTCATTATTTTGTTGTTTTTCATTTTATCAAAAATTCAAAATTGCAGTAAGATCATGACATATGGCATCCTCTAAACTCAGTGACATAAATTTATTAAAAATAGTATTATGGGCGGCAAAGCAATGGCATCTCAATATAAACAACAATAAATAATGTTAAAATATGATTCGTAATTCCATTGATTTTGCGAGCTACACTTTGTGGCAATGGTTATAGTAGCCATTGTTAAATAATTAGTAAAATATGGATAAAACAAATTAGATAATTCATCTGTATCAATGCTAATTTTCCAATTTGATCACTGATTCCAACTACTTAAGAATGTATATCACAAAATTAATCTTAAAAACTTCAAAATAGTAATTTTTGAACATAATAACTATATGTATGTGTGTGTGCATCTGTGTTTATATGAGTATACATACAATGTAGGATTGAAAGTGAGAGAAAAAGTAATCACCCCATATCAGCTATTATAAAAACTGGATGAAGATTCTTTGTAACTCTGACACATATGAGAATTTATTAGAAAAGCAATCTTTTCCATAATTCATCATTTTTTTGGTTTTTCGAGACAGGATTTCTCTTGTTAATACTGCTGTCTGAGTTACAAACCTCGGCCCCACAGATTAGCTTGTACTTTGACATCACCACTACATCGTTCTGCTCCTTGATTTCTTCGTAAGTTCTTTGTTGTCCATAATCTTTCCTGTTTCCTTGTAGCTCAAGCCAGAATATTTCCTGTTTTTTACCTAAGTAACTTCTTAGCTGATTCCTCTCAGGTTTGCATTCCTTTTCATTCTTCAATTCTCATTATTTTTCTCTAATCACTCATTCATTCAGCAAGTGTTTGAAGGAAGCCATTTATAGTCTACAGGACTGCTGTTTGCCCTGGAAAAAAATAGTGTTTTTTTGTTTGTTTCCAACAGTCTTGACTCATGCATTTCTCTATTCAGAAAAACCCTATGTGAGATTTCCTGAAACCTTTAGACCTCTGCTTTCACAACAAATAATTACCTGTTCCTTCTACAAAATCTGGTTCTCAACACAGGATATTAGCTTGATAGCAAGTATCATTGTGATAGCTTGTATTCACTATCTTGTACAGTTCAACCTTCCTGAGACCAATGGACTGACTTGTGCACTTGCTACTCTCAGCAGTACCAATAGTACATGACTCCACAAACTGATAATTGGTTTAGTGAAATAAATCTAAAATTTTAATTGTTGTACATGGAAATAGTCACAATAAATTAACAAATAAAAATAGTATAATTATAGAACCATGGCAGGGCTGTTTTACAGGCTGTAGTTATATGCTCAATAGCTATAGCTGCAGGTTTTTAGAATAACAATTTGTTTACTAAAAATGTTCATATCCTCTAACTTATAAAATCTACTTTAAAGGCTTTATTAGCCACTTAATTAGCAGTTATTGGCTTGTTATAAATATTTGCTCATTTTAATAGGAGATAACAGGCTGATGAAATGAAGTCATCTGCAGATGTCAAAAGTGGTAAAATTAGCATTTATTTATTGAAATTAAAAGAGAAATATTCTAAGTGAAAAGATAGACTATAAAGCATTACTGACATTTATAAATATGTAATACACAATGTTCTCATGTAGAATGATATATACTAAATTGTTACCAATTCTTGATTTAGGAATTGTGCAAAATTTTTATAATTTTTGGCATATGAATTTTCTAGAGGTGTGAATAGCATACATCAGATGAAAACATGGTAATCAAAGCTTCTCTTTTGTTCTTCACTGGTGTGTCAGGGCTCTCTGGAGGAACAGAACTTATACAATGTTGATATATTACAAAGAGACTTATTAGATAGAATTTTAGCATATCAACCAAGTAGCCTAACAATGATGCTTACCATGGTGAGGAGGTTCTGTGGACAAGTTAAAATGGAGGACCAACATTTGAATATTGCCTTATTCTAGTGCCTGTGTGTCAATGTTTTTGATTAATTGTGAAAATAATGAATTCTAAAAATCATTCCTACTAGCTGACTAATCAGTGAGTTGTATATTTATTTCAAAAAATAGCAAGAGAATCTCTGATTTCTTTTTCCTCCATTATTTTAAAATAGTTCCATGGTGGCAGATACTGTTTTTATTTTCCTGCACACTCAAGGAAATACTTAGCATGCAAGAGGTATCCAGTACATGTTTTTTAACATATTAGTAAATAAACAAAAACTGCTTATATATAAAACATCCTTATTCAAAGCAAATGTGAACAGTGAACTCTAAATGTTTGTTTCATGGAGGCATTGATAAGTTAATGGAAATGTTCAGGGAGGAATTGGAGGAGGAGTGAAGGGTAGAGAGGGAAATATGAATATGATCAAGATACAGTGTATAAAATCTCTAACAATTAATAAATATAATTAAAATTACTAAAGAAGTGGTTTCAGTAGCCATCACTGCTTAGCACATTAATATTAGTCTGCCTTATCTTTCTATTAACAAAAGGAAGATTTAAAAAGAAAAAAAGATGGTCAAAAAGTAAGAACTAAGGTTCACCAAAGTGCATACAACCAGTGATTAATTTTGACATTCCAATTACCCTTATTATAATTCTCCACTAATAATTGTTTAGTTCTTTCTAAATGATGAATAATTATAAAAATATAATTTTTATATTATTCAGGACTGACTTCTTTCTTTACCTGAGGATTTTTCTCCCACGTGTTGGGCATTCACCTATTTATCAGTATTTTTCAATGACTAAGTGAAATTATGGTTGTTTGCATGAATATGGGTTTACTTGCAAGATCATGGGCTACATTAGTGAAGAAAATTTGAGCCCTCCCTTAGAAGCCATTTGTTTCCAGCAGATACTCAGTTACCAGGGAGGCCTTCTCTCTGGCCTTTGATAGAAGGCGTTCTCAGGCTTGTGCCAGGAACCAGCGCTACTAATACTCATGATTATACATCAGTCTAATGGTTCATCAAGTTCTTACTTATTGGTCAACTTAAGAATAAAACCTAGATGCCTCTCAACCGAAGAATGGATGGAGAAAACCTAGTACATTTGCACGATGGAGTACTACTCAGAAGGAAAACAAAACAACAACAACAAAAAAACCCATAAAAACCAATGGAATCATGAAATTTTCAGGCAAATGGATGGAACTAGAAGAAACCAGCCTGAGTGAGGTTACCCAGTCACAAAAAGACAGACATGGTGTGTATTCACACAAATATGGATTTTAGACAGAATAAAGGATTACCAGCCTACAATCCACACCAACAGGGAAGCTAGGAAACAAGGAGGACCCTAAGAGAGACATACATGGCCTCCCAGAGAAGGGGAAAGTTTCAAGATCTCTTGAGCTAATTGGGAGCATGGGGAAAGGGGAGAGAGATTTAGCAGAAAGAGAAGAAGAGAAGAGGAGGGGGGGGAGGACATGAGAGAGCAAAAATATCGAGTCAGAGGAAGAATAAAGAAGAGCAAGAAAAGAGATACCATAATAGAGAGAGCCATTCTAGCTTTAAAGCAAAATATGGCACTAGGGAAATGCTCAGAGATCTACAAGGTTGACCCCAGCTAGCAATCTAAGCAGCAGTGGAGAGGCTACCTTAAATGCCCTTCTCTGATATTGAGACTGATGACTACCTTATATGCCATCCTAGAGCCTTCATCCAGTAGCTGATGAAAGCAGAAACAGACACCCACAGCTAAATACTGAGCTGAACTCAAAAATTCAGTTGCAGAAAAGGAGGAGTGATGAGCAAAGTGATCAAGGCCAGGCTGGAAAAACCCACAGAAATAGCTGATCTGAACAAGGGTGAGCTCATTGACCCTAGACTGATAACTGGGAAGCCAGTATAAGGCGGCTCCAAACCCCATGAGTGAGGATATCAGTTTGGAGTTCTGGTTAATCTATGGGGCCTCTAGTAATGGATCAGTATTAATCCCTAGTACATGAATGAACTGGCTTTTTGGAACCCATTCTCTTTAGAGGGATACCTTCCTAAGCCTAAATACAATGGTGGTGGTGGTAGGGTCTGGTTCTGACTCAAGTGATGTGATAGACTTTGTTGATTCCCCATGGGAGACCTCATCCACTCTTAGGAGTAGATGAGTGGTTGGGTGGGGGGAAGGATGGGAAACAGGAGGAGGGGAGGGAGTGGGAAATGGGATTGGCATGTAAAATTAGAAAAGAGTTGTTTTAAAATAAAAAAATAAAAGACTGAACTCAGTATAATTTGAAGTAAATCAATTCCTTTATTCTTTAATAATTTTGCATGCATAATATGCAGTATCTGTTGAAAGTATATGATGCAAAGGAATACATTAAATAATATCACAGATATCATTTCTTGTCAATAAATGTAAACCAGATACATCGTGCTTAGTGGATGCAAGGTGTTTCAAGGATCATATTATAATTTGTCTTAGTAATTCTCTTTTGATGGATATTTATGTTGTGTCATGTTTGTTGTTAATAATACTATGATAAATAGTCTTGTTCTTACAATGTTTCTTGTCTGTGTGATTAACAAAGGACTCAATACAAATTGTTAAGCTGCCCTCTAAAAGTCCAAATTGCTTTTCATTTCTGGTAAAAGATACATTAGAATACAGTGATCATTATTTTTATTTGTTTGGGTTTTTTTGTTTTGTTTTGTTTTTTGTTTTTCAAGACAGTGTATCTCTGTGGCTTTGGAGGCTGTCCTGGAATTAACTCTTGTAGACCAGGCTGGTCTTGAACTCACATCTGCCTCTGCCTCCCGAGTTCTGAGATTAAAGGTGTGTACCACCACCACCCAGTTTACAGTGATCATTATTAACATTTCAACATTTACACAACTGATATGCAAAAGTGGAATTTCATTGTTTGTACCTCAATACACCACAAGTGGTCAGTAGCACATACTTGGGAGTCAATCTGCCTGGACTATAGCCCATTTTAACAGTTATACATAGAGGAATTTTCACAAGTTAGTTAATTCATCTTTTCTCAAAATTGTGTTAGTAAATTAAGGATGCTAATACATGCTAAACAGGGGTCTTGTGAGATCTGATCAAATGAAACAGCTTAGAGGGAAGACTGAAACATAGTTAAATGATTTTGTCAAGTTTCTTCTGCTTATTTTATTCTTACAAAAATGCATTAAATATATTTACTTTCTTAGAAATAACAGCTTTAGTTATATTATCTATTTTTTCATATCTTATATATCAATGCATATATATTAAAAAACTATATTCTATGCAATATACATATTGTATCATGTTTTCACTTCTTTTCTTTATCTCGAGTCAGATATGAGGTGTTCCCAATCAAAGGCTATGTTTGTGTATCCAGTCACTGATAAATGACTAGAGTAAATCCTTTTTTCCTTATGTCATTTCTCTTAGTTATTTTGTCACAGAAATGAAGAGCTGACTAATGAAATTGGATTTCTGTTGCAGTTATGTAGGAGCAGAAATCAGAGGACTGAGAGTGTAAGATATCTGCATATGTATGTATTTACACACACACGCACACTCAAAGACACACACTCAACACATTACTTTTCCTTCTTTCACTTGAGGCTGAAAATTAAATGTTGAACCTTTGGGAGGTGTACTTATTCCCACAAACTGTTTTCTAGACTGGTAAGCGACTACCTTCTTTCCTGTCTCATCAGGTCATTCCCCACACATGAATATCTACAGTGTATCTTCCCTTTCTGATAAGGACACTAGGCAGGTTGGAATTAGAGCTATATTTCTTCTCCAAAGACTGTTTTCCTGTAAAGTCTCTCCAAGGAAAGCCTTATAAACTTAGAGCTTAACTGAGCTGAACTCCTGGAATTCAATTGTAGAGAGGGAGGAAAATGAGCAAAGGGGTCAAGACCATGCTGACCATGCTGGAGAAACCCACAGAAACAGCTTCCCTGACTAAGTGGGATCCCATGGACTCCAGTGGTAAAACTGGAGAACCAGCTTTGGACAGAACAAAGCCTTCTGGGTGTGGATGTCAGTTAGGAGATCTGGGCAGTCTAAGGGACCTCTGAGAGTGGAACCAATATATATACCTGGTGAACAAATGGTCTGTGGGAACCCATTCCCAATGAAGGGCTACTTTCTCAGTCATACAAATAATATGACAGAATTTGGTGATCACCTATGGAAGGGCTCACCCTCCTTAGGGAGTGACTGGGGGTTGAATGGGGAGCTGGCAGTGAGGAGCATGGGAGGATGGGAGGGAGAGGGATTGGATTTGATATATAGAATAAGATTGTTTATAAATAAAAAATAAACTAAGACCTTAATTGTGTAACATATGGTGTGGCAAGAGACCATCTATAGCCTATTCCTTTTAAGGAATTATATTTAAATAATTTAAAGAAAGCTAAACACATGCGAAGAAAAGTTGCCAAATCTTATGTGTAGTTCAAATAATCATTAAAAAGTAAATGTAAAGGTATATTCTTTTGTGTTTGAATCAACTAAAGAATTGATGGAGAAAATGTGGTACATTTACCCAATGGAGTACTACTCAGAAGAAAAAAAAATGGAATCTTGAAATTTGCAGGCAAATGGATGGCACTAGAAGAAACCATCCTGAGTGAGGTAACCCAGTCACTAAAAGATGACCATGATATGTACTCACTCATGTATGGATTTTAGACATAGAGCAAAGATTACCATCCTACAATCCGCACCACCAGAGAAGCTAGGAAACAAGGAGGACCCTAAGAGAGACACATATGGTGCCCCTGAAAAGGGGAAAGGGACAAGATCTCTGAGCTAATTGGGATCATGTGGTGAGAGGGAGTTAGAACATAGATAAGGGGAGACGAGGAGAAGAGAGGAAGACATGAGAGAGCAGAAGATTGAATCAGGGGAAACATGGATGAGAGCAAGGAAAGAGATACCATAATAGAGAGAACCCTGGCCCTAGGGAAATGTCCAGAGATCTACAAGGATGACACCAACTAACAATCTAAGCAATAGTGGAGTGACTACCTTAAATACCCTTCTCTGGTAAAGAGATTTATGACTACCTTATGCCATCCGAGAGCCTTCATCCAGTAGTAGATGGAAGCAGAAGCAGAAATCCACAGCCAAACACTGAATTGAACTCCTGGAATACAGTTGCAGAGAGGGAGGAGTAATGAGCAAGGCAGTTAAGACCAGGCTGCAGAAAATCACAGAAACAGCTGGCCTGAACAAGGGGGAGCTCATGCACCCTAGACTGATAGCTGGGAAGCCAGCCTAGTACTGATTCAGACTCCCTGAACATACATGTCAGTTTGGAGGTCTGGGTAATCTATATGACCTCTCGTAGTGGATCAGTATTCATCCATAGTGTATAAATGGACTTTGGGAGCCCACCCCACATAGAGGGATACTCTCTCAGTCTATACAAATGGGAGAGGGTCTAGGCTCTCCCTCAAATGATGTGACAGACTTTGAAGGTCCTCCATGGAAGGCCTCACCCTTCCTGTGGAGCAGAAAGAGGATAGTACACAGTGTTGGTAGGGGGCTAGGCAGGAGGGGAGGGAGAGGGAAATGGGATTGACATGTAAAACAAACTTGTTGCTAATTTAAATAAAAAATGGGAAACACTATTAAAAAGAAAAAAGTAAAAGTAAATATACCTTCACAACCAATACATAGGCCAAAAAATAGAATGTTGCAGTCATAACAAGGTTTTGACATTCCTGCTTCTCTTATCAAGAACACTGCTTCCAAATTAAATAAACTAATCATTGCAACATGCATTTTTCTGATCTTGAATTTCTATCTGTAAAAACATTAACTTAATTTATTTATATCTTGTTATGTACTACATGGACTACGAGGGCTTTGAGCTTTCCTGTTTTCCCAAGCCACAGATGCCATGCTTGCCTTTTGGCTCCATATTGAGTTCATGAACTTAGCTGTTGCATGAGGTTACAACTCATTCATACTCATATTCGTAATCATACTCATACCTATTCACAAGGTTGCAACTTATTCATTCTCCTTCTCGTTTGTTACCATTTCCTCCCAAATGAAAATCTTCTTCATCAAAGTCAGAGTCATAAAACTCAGGAGATTAGTAAAATATATTTTTAAAAGATTCATAAAGGAGCAAGATTCACAAGGTCCCTACTGAATACTATCAATGCAGAAAAGAGTTTCTGGAGCAAAGACATCCAGGTGGAGCTGCCTGCAAGGTGGCCACTGGGCTCCAGCCTGCAGCTTTTGTGAGGATTCACCCCAAAGAGGACTGAGCATTTCAGGTAATGGAATTGCCCTTGAGTTACTTGCACTTTTCTTAAATAACACCTCACTCATGCATACGCAAATAGCTGCTGTAAACCTATTGGTTCGAACATTTAGCTAATCACAATAATACTGCTTTAATAATTCTTTTTATTTTATTTTATTTAAATCAGATTTTTCTTCATTTAATTTACACTCTGACCACAGGTTTCCCTTCGTCCTCCCCTCCCATGTTCCACTCACCTCCCCATCCACTTCACCCCAGTCTCTTGAGAACTCATCACCCATGCTGGATTACCTTGTCCCAGCCTGGAAACAAGGGGAGCAACTTGGACCCACTTTAATAATTTTTAACCATACACACTTTTGTCTTCGTTTCCTGTCCTGTGTTGGATGTTCTAAGGACCATTATTGGATCTATATCAGAAGGATTAGTGTGACATAATTATATGTCTGGTCAAAAGCCTAGGGTAACAGCTGTGTCTCAAAGTAGTTACACAAATTTAAGACTTCATTTACAATATGCAAGAGTTCTAATGAGCCCTAATTTGCCACAAAGATTGTCTGTTTTTTGTGTGGACTGTTGCAATGCATGAGTAGCTTACCAATGTTTAAGTATTCATTATTAATAGTGACTTTAATTTTTATACATTTGATCATTTAAAAATAAGTAAGTTTTAAATTTTTGATGTATTTAAACACACTTACTTATAAATCTTGGGCTTAGAAACCTAACTGGAATATTCTCCCACTTGAAGATTAACATTTTAAAAATTTACATGGCATTATTTTTGTGATTTAAAATTTCATTTGGAAATATTTAAGTTGTTGTAATTCATCCTCACAGAACTTTGCAGATAGGAATCAGATATTCATTACCTCAGGCACATTTTGTTAGGTGTGTAACTATAAATATGTATATTTTGTTGTTTTTTTTTTATGCACTGGTGAGATTAACTTGTCTATGTCCATTCTTCTTTCTCTGTATTATAAAAATTTTGCAGGGAATTCTCATGCCACGTATTTTTTTGAAACAATAATTTTACATTTCTGTTCCCTCTCCTTCCCATCCTCCCATGCCCCCTACCAACCCACTTCACATCCTCTCCCCAAGGATAGTGAGGCCTTCCATGAGGTATCTACCATCAAAGTCTGTCACTTCATTTGGGGGAGTGCCTAGGCCCTCCTCCATGTATCTGGGCAGAAATATCCCTCCATAGGGAATAGGCTCCCAAAGTCCATTTGTGCACTAGGGGTAAATACTGGCTTCCACTGTTAGAAGTCCTATAGACTACCCAGGTCTCCTAACTGGCACCCACATTCACAGGACTTGGCCTGTGGTTTGTTTCAATGCTGGTTCCCCAGCTTTACAACTGGAGTCCCTGTGCTCCCATTAGGTCAGGTCATCCGTTTTTCTGTAGGTTTCTTCAGCATTGTCTTGACTCATTTGCTCATCTCTCCTCCCTCTCTACAACTGGATTCCAGGAGTATGGCTCAGTCCTTAGCTGTGGGTGTCTGCTTCTGCTTTCATCAGCTACTGGATGAATGTTCTAGAATTGTAATTGTGGTAGTCATCAATCTTATTATAGGAGAAGAGCATCAGAGGTGGCGTCTCCGCTACTGCCTAGATTATTATTTGGGGCATCTTTGTGGATGTCTGAACATTTCTCTAGTGCCAGATTTCTCTTTAAACCATACTAGCTCCCTGTTGAGTGCAGCCTTCCCACCAGCCTGGTTCCAGAGCCGCATCAGTCCCAATTATTATGAAGCCATTGGCCGTTTGCTTGATTTCTTACTGGCTAACTCTGACTAAGTATTTCTCTTACCAGAGAAAGGAGTTCGGACCTCTTATTCCTATGGCGGCTACATGATGTCTCCCTGTGTTTCTCTTTCCCAGAATCCTCCTCAACTCCTAGTCCCACCATCTTGCTTCCCCATTGGCCAACAGTGCTTTATTCAACAGCCAATAAGAGACAGATTTCAGAATGCCCCCTCTCCCTACTATTGATATTATAGCATAGTTTACATCTGTTAGTGTTAGTTTTCAATTATTTTACAGTGGGAATTGGAAGGAGGTGTTCATACTTGGGTGTTTCTTTCAGATAAATTTAGATTTAGATGGGATAGATATTTGAGACATTTTGTTCATTGACACAAGTTAGTTTTGTTTTAAGTTTAAATATCTTTTTTAGACTAAAAGGGGAATTGTTGGGCGAAACTTGGAACTCTGCCATTAGCCATGTGGTGCTCTAAAGACGAATTCGATATGGTAATGAAAGGGCAAAACCGTGCTGCTAACCACACCCACTTTGAGCATGACTAGTGACTACTTGTCAAACCATGGACCACCGTGCTAGAACAAAAGAAAGAGCAAGGACTTCTGTCTCGGTTCATAGACTGAACCCTCGGTTCTAAGGCCTTTCTACTCCTTGGATTCAATGGCCTTTGGTGACTCAGGCCATTGGCCTCACTGATCTGTAGCTTTGGTGGACTAGACTTGACTCATATTGCTTGCTCTTAACCTGGCTTGTGTAAGAAAGCATCGGGAGCTACTTAAGTTCTATACTCTTTATCCAGTCTATCACAATATATCTATATCTTTATACATTTGTATCCCATAGGTACTGTTTACCTAGAGAACCATGATTAATATACATATTGTCACTGCTTTCATCACTGTAGAATCACAAAACTTTCCAATATACTTCGGTTTTTCAATTTCATTCCTCACTTTAACATTTCCATGAGAATCACAGCCTAGAAGAATATTCTAAAAATGAACTTCTTCAATCCCTCCCTGTAATATATCAGACACCTAGTTGCTGTTTCTACAAATTTAGAAAAAATTGATACTGTTTAAAAGCATATTTCATTTCTAGTTCCTTACTACTGTCTGTGTAAACTGTTTTCTTAAAAATTAAATATATAGTCTATAAATTTCTATATCTTATACATGGTTTTATAAATTTATCTAACATTTAGATACCCTGTCTTTGTCTGTCTGTCTGTCTGTCTGTCTCTCTCTCTCTCTCTCTCTCTCTCTCTCTCTCTCTCTCTCTCGATAGAGTTTCTCTCTGTAACAGCCCTGACTGTCCTAGATCTCACTTTTTACTTTGTTGACCATGCTGGCCTTGAGCTTACAGTGATTCACTTGCCTGCACTTCCTGATTGTTTGTATTAAAGGTGTGTGCCACCATTGCCCAGCAAAATACCATACTTTGAATGAAATAAGATACTATTTATCTACTATTTACCTTATTTACCTAGCAAAAATAAAATGCCCTTAATTCATTTATTCATTATAATGTATAATGAAAGTCATTATATTTTAAAACAATAGTGGATAACACATACTGGGATTAAATACATATTTTTGAGTAAGAGGATAAACTAGCTCACAGTGGAATATATGCATGATCCTTATTGAGAAAGTCACTACTCTTATTGGTAAATATTCATTTGTTTGGTGTTTATAGGAACTTGAACTTTGAAGATATTGAAAGGTCTAGTGCCAAAACATATAGATAAAGCCAAAACTGCAATTAGGATTTTTTTGGAACAGAGTCAACACTCAATAAATAGCTCTACAATAGAATAGCTTACTAGCAAAATGAGGACCAAAAAATCAATGTTCTAAAAATTGTATTTATGAACACTTCACCAGACCCCTTTTGACACTAAGTCCTATGAATAACTTGTCAAGGACAAAGTATTATTCTCAGTTAGGTAAGATCTCTTATTTATAGAAGGGTTTGTCTTTATCATCTCCTCCACTCATATTAGATCATGTCCTTCCTTTCCCTCACATTGTCTGGCTCTACAAGTAAAATTACTAAATTTGAAATAAAAAGTGTAAATTATTATTATAGGTACTCAACAGAAGTTTCTTATGGTAAGAACATATATTTATCTTGAAGAATACTTTCAGAATATTGTGAAACTGTCAGAACTTTGAAATTGTTTAACACATTATAATCTATCTGATAGCATTGTTAAGCAAAACCCTTTCTTAAATACAAACTATGAATGAAAATGAAATAATCTCTCTGAGAAGAGTAAACTACTTCATTCTAGTTCATTATCTCCTGACAATTTTATGCATAAATGCATGCATGTGTGTGTGTGTTCATGAGTGCATGTGTGTGTCTGTGTATAGGTATGTGCTCTCCAGTATGTGTGTAAATGTAGGTGGAGGTGGAGTTGGAGGCCAGATGTCACTTTGGAAACCTGTTGTTCTCCAGAGTTCCCACTCACTTGTTTATTAAAAACAGTCTCTCACTGACCTGGAGAGCCCTGAGTAGCTTAGGCTAGGTACTCATGGACTTCCAGGAATTTGCCTATCTTTTTTCTCTGACAGTGGAGTCACAGCTAATCAGCATGCTTAGTTTTTTATATGAATATTCTTAGGGTCCTTGTTCTTACCTGGTAGGTACTTCATTGACTAAACCCTAAGCCCTTAAAATACTTTCAATAGAAGTATCATTGGTCATTTTCCTTTTGAGCTTACATGAAAAAGAGTATTAGTAAGCACTATAATAAATCAACTCTAATACATAGAGTGGAATAGAATAATAAATATTCATCCTTTTAGTTATAGAGGCCAGAATTCTCAAACCAAGACCATAAGTCCTCAAAAAGTTCTCAGGTAATTCTGTGCATTTTTACCACCACGCTATAATTCTACACGTACCCTCACTCTAGATGAAATATTACATGGCTTCTTTCCTACTAGGAGACTTTCTATTTAACTTAAAAATCGTCTAAGTATTTGAGGAAAAATCTCACTATATTTCCAAACATTTTATGGTAAAGCAAGAATCACAAATTCTAGGGACTTGGATTGGGCTATGTATTTTTCTGGGCATCATTCCACCCATTGCAGTCAGATTTTGTTGCTAATTCTATTTATTAAAGGTAAATATCTATAAAAAACTAAAAATCTTCTAAAAGTATGATAGCTGATGACTGAAAGCTAAGACTTGAATTTAGCAATCTGGCTAATATAAAATTTACTGTTTGGCTGGCTTGTTACTATGGAGTCAAGGCTGCCCTTTAACTCTAACAGACCTCTTGTATCAGCCTTTCTAGAGAATATTGAGATTAATAGTATGCGCTAAGATACTCATCTCTCAATTTTCTATTGTAATAAAATACTTAATATATTATAATTCCTGTTTTTTTCTTTATGTCAAAATTAATGGTATTAACTATACTTATGAAGATGTGCAAAGTCATTCAAGAACCATCTTCCCGTTAAATATTAAATCTCTCTGTCTGTCTCTCTGTCTCTCTCTCTGTTTCTCTCTCTCTCTCTCTCTCTCTCTCTCTCTCTCTCTCTCTCTCTCTCTCACACACACACACACACACACACACAAATTCTGCCTGCACACCACCCAACCATAATTGCTAAGACTTCATCTCTAGTGATGCTGTTGTGAATATAAAGTATCTAAATGTGCACTCAAAATTAATTTTCAGGTAAAAAATATATGAACAGTTGAATTTCTGAATAATAAAAACTTGAAGTTTCAGTGTATTGAGGAATTATCAGTTTTCACAGCCACTAAGTCATTTTACAAACTCATTTATTGATGAGGAAGTTTCCATAGTCCCCCTTTGTTCAAAAATACTTATAAATTCCTATATTTTTCTCAGACAAAAGAAAAGAATCACCAAAGCCAGCCATAAGGACAGTGATTTATGTAAAATATGTTATCCCACTGAAATAGAGTTACAAACTTTCAGTTCTTTTGAAAAAGACAATTTTATTTTGGCTAAGTCATAATGCAAAATTTCAAACACATACATCTGCACATACATACAATATACATAGTTGTTTTGTTTCTAAAATACGAGTTCTAAGAAGACTGTCAGGTTCTATTTTCCTCTATAATTCACAAATATGGATTAAAAATTTCAGTACTTTTTAAAATCATTTCCAATGTAGCTGTTTTGTTGATTTTTTTCTACTTATGGCTTCATGTACTGCTTCTTCTTTCATTCTTTGCTAGGTTAAGAATTTCTTGTTAGATAAATATAGTAGCAATAAAGTGTTAGGCCCCATCTATCTGGATGTATTTTAATTTCTTTTCCCCTTGTATTTCAAAATAGAAATTTTCCACACTGAAAAATCCAGGGAGACAATTTTTTTCTTTCATTTAAACCTTGCAGTAGATCAGGCTACTGTCTATTTGGTTGACCTATGAAGTTGTTTTTGGGATATCTGTTGATAAATTCACTTAAACACCCTCTATGTGGCAAGTTTCAGTTCTTCCAGCTTCCATGATTTTTTGTATGATGCATTGTCTCTATACGGATTTATTTTAGTCTATGAATGGGGGTGTGTGTAGAGGAATGGGGAGAGAGAGAGAATTTGAGGGAAATTTTTACCAAATGGTAAGATTTTAGTTGTTGTATCTTTACATAGCCCCTTTGCTCATTTGTCTCTCCCATGCACTTATATGCCTTTCAAAATGCATGCATCGTTTGCTTGTTGCTGTCAAGGCTTTTCTCGGTTGTTTGTTCATTCATTTTGAGCCTAGGCTGGCCTCAATTAAACACTCACTCTGTTCAGATTTATCAGTACTAGCATTTCAAGCATGATCTATCATGCTCGGCCCTATTCAGTTTTATGTGTTTTCCTCACTCTGCAATTTCTTGTCTTCATTATTTTTTAATGTGTCCTCTGTGTGCTCTGTATGCCTTTAAATCCTACAAGAAAAGTCTTCACTTCAGTTACTGTGTTTTGTCAGCATTAGAAATAATTGTTTTGTTTTCATTTTAGCATTGTCTATGTGATGTTTATATTTTTTCTTCATCTTTGATTTCGGCTTTCTCCCTGTGTTCTTTTAGTCCTTTGAACATCTTTAAGACAATGATCAGAAAACTGTGAACCAGATCTGTAAGTGGGTCTTTTAAGAGCCACTTAGTGAATTGGAAATGATACTGCCCTTTCTATTTAATATTTGTTCCTTTTTTAATTATGTCTAATTTTGTATTCTGAATTTTGTAGGTTATCCATGCACAATTAGCCTGAGGCCTTTCCTGTAAGTGTAGCTTTTCATGGATCTGTGAGTTCACTTTTTGATTTTTAATGCATATATGCCTTTGGTGTTGAATGCTTTAGTCTTTAAAGCCTGGCTCTCAAGATAGAAGCAGGAAAGTGAAGTGCAGGCAGAGTATGGTGTTGGCCTTTTCCATCTTCTGGACAGAACACCAGAAGATAGGAAAAGACTGAACACAAGGTGTTGCTGCAGGATCTCTGCAGCATCTCTGCTTTCTTTGTCTCTCTGAGATTAGACACAGCCATCAGAGAAGCCCAGATTCCTGATATTTATAAAAATACATCTATGTATCCCGACCCCTAAAACGGTATGCAAGCTATTCCTAGAACAAGTGCACATCTGGCTGAAACCGAACTGGGGTGGAAAATGGATAGCAACCCCTGTGCAGACTTACAATGCACTAACGTTAACGGAAATTTTCTCCTAAGGTTTCTCCCAGAGGTAATATATCAACAAACTCTAGAATTTCTAAATAGTTACAAGAAACAGACTCTGACAGGGCAATTGTTGTCTAGGTTGCAGTACCCTGGGAGCTTCTTATTCATTTCTTAATATTACTCAATGAAGTTATGTTTTAAATGGCCTCAATTACAAAGAGTAAAGAGAATTTCTACCCCATTTAAACTTCCATTTTAGAGGCTGACCCTTGACATGTCATAGTTTATGTAGAAAAAAATCTAAGAGTACTAGACTCATTAATCTATGTCTTAGTTTCCTTATGCTTAAGATCTATACCTTCATGTATATTTGTAAGGAACAAATGAGAAAATACAATATGCATATCAAAAATTCTATCATTTTCTGAGTTCTTACCCTGTGTCCAGCAATACTGTACAGAGAGTTTCTTGTATTATTTTTATGTGTGTCAGACTACAATAACATCTTCTTTTCATGAAGCCTATATTATTCCAAAGCATGGTCTAACTCAATTTGAATAAAACAAGATGTTTTGCTTACTAATGTCTTTACAGAGCTACATTCAGCTAGTCGGACTACTTTTAAAAAGTACTTTTAAACAGATCAACACAGGAAGAATGAAATAAATTTTAGATCCATAGTTACTCACAACAGCTACAGCCATAGTGAAAATCAAATGACCTGGGCATCTCTGTGTGATGCCTGGTTTTGACACCAGTTTGGGATTAATTTTTCTGAATACAAGGTTTCTCTGTCTCATGAGGCATTTATACTATACAGTAATGCTTATTTGCAGACAGTTTCATTATTATTACTATAGGGGGGACTAGGAGCATGTAATGACATCCATTTGGAAGCCAGAAGACAGCATTGGAGAAAGGGTGTTTTTGCTTTCACTTTTAAAAATTGAGTAGATATATTCTCTGAAAATTCATAACACAAGTAGATGCACATATGAAAATGCCATTCAGTGATGTGGTCCATGTCGGCTAGGACAGAATATGGTATTTATGTTTCAGTCTGACATGTAGTAGCTGTGAACACAGTGGAAAAATTCTGGCATAGACTCATGTTTCTTTTACATTGTTGCTAAGTGTTTTCAGTCTAATTTTTTCCTGGGTCAATTTGCTTCCAGTATCAAAGAAAAACTGCCATGTTTTTTCTTTAAAGGATTTTGTGTGCTATGTGTTAGCAACTGATACAAATAATGAAACTACAATTTGTACAAATAAGTTGTGGTGTGGTCTTAATAAGCTATGTTATATGCCTAATGTCTCCTGACATCGAAAGATAAAGGTGTATCATTAACTTTACAATTAAAAATTGTTCATTTTCAAAAACAGAATAAACTAGAACTCTAATTTCAAAGAAATATGTCAAATTTTAAAGGTGATGTTTTCAAAATATTTGGCATATCATACTATTAAGATGGTTTGGGCATAATGAAATCTAATTTATATAATTTTCATTAAATTTTAAAGATTTAGTAGATAAAATAGGTATGCAACTTTAATTGTGTTGGCTACTTTATTTTTGCAGTATGATCCATAAGAGTTAACCACATATGCGAAAACACTTTTCAACCTATTTTCAAATTTTGCCTGGAGTCAAAACCCTTTAGAACTTCAAAAAAGTTAGATCAAAATTCCATTTTCACTATTTTTTTCTGTTGATCCCTCAGTGCTTTCAGATAATAAGCAGAGCGGGAGCTGAGAATGTCGAAATACTGTCAAGCAGGTTTTTTCATTGAATTTCCAATCTAAGCAGAAATCTCATGAAGAAACTACTTTTACCATATCTCAAAAGAACAGAAAGTTTAAGGAGAATGCCAAAGTTTGGACTATTATTTAAAACAATCCCCAAGTCCTCTTACGTTATCTCTTTCTCCTGCAGTCACCATTAATAGGAATCTTTTTACTTGGTCAGGCAAGGGAACACTAACCTGTTTGGGGAGATGAAAATGGTTGGCACCTAAGAGTTCAGGCATGGCTTGCTGGATCACAGACGGTTCTCTGTGACTGTGATCCTGAGTGATTGTGGTCCTGCTTCCTTAAAAAGACATGAAACAAAACAAAAGCCTTTTACTTACATTTACTTACTTATGTAAGTAAATAATTAGTTCAGTCTTGCTTGGCATGTTGGTGCATGACTTTAATCCCAGCACTAAGGAGGTAGAGGCAGGCAGGCCTGTGAGTTCAAGACCAGCATGCTCTACAGAGCTAGTTCTAGGGAAGTCAAGGACAACACAGAGAAACCCTGTCCTGGAAAATCCAACCAACCAACCAACCAACCAACCAGCCAGCCAGCCAACCAAAAATAAATAAATAAATAAATAATAACAAAATGATTAGTTTCAGATGAAATGATAAAGTGATTATTTTTTTTCACAGTACTTCAGAAACATTGATGAAAACGGAAAAGGTCTGAAAATGCAAGTGTATTTGTGGAAATGGAAAACAAATGGGAGGACATGGAGGACCGAGTGAAAGTAGTTTGCTCTCAGAATGTGCAGAAGCCAATTTGCTAATGATTTGGGGGAAGCTACTGCAGAAGTATGTCTTGTGACAGGAGTACTTGTTCCAAGCATCTACTGACTGCAAGATGCTTCTGGATTTCATGGCTTCCTAACTGGATCTGTAGTTTATGTAACTCACAGTAGTGTCTCCCGCTGGCAGAAGTTAGCACAGCCTTGTACACTATTACAGAAACTGGAACTGAAACTTTTATGCTACCAATGCTTCTGTGCAAACCCAGCAATTTGAGAATCCAGGCCCATCTATCATAAAGTCATATAGTCTAAAGGATAATTTAAGTGTTTTTTCATGCAAATGGAATTTCTAGTAAGTTCTAGTCTAATAAGGGAAGAAAAATGAGTTTTGTAGAAGGAAAAAAATCTTTACAACAATTGGAGAAAAAAAGAACAATGGCTAATATGAACCAGTTTAATCTTTTAAAATTGTGAATGGAACCTTCTTCAAAGGTCTTTAGTATTAGCTATCCATCTCCATGCTCCTTTACCCTGCCTTTATATCTCCTACAGCACTAAATCCTCTCTTATGATTTCTCTTTTACCTTTCCAGATACCTGTATTTTTACCCCCATCTTGAAATAGCCCCATGACAACTTTCTAGTTTTCTGGCTTCTGTGGGAAGTTCAAGTTACATCTACATATCTAAAGATTCAAAGCTTGGATCCATGTATGAAAAAGAACATGTAACTTTTGTCTTTCTGGGTTACCTAACTCAGAATTATTATTTCTAGTTTCACCTATTTAACTTCAAATTCTATGACTTCATTTTCTTTGTAGTTGAATACAATCCCATTGTGTATTTTTATTATACGCTTGCAAGTTGACGAACATTTAGGGTATTCACATTTCTCCAATTATTGTGAATAGAGCAGCAAGAACAAAATGGGCAAATTTCTCTGTAATGGGATCTAGTCACTGAATATGCATCCGGGAGTGGTGGAGCTATAATTTTAGTTTTATGGGGACTCTGCACCCCTAGATGAGAAGCCACTGGCAGTTCATGGAATGGAGAGGCAGATTTCCTCAGATGTCGTTCCTAATGTTCCAGTAGACCGACTTATACCCACACAGATACTGAAAGTGCTTAGTGGAATCTGTGGGCTTAAAAAGGGAGTATATGACTCAGGGATGGATACACAGTAATGGAGAATATAGGAACATCTTGACATCAGGGAGTAGTAGATTTGAACTAAATATATTCTAAGTATGTAAGAGATTCTCAAGCAATAAATAAAAAAATGAAATTTAAGTTGGAATTCAAATCACAGCAGGTATTTGACAATATGAAAAGAAAGAGGAAGAATGAAATAACATGGAGCAGGAATATGAAAAAGATGAATTCAGAGTAGAAGGACCAATAAACAAAACATTTCATTGGTATCATCTAGATAAATATGAAATCCATAATTTTACATCATATTTCTATTTCATATAGTTAATTGTTTGCAAAGAAAGGTCAAAAGAAAGATCCTTACAAATAAAATATAATCATTAAAATGTTGTCAATAGAAAATATAGGAAGAAAATAAATAAAATTTTCAAAAATAGAATGTAAAAGAAAAACCCTAAAATATAAAAAGGGGAAGAGAAAATGAAAACTAAACTGACAGCTCTGATCAATTTGCAATCCAGTCATCAGCTCCTAGGAATTAAGTAAAAATTGAAACATGAAGTAAAAAAATAACAACAGTAACAAAAATAAAGTAATTGAAGATTTTGACAGGTAAATATGCCTTCAAATGCTAACATCTTTTAAATTCCAAATAAACTAAATTAAAAATTGATCACACAGACATCAAGAACTTTGAAAGGTGAAATATCTGGCAAAAACTATTACTTATTCCTGATAATTTTACAGATAATAGTTGGTACCAAAAGCTTCATGGATGCATCAGGTGGACACCATTCTAGACAAAATTGTGATAATTAGAAACAAAACTGGAATTTTAGTTCTCACTTGTATTAATACACCTAGACTATGACAGAAGCATGTCTCTAGTTTACTTGACAAAATTTTTGCAAGATTAGCACCTCACTACTGTCAGCATAAGGGTGACAACTAAGACAAACGACTTTCAGAACCTCAAAATCTATAAGAGCTTAGCTTTTCATAAAGTCTTCCTGCAAGCAAATCTAGATGATAATTAAAGAAAAGCTGTAATCCTCCAACAAATATATGGTAGAAAAAGAAGCAATATAAATGAGGAAAAGAAAGTCTAGACTTAACAGCTAATTGTGTAGTCAGCCCCTAGAGCAAATATATTATGCTCTACCAGAAAAATGTCATGCCCTAACTAGGATGCCCTTTAACAAACTATGGATTATGTGTAAGAAGTAGCCTAATTAGATCAGCTATGCAAGGGTGTAGTAATGGTAGATACTTAGGGACACAAGGAAATTAGAGGCTCAGGAAAAAACTTTAAAATTATTCAATGAAATATGAATATACAAAGCCTTTAAAAAGTTAGGATTCCTCTCATATCAAGTTACATATGAATTCTTTTTTTATGTGATACAAAGTGAGTGTCAAAGAAGATAGATTGTCACTTCCTCCTAAGTATGTACAGGTTACTTGGTCGTAAAATTAAACTTCATTCATAATTGTAATATGCTAAATGTCATGTATTCATAATTTAATTTAATTATCAGTCTATAGATAAAAATTCAATTGCATTTAAACTACTATAGAAAAATTCAGGAGAGAGTTTAAGTTGCTAAATTTTTGTCTTACATATTGGAAAACTAGCTCTAAAATCCACCTGGCCAACCACCAAAAGTTTAAATTAAGAATTAAAAAATATAAGATATATGATTACAAAAAGATAGAAGATAGAAGAATCTAATTCAGAGGAGTGAAAGTACAAACAAAGTCTCTGCATTTCAAAGTAGAGACTTAATACTTCTTATATAAACCTGGTTAACAAGGATATTGTATATGCATATTATTTATGCTGTACAAATAATGGCACCAGCTTTAATAAGAGAATAACTTTAAGTGTTTTTCTTGGGGAAAATAAATTCAGAACTAGATGATTTGTCTGACAACTTTAGTTTTGTGCTTCCTTGAACTGTTTAATATTTCAATGTTTTAACCAAATGTATGATTAGTTTAGAAATAGATGTGGTTTACTAAGAAAGGGAGGGCACCATTCATATTGGGAGTGGGCTGGTGAGCAGGGAGATTCATCCACTCAAAAAGCCTAAAACTATGAATTTCTTACATTTAATCAATTAATTAGTGATTGAGAACATGCTTTTGTGTGTGCATGCATTTGCCATGGAATATTTCAAATATCTGTTGTCTTCTTTTATCTTCTTAGTCTCAGAGTTAAAATCCAGGTTATGGTCTGGGCAGTGAGCATCTTTATCTTTAGTGCCTGAGTCACCTAAAACTGATTTTAATAAAATATTGACTCACATACAGGCAGATGCCTATTTATATTAGTAGAGTCTTTCAACATATATTGTTCATAAAACCCTTTTTTAGATTGAGTATTTGAAGAATGTTTAATGTCCACAATATGACAAAATCTTTTGTCTTAAAGATTTATTTTTATTTTTTATTCATGTGTCTCTGTGCGTAAGTTTGTACATATGAGTATATCTGTCTTCAGAGGCTAAAAGAGGGAGTTGAATTCCCTTTTTCTGGAGTTACAGATGCTTGCAAGTACACAGTCTTCCCTGCTGGGAACAGAACTCAGAGAGATCAGTATGTGCTCTTAATATCTGAACCCATCTCTTTAGTGTCCCAGCAATATCAGAATGACTTAATGGTATCATACTTGATAAAACATTTTCCTTTCTGTTGAAAATATGAATAATCCCTATTATTTGACTATATAAATATGTGAAATCAGTACATATTATGTATTTATTATTGTACACTGAAAATTACAGTTAAAGGAATATATGAACAACAAATTGTTAGTAAAGAATTATTTATTATCAGCTGACACTTTATGTCACTTAAACAAGTAAAAATAATTCCAAGTGCTGTGTGCCAATATGTGGCAATTTACCATTCTGATGTGCAACCTATCGTGCTTCAGAATTAACTAGGTTTATTATTAAAATATGAATATTAGGTACTAACCTACCAACCACACTTTTTATTTTGCAATTACAGTTTGTTTTTGTAAAATTAAGCTCTGACAATTTACATTTCTGGCAAATTTCGAGTTTCTAATGTTGCACCTTGCTTTTGAACTAGCTTGCTCAGGAGCAGAAAATATGTCATCAATTGGATACAGTATATTATACTCTACCATTTCTGACTTCATTCGCAGAGTAAGCCTTTTACACCAATGTAAGCTTACCACACAATATTTTTATTCTCTCCTTCAATAATCTTATAAATAAATTTAGAAAACAAAAGTGTTGATGTTTACCAGTGAAGTGGCCTCTTGGTTCTTCCCACTCCCTGGATGTACTTCCCTTTAGCTTATTATCTTCCTGATCATTCTTTATTTCAAGTTTCCCAGCAAGGAATCCTTTTGGTGAATGTTTATTTGAACACATTATTATTTGGTCTTAACATTTACATATTATTTCTGGAAGATATATAAGTCTCAGTTGACATTTTTCATGATGCTGTGTTTTTGTTTTTGTTTTTTTCTTTATTCATCACATTGAAAATTTCTGGGTCCAGTAGCCAGCCTCGATTCAGCTTGCCCTTGCTGTCCCGTGATCATAGGATCATCCTCTTGCTGACATCAATTTCAGTTTAATCTCACCATATTGATTTATTTTCCATTTTCCCATGTACAGGCAGTTCTGACTGAAATATTTGCTCATTACCCAAATCATAGTGTCTTGGATCATCTACTCATAAACAAATATTCTGTCTCTCAAATCCAGTCCCAGGATACATTATCAAAAAAGACCATATTTGTTCCTTTTATTTTGAACTGTTCTGAATTCTACACACTTTGTCTGACCCTACATAAAATCCCCATCATTACAGTGAACTTCCTCATGTCATTGTCTTGTGGCATCTAAACTGCTAGATCAATGATAACTAGGAAAGTTTTGTTACCATTATACTCATATCTCTATTTCCTTAATCTCCAACATGCTTTTATGTAAATTTCATGAACATTTATTATTTAAAATGTCCCAAGAAAATATATCTAGCATAGTATGTATATTATTTATGACAATAATTTTGTTTAGGCTGCTTAGTGAATTTCAACCTACTCGCTCAAGTTTCTAAACCACTTTTCTTTTCTTTTTAACACCAGACAGCTGGCATGACTGATTTGTTGCACATGCCATGACAATCTGTGGCTGGACATTGTGCTGTCCAGATTCCTCTCTCATGAGTGACAGATCTACTTACCTAATTCAAGGAGCACTGATGAGATGATACCCTCACATGTTAATCCCTAGCAGTGTTATAACGTCAGAGAGTCACCATGCACACACTGAGGCATTCCTCATCCATCACCAACGATCATTAAGATCAAGTCCAGCTCCCTTGTCATAATATGCATAAATCTCTACGAATGTCCAGAAGAGTCTTCAGTGGAGACTTTACTCAAATCTCTGCTTGACTTCTACCTTCTTCTTCCCACCTATGCTGTACCTCCCATAGAAAATTTATTTTGATATTCATTGCATCAAATGTTACCTGGGGAATCCCAACTCTACTGTATAAGATTAAGATTGACCCAATGTACATGTTCACACATAAAGTTATCATTCTTTTGTAAAAAAGTATGCTTTAAAGATCTCATTTCCTTCCCAGGATCATAATCAGTTAGTATGTAAATATACAAAGAAAACGCTATATTTGTCTAACAATAACTACAAAAATAAATTTATTTTATAAATCTCAATCTAAAGTCATATTGAGATAATTTGACTTTTCACTTTACATACCTGTTATATTGATTATCTGGAGATTTTGTAGTCAAGAGTACAACAAATAGACAAAATATATTAACTCCATTTGATAAGTGACTATTATAGAAATGAGCACCAATGAATGCTTAATTTGAGTGCATAGTCATGGACCCCAGTACTGCCCTTATTAGTAACTTTCAGGGAGTCTGACATTGCAGTTTCAGGAAAGATAAACTGAATATATTTATAGAACTGGTCATAAAGCCATTTTGTAAAAGCCGTGCTCTTCCTCACTTGCTGACTGAAGCAATATCTGATCATCCAGGTTCAGAGTAGAAATCGATCATACCTCTTTTTACTAGGATACAAATAAAAACAATTTCAGTGTAAATGAGAAAGAAGTGTTTCTATTCCACTCAATGTCTGTCTAAACTGCTTATATCCTGATTTTTACATTAAAGTTCAGCCGTTCTGATTCTGTTTCTTTGAAAGGTGTGGAAAAACCATTTTCAGATCCAATAAGGAACACAAAATACAAATACTAGCTTTATGTGCACTGGCTTTCTGTTATATTGAAGAAAAGGAATTTCTCATTAAGCTCATAAATTTTCTTACTGCTTTTGATCCTCTAAGTGTTTTGTTGTAAATGAGAGTTATGAATGTAAGAGACAAAATAACCAAATGTGCAGGTTAGAGAAAAGAAGGGAGGATAAAAAGTACACAAACTAGCCAAACTGCTGTTATTTTGGGGGAGGCGGATTGATGAGGAGGAAAATCATTATTGCCATTACATAGTTACTTAATATGGGACAAGGATTAGTTACAAGAAATGTGTTCCCATGCCTTGTGGCTGACCTCCATGTCTTCACTGCAGAGTCTGCAAGGAACAGATCCTCCACTTCTTGTTTGATTGTGCATATCATCTCAAGTTAAACACTTCTCACAGTATCCCATTTCAGTTAAAACCATTTCTTTAAACATTAATGTATTATGCGTGTATACTTTCATTAAAAGGTCATTTTGACCAATTAGGTAAATATGATAAAAATTATGCGTTTTTTTTATTTCAATTTCTCCAATGACACTTAAGTGGCTCTGGTGATATTTAACTTCCTTATTTTCCTTTAAGTTTTCCTAAATATTTTATTTCAGGTTGTCACATTGTATTATAAATATTTGTTGAATACAGTGTGCTATTTTGTAGCCTATTTACATTGTGAAATGATATCAAATTTTTAAAACTTTACCATTTCTTTCTGTTATGAACTTTGAGCATCTTCTGCAACACTGGTTATGAGGTACAACATAATTGTGTTCAATCACAGCTTGTGGTTATTATGCTGTACTAGACCATTGGTAATTATCCTTTCCCCACTTGTCTGGCTAAAGAGGGAACAAAGTACAATGATATATGTGTGAGCATGTCATAAAGAAATCCATTATGTATATGATCATTTAAAAATAAGTAATTCTAAAATATAAAAAATATTATTTTTTCATCCAATTGAATAACATTTTAGATTGCATGATTTTATTGTTTTGTTTTATTAGAATCTTTCATAGAGTGTGTGATGGCTTTGAACTCAGTATGTAACCAAGCATAGTCTAGAACTCCTGATTCTCCTGCCTCTGCCTCATACCTTTTGGTAATATAGTTGTGAGCCACCATTCCCTACTGTGTCCTGTAGCATTAAACAATCTTACCTCTACTTCTCTCTGACAATAATAATGTGATAAGTATTTAAATAAAGGTAAGGATTTGAGTAGAAATTATATTCTGGCAAACTAGGCAAGTTTAAGTCCCAACTAGTTCTTGGGACTTAAATGAAAAGAAAGATATAAGATGCAGATTCATTAATTCAGCTATTCGTTTATTATCTGGGAGACTTTTTTAGAAAGGTATGTTTTAGTTTTCTGTCTTAACTCTAATCCAAAGTTAATAGAGAGAAACTTACTTTAGAAGCAAACTATGTGGATTTGATGAAGAAAGTGGTTTAAAGGAAGGACATGGGGCATGATGGAGGGGGGCAAGAGGGAGACAGACAGGGAGAGGATATGGAAATGTAGAGGGAGAGGAAGAGGGAAAGATATTTAAGTGCTCTTGGGTTTTCTCAGAGCTTCAGGGAACACAGAGCTGGAGAGGTGGGGTCAAATGACTGGCAGAAGTGGTGTGTCACTATGAAGCTCACAAAGGAAAATCTGGTCTTTACCTCAAATTCATAGCAGACCTCAGGTGAAAAGAGTTGTCTTTGGTCTTTATTTGTGTGAAGAGACACCATGACCACCTCAACTCCTTTAAAGAAAACATTTAATTGGGGTGGCTCACTTACAGTTTCAGAGATTCAGTCCATTATCATAATGGTGGGGATCATGGTAACATGCTGGCAGATGTGATGTAGAAGCTGATAGTGCTATATCTTATAGGCAACAGGAAGTCAACTGACACACTGGGTGGTAACTTGAGCATAGGAAATCTTAAAGTAGAACTGCACTGTGTCACGCATGTTCAAACACGACTATACCCACTCGAACAAAGTCACCCCTCCTAATAATGCCACTCCTTATTAGATTATGGGGACCTATTACATTCAAACTACCACAGCAGTGTTCTCACTATTATGTGTATAAAACCATGCATGACTGTTTGCATGACTGTTTGCATGACTGTATTTTCCAAATATTTTATTTAATTCAGGGTAATGTAAATACTTGGCATTGTTAATCCTGTTGATAAATGGTCACCATTTTTTCTATATAGTATAAGTCTCAGAAAGTGGAATAGGCCCAAACTCTCATAATTTCTGGAAGGTCTTGGCTATGAGAACTATTCATCTTACAGAAGGCATAATGACGTATGCTCTCATATGCTGGGAGAAGTTATCAATAATCTGTAAAACAGCTACCACTCTTCTGTCTAGTAGTGAATGTACTTGATTATATTCCATTCTCCCCATCCCTCCATTCTGTTGCTGAAAATCTAATCCAATGCCCTCAAGCTGTTGTAAGCAGTGTATTTCACAAAAAACTTTTGAGCCTGAAACGCAGTCATTCCACTCTCTCTACACATGAGCTATGTTTTATGTATGCAGTCTCTGGTGTTTACACAGTTATACAAAATCACTATGAACTTAGCAGTATTTTCAGATATGTGTGAGGTAGTTTATTAATATTATTTATTCACATAGAACATCAATATTTGTTATTAGTTTGCTGACAGTAGATTTTATAAGGTTATGAAAAAATAAAAGGGATGAAGGAGATTTATGCTAACCTTCATAATGAGCTGGGCTTAGAATAAGAATGTAGAAATGGTTTTGCGTGGCAAGCTTTTAAAAAAATCATAAAACAACGAATTATTTAAGAGATATTTGATTATTCAAATCAGATATCAAATTTCTTTGTGCAACTCTTCCCCTCAGGAAGAAAATTTTTATTAGTATTGGGAATAAGTGATATAGATACTAAAACAGTATTTCAGGAGTTTTTACAATTTTGGAAACCCAGTTGAAAAATATGTAACTTTCTCCCAAGGTAGAACTCTGTTTTCCCAAGGAGACACTTCAACAGGGTGTTGACTTGGGTATTGAACACTAAACAGTCAAGCTGGCTTTACAGTCTCATGCTGCCCAGCAACACATTTGTTTTCTCAGAGTCTATTTAGCCCAGCAGGTGATGTTATGATGGTACTGAGCGCCAAGCTGCTCCCAGAAATCTAGGATACTTGCCACTACTTCCTTAATTACCTCAGTAGTGCATATGGTTGAACATTTACTGTGTATGAAGAAGCTGAGACATACACACATAACAATCAATTAATGGCTGGACCTGTATTTTACCCATAGAGAGCTAGTTAAAGTCAAGATAGATGAGAAAAACTGGAAGAACATTCATTTTAAAGGGAAATATCAGTCACCAATAGATGTGATAAAAGTAAAAAATGTACATATAGAATATAGACATTAATTGTGTAACTGCATTTTATTTGCAAGCTTGTTTATGATTTATTCATTAGTTTATTCATTTTGAAACAAGTCTTGTATGTAGCCCATTCAGGCACTGAAATTGTGATATATCTCAGTCTAACTTGAACTCATGATCCTTAGTCTTCTTGATACTGGAAATACAGGAACTCACTACTCCTTCTGGTATCTTTGTTCTTTAATCACATGAAACAATATACCATCTCACAACAGAGTTCTATCATCACCCCACTGTCTTTTCCACCTGCCAGTTAGAAAGGCATGTTAAGGAGTCTATTTACTAAACTCCACTCTGCCTAAAACTTAGGTGAGTGACTAGTTCTTGACCATGAGCTCTAAATAGAATTCATAAGTACAGGTTGCAGCCTCACCCTTTTTAGTAAGCTCTTTGTCATTTGCTTTCCCTCTCTCTTTCTCCCAGTGTGGGTTATGGTGAAGGAGGAACAAGGCTGCTTTTTCTATTTAGAATAATGAAAGATAATATCCTAGAGGATGGTGGCACAAACAGAGGCATTTGCATATTTATACATCTGTGCTTATCTCTATATGTGTACAAGCAGGATGCAATGCCTGTTATTTACAGATTGTTGCATTAGTTATACTCCCTACAGATATTAAAATATGCATGTTCTTTATGAAAAAACAATTCCCTCAGTTAAAAATTTCATGAACTTTTTAATTTTGTAAGACAAAACTAGCTATTAAGCATCCTGTCCTTGTGAAGTATACTTTCAAAATACTGTCTGTAATAATTTAGTAATGCCTTTTATTCAGATCCTGTTTCCTCTGACAAATTCTGACACAGGCATTCTTAAATTTGTGTTCAAATTTAGAATACGAATATATACAAGATATGAGTACATCAGTTACATTCCAGGGCATATCCCTTGCTCAAGAGTAGTTGCAGAACACAAAATGGCCTCCAGGTTTGTTGTTGTTTTGGGGCTTTTTGTTCCATATTGATTTTTTATTTTTTATTGACTTTATTGTTATGTTTGCTTTAGTTTTTCTTTTTTGTTGTTGTGTTTTGAAAAGGAGAAAATAGGTGAATATGGAGATTTGGAGGACCTGGAAGGAGTTGAGAATGGGAAAATATCAAACTATATTGTATGTAAAGATTTTTTAATAATTAAATTAAAAATTGTCACGATCTTTTTATGTCTATAACTTCCTTCTTTCCTTCTGACCTGGTGACTTATACTGACTTGTTTCTTCATTTTACTATTTATAGAATGAGGGAGATTTGATATTTTCTATGTTTTAATTACTTGAAAATAGTTATTTTTTTCCTTGAATATTTACAAACTTATATTTCTGGTGAACAAAATTTCATGTGCATGGACCTTTACAGTAGGTGTTATAACACATCTATTTCCCAGATACAGTTGTGTCAATCAGAGTGTGTCACAGATGGAAGTTCATAAATGTTAATATCCAATCTCTTTCAGATGGCCACCTACAAGTGATGGGTTAAGTCTTCTGTACATATGGTTTTCTTATTGGTTGATGACGAAAACACTGTTAACCATTAGGGAGGCAAGATAGGCAGGACTAAGACAAGGGGAGGATTCTGGGAAATGTAGTAAAGAGAAGTTGCCATGTGATCCAGGCAGGAAGTGACATAGAAGGGCAGAATCAATATATAAGTAAGGACAAGCAGGAAATCACTCCTCTTCTCTCCTCTCCTCTTCTCTTCTCCTTTTCTGTGGATATGTGGAACAGACGTGATGTAGACACCAACAGAGTAAGAGGCCCAGATAAGGCCACATGGGTTACTAGAAAATGAGTGAATAATTAAGACTGAACTAGAAAATATGAAATCTTAGCCAAAAGGCCAACAGCTTTATACTAATACAGCGTTCATGTGTTTCTTTGGGACAGAGAAGGGCAGCAGGACCTAGAGAAAACTTCACGTTACATACAAAGTAGAAACTGACTAACAAAGTCCTTCCCCTGCTTAGCCAATAAAATTCATTCTGTTAGTTCAACTTTTGGAAAAAGATCTCTACTGAACACAAAACTTTAAAAGATTCTTAAATTTTCTTTAATCTTGTTAGTTAATGGTATATACTGAAAAGAAATTATTGGAAATTTTTCAGTAGTCATGGTTATCACAGAAGTGCTATTTTGTATTATTTCAGAAGAATTAAATTAGTTTACATAACTAGGTTAATTGCTTTTAAATGGACCTACCATGTAATAAGAGAAGAAATAATACATATGTGCACCAATGATAAAGATGCTGTGGAAAACCTTGGTTTTACATATTTATTCATTTATTTAATTTATGGCTAGTGTTGATTGTGGGTTTTCTTTACTTTTAATGCAATTTTTATTTAAAAATAGGATCTTCTCACTCAAAAGTCTATTTTGTCCTTGTCTACAGTCTTCCAAGGAGAGTGTGTAAGTGGTATTTTAAGACCTAAGTAAGCAAAACGTTAAGAAGAGTAGAGTAGAATTGAATTCTTCAATATATATTCTTTAGGCATGTGTACTTATTTCAACTTAAATTTGAATAGCTACACCTGAGTAAAATAAGAAATTTAGCTCTTCAATTACCTTGGCTAACTCCCGAAAGTGTTCTTTGATCACTACATATGCACCTTAGTATTGGTATATTCACATTCATTTCTACAACATTCACACATGAACATATAAAAATATAATAACAATAAGGGAGATTGAAATTTTAGGATTATTTTAAACTTCAGATAATTGTATTCCTTTAGTGTGATAAAATGGATAATAAACAACTTTCATCTCGTGTACATGGAGTTATATTATCATAAGGCAGCAAGGAGGTGAGACTTACATGGAGAAAGCATCTGTGCTCTCAACAATGTGAATCTGTTTCCAGCCTGCTATCTGCCTAGACTCAGGGCCCATCCTCAAACAGAGCTGTCAACCTCTGTCTTCTTGTACATTTACCATCAATAAACTAGTAATGTTATAGAGAGAGCAGAAATGCTACCGAATATAAGAGTATGGACACAATACAAATAGGAGGGGGTTGACCCAAGGCATCTACAAGGAGAGGGCTATAAAAAGCAAAAGGGATGATTTAGTATGAACATTATAAACTATGACATGTAAATCATAGGAGCATTACATACAATAAAAATAAAACATGAATGGGGGCTTCTTTGTACCTGAGGGAAACAGCTTTCTGTCTGTACAGTATAACTGAACTATAAAGTTCAAGCAGTTTTCTTAGTTATAAGTGTTAAACAATGAAATTAATTTACACGAGAATTTTTCATCGAATATTGACAGTATATAAAGGAAAGAATGGTTGATTTAATCTTTTGATGAGTTCATGTTGAAGAAAAAATAATGCTAATAAACTGCATATTTTACATAAGTTAATTAAAATTCTGTATCTGTTTGTCCTCTATGTAAACAATTATTTCAAATAAACTTAATATGTTTTAAATTTATTTGCCTTTTTTCATTTATTGATGGAAATTTCATATATATATGTAATGTGCATTGATCCAGTCTATCATACTTTTTCACTTCAAAACAAATGACTTTGGTATGTACAATGACATTGTCATATCTGACAGATTGGTTTAGTGAAGATCTCTAGGATCTCTGTTTCTCACTTTTTAAATTAATGAAATATAAAGCAACAACATAGTTTCCAAGAAAGCGATACAAAAATATTTTTGTTGTTCTTGATGGTGTTTGTTTGTTTGTTTGTCCCATAAAAAAGTGTCTAAACCTGTAGCCCTAGCTGACCAGGAACTCCCTATGTAGATCAGACTGGCATTGAATTGAGTGTCCCCTGAGTGTTACAACTAAATGTGTGTACCACCACACTCAATTATTTATTTATCTTTTTCAGTTAGCAAACAAATAATTTAAACTAAAAAAAAGCAAGAGCAGTTTTCCAAGATAGTTACATAAATATTAAGAGATAGAGAGAGGGAAACAGAGCACCAGCCTTCATCTCCCATGGAGAGGATTTTATCACACAATAATCACTGAGAACAACCATCCTTCGAATGTGAGCAGAATGAGTAGAAAGTTATTGGTATAGTTAGCAATTCATAGTCTAAAGTCTAACATACTGATATTTACATCTGTTTTTCCCATTAAGAAGACCTAGTCATTCTTTCTGAATTATGGGACTTGCAAACAACTGGGAGATGACAAGCTGTGGAATAGCATCTTAATCCTAAGGAAGACAAATGCCGTAGACAGAAAGACACCATTAGCAGTCTCCAGCTGAACCAAGAATTTGACGTCTTCCACCCTGTTACTGACTTCACTTTGGGAAGCTTGTAATTAAAAGATTGTTTTCTCTCCTCTTTTGCAAATATTTTTGAAGTCTCTGGACAGTTTGCAATGTTAAAAAGTCTTCTTCTGTGACCTTGTGCCATTTCCTTGAAATGCAGTCACTGAAGAAATTAGAGCTTCCTTCTCCTAATCACTGTGGGAAAAGAGGAGCCTTTTTCATTACTGATTCTTCCTTAATTCAACCTGTAAATGAACTCCTTCATGTATCTAAGTAAAGTCAGTTGATACATAGATAGCTTGAGATACCAGTACACTGGCAAGTGAAAACTCTCCATGTCTTTTGTCTTCACAGATTTTATGTGTACACTTGGGTAAGCTCTCATGTATTTGTAGCAGTGATACAATAATAATTGTAATTTATAATTCATAATCTTGCCTCAGTGATCTCGCATTATCAATACATAACTAACACAAGATGCTTGGTTTTGATGACAAAACATATTTTGGCAATTTTCAGTGAACATTCTGAAATATTGACACTCTTATGCCCTTCCACTCTTTCTCTTTTTTATATTACAAATGTGAAATCTTTTTCCTCTGTGCTCACTGTTGATAGGTTTAAGGATATTCTCTATATTTTCCTATACTTCCATTACAGAACTACTTCAAATATTAGTTTAGGAAGATGTAATTTTCTGTGAGCTTTCTTTTTCTCAGATCAGAGCTACAGATGTAACCACTGCTGATATGCCAGCCTCCATCTGAGCATACTGATCAAAGTCCATCTCAATAAGGTTATTTTTTCCTTCATGGTAATCTAAGTACTTTCATTTTCTTATTCATTATTTCTACTTTTAATCTTATTACAAATGGATCTTGAAGCACACACTTGTAATCCCAGCTCTCAGGAAGATGATGTAAGAGAAGATCAAGTTTGAGGTCAGACTGATTGGATGTTAATCAGAAGATTCTAACACAAAAATAAAAATGAAGGAAGGAGTGAAAAAGGGAAAGGAAACTAAAGAAAGATGAACAGACTTTGGCAATGAGACTCTATGTGCAACGAAAGCTCTGTTTATAGGAACAGAAATAACACAGATACACTTCCTTCACACCGCACTCAGTTTTAGGATTTGCAGTCTTGTGTAGCTTCACTCAGTTCCCTTAACATGTCAATCACTGTGCCGCTCCTGTTGATGGAGCTCATAATTAAGTTCTTGATGCATTCAGTTAGCTAAAGAACTGTTTGTCAGGAAACAAAGTGTGTTTCCTGTTGGTTAAAGTTTGGATATGTCCCTCAAAGTTTCATGCATTGAAACTTAACACCCATTGTAAAAAGAAATAAAAACACAATTCACAGCTAGTGCTAGAGTTTGGGGCTTTGAATGGTGATTAATATTTGACAATCAATCATTGAGTGAAGCTCCCACGACCTCATCTTGGTAAACTAACAAATAGAGATATTAGAGGATGTACCATATATGTTGCCGATCATTTGCTGTGTCATACTCAGAGCTGCCTGAAGATGAGGCTATCAAAAAGGCATTGTATATCTGTATTTTTAACCTCCAGATGTGTGAGGTATAAAAAAGTTCCTTATTACTCACCAAGTCCATGGTGTTATACTCCTAGCAACAGAAAAAGGAATGATATGCTAATCTTCCTTGGAGACCTGCAAATAACTTTATAAATGTTATTCATATAACCTTGTACAATACTGTTAGAGCTTGGTATCATTTCCACTAACAAAGGAAGATGATTTGCTACAGTAAGCACTTTTATGCTGCTATGTGCTCCAGTACACAAAAAGACCACATTAAATATGTGGTTGATTGATGAAGACCTTGGAATATGTGTTGTGTTCCAACTCTGTCCATTAAGGCTTCTGGTTTCTGTGTATTACCTAAAATAATAGTAATTTCTGTATTGCCTGTGTCTTTGTGAATGTAGTTATCTTCCTTGGCTCTAGGTTTTCCTTCTAGCATTTTCTGTAGAGCTGGATTCATGGATACGTATTGTTTAAATCTGGCTTTGTCATGGAATATTTTGTTTTCTCCATCTATGGTAATTGAGAGCTTTGCTGGATATAGTAGTCTGGGCTGGCATCCTTGTTACCTTAGCATTTGTAGGACATCTGACCAGGATCTTCTGGCTTTTATCGTTTCCATTGAGAAGTCAGGTGTAATTCGGATAGGTCTGCCTTTATATGTTACTTGGCCTTTTTCTTTAGCTGCTCTTAATATTTTCTCTTTGCTCTGTAGGTTTGATGTTTTGATTATTATATGGCGAGGTGACTTCTTTTTCTGGTCAAGCCTATTTGGTGTTCTGTAAGATTCTTGTACTTTCATAGGCATATCTTTCTTTAGGTTAGGGAAGTTTTCTTCTACGATTTTCTTGAATATGTTTTCTGTAACTTTAAGTTGAAGTTCTTCACCTTCTTCTATACCTATTATTCTCAGGTTTGGCTTCTTCACGGTGTCCCATATTTCCTGAATATTTTGTGTTAAGGATTTGTTGGTTTTGAGATTTTCTTTGGTTGACGATGCTATGTCCTCTAATGAGTCTTCAACACCTGAGATTCTCTCTTCTATCTCTTGTATTCTATTGGTGATGCTTGCATCTGTAATTCCAGACCGTTTACCGAGCTTCAGTGCAGAATTCTACCAGAAATTCAAATAAGAGCTCATTCCAATACTCGTCAAAGTATTCCACACTATAGAAGCAGGAGGCTCACTGCCAAACTCTTTCTACGAGGCTACAATTACCTTGATACCCAAGCCACACAAAGATACAACTAAGAAAGAGAACTATAGACCAATTTCCCTCATGAACATTGATGCAAAAATACTCAATAAAATACTTGCAAACCGGATTCAAGAACACATCAGAAAAATCATCCACCATGATCAAGTAGGCTTCATTCCAGGAATGCAGGGATGGTTCAACATTAGAAAATCTATCAATGTAATCCACCATATTAACAATCTGCGAAAGAAAAACCACATGATCATCTCACTAGATGCTGAAAAAGCCTTTGACAAAATCCAGCACCCCTTCATGATAAAGGTCCTAGAGAGATCAGGGATAACAGGAACGTACCTGAATATAATAAAAGCAATATACAGTAAACCAACAGCTAACATCAAACTAAATGGAGAGAAACTCAAAGCAATTCCTCTAAAATCAGGAACAAGACAAGGCTGTCCACTCTCTCCATATCTCTTCAATATTGTACTTGAAGTTCTAGCTACAGCAATAAGACAACAAAAGGAGATAAAGGGGATACAAATAGGAAAAGAAGAAGTCAAACTTTCATTATTTGCAGATGATATGATAGTTTACATAAGTGACCCAAAAACTCCGCAAGGTTACTCCTAGAGCTGATAAACACCTTCAGCAATGTGGCAGGATACAAGGTAAACTCAAAAAAATCAGTGGCCCTATTATATACAGATGATGAAGTGACTGAGAAAGAAATCAGAGAAACATCACCTTTTACAATAGCCAAAAACAGCATCAAATATCTG
This sequence comes from Mesocricetus auratus, assembly GCF_017639785.1. Classification (NCBI taxonomy): domain Eukaryota; kingdom Metazoa; phylum Chordata; class Mammalia; order Rodentia; family Cricetidae; genus Mesocricetus; species Mesocricetus auratus. Next base: position 41,773,331 of record NW_024429266.1, read on the forward strand.
GGGATAATGTTAACCAAGGAAGGGAAAGACCTGTATATCAAGAACTTTGTGTCTTTGAAGAAAGAAATCAAAGAAGATACCAGAAAATGGAAAGATCTCCCATGCTCTTGGATTGGTAGGATCAACATAATAAAAATGGCAATCTTGCCAAAAGCAGTCTATAGATTCAATGCAATCCCTATCAAAATTCCATCACAATTTTTCAAGGACCTGGAAAGAACATTAATCAACTTTATATGGAAACACAAAAGGCCCAGGATAGCCAAAACATCCCTATACAATAAAGGAACTTCAGGAGGCATCACCATACCTGACTTCAAGCTCTATTATAGAGCTATAGTCCTGAAAACAGCTTGGTATTGGCACAAAAATAGGCAGGTAGACCAATGGAACCGAATCGAAAGCCCTAATTTTAACCCACACACCTATGAACACCTGATTTTTGACAAAGAAGCTAAAACTGTACAGTGGAAAAAAGAAAGCATCTTCAACAAATGGTGCTGGCATAACTGGGTAGTGGTATGCAGAAGACTGCAGATAGATCCATGTTTATCACCTTGTACAAAACTTAAGTCCAAATGGATCAAAGATCTCAACATACATCCAGCCACACTGAAACTTTTAGAAGAGAAAGTGGGAGATACTCTTCAACGAGTTGGTACAGGAGACCACTTCCTAAACATAACACCAGTGGCACAGGCACTGAGATCAACAATTAACAAATGGGACCTTCTGAAACTAAAAAGCTTCTGTAAGGCAAAGGACACAATCAAAAAGACAAAAAGGCAGGCCACAGAATGGGAAAAGATATTCACTAACCCTACATCTGACAGAGGGCTAATCTCCAAAATTTACAAAGAACTCAAGAAACAAGTCTCCAAAACACCAAAGGATCCACTTGAAAGGTGGGGTACAGAGCTAAATAGAGAATTCTCAGTAGAGGAGGCTAAAATGGCCAAGAGACACTTAAGAAAGTGCTCAACATCCTTAGCCATCAGGGAAATGCAAATCAAAACAACTCTGAGATACCATCTTACTCCTGTCAGAATGGCTAGAATCAAAAACACCGAAGACAATTTATGCTGGAGGGGATGTGGAGAGAGAGGAACACTCCTCCACTGCTGGTGGGAATGCCAACTCATACAGCCTCTTTGGAAATCAGTATGGAGATTCCTCAGGAAAATGGGAATTAATCTACCACTAGACCCAGCAATTCCACTCTTAGGCATTTATCCAAACGAGGCAGGTTCATACAACAAGGGCATCTGCTCCACTATGTTCATAGCAGCATTGTTTGTAATAGCCAGAACCTGGAATCAACCTAGATGCCCCTCAACTGAAGAGTGGATAGAGAAAATGTGGTACATTTACACAATGGAGTATTACTCAGCAGAAAAAAACAATGGAATCTTGAAATTCGCAGGGAAATGGATAGCACTGGAAGAAACCATCCTGAGTGAGGTAACCCAGTCACAAAAAGACAAACATGGTATGTTCTCACTCATATATGGATTTTAGATATGGATCAGGATAGTGCCAGTCTGCACTTCCACAGATAGAGAGTCTGGGAAACAGGAAAGAACCTAAAAGATATGCATATATGCATAGTACCCAAGAGAAGAGGATGGAGACAAGATCCTCTGAATGGATGGGGAACAGGGCGAGGGGCGGGTAGTGGGACCTGGGAAGAATAGAGGGGTTAAAGAGGAAGGGAGTTGGTCATGGGGGAACAGGAAGTTGAGGGGGTGGGGGTAGAATAGGGGGAAGAGGGAATCATAGGATCGAAGACAGATCAGGCACCAGAGTGACCTCGAGTGATCTAAAGGTATAACATCAATTGGCAAGCTAAGCAATAGTGGAAGGACCACCTCGAATGCCCATTCCTGATAATGAACTTGATGTCTATAACTATCCGGGAGCCTTCATCCTGGGACTGATGGAAGCAGAGGCAAACACACAACTAAGCACTGAACTGAACCCAAGGAACCCAGTGACAGAGAGAGAGGAATGATGAGCAAATTGGCAAAGAATGGGCTGGCAAAACCAGCAGAGACAGCTGATCTGAACAGGGGAGTGCTCTTGGACCCCAGACCGACAGGGGGGGAGGCCAGAATGGGACTGATCTGGACCCCCCCAAATGTGAGTGTCAGTGAGAAGGCCTGGACAACCTATGGGGCTCTGAGCTGTGGATCAGTGTCTATCCCTGGTATACAATCTGTCTTCATGTGCCTATAGCACAAAGAGAGATGCTCTCTCAGCCTGGACTCTTAGGGGAGTGCCTTGACCCTACCAAGAGTAAAATGATAGACTCTAGACATCCCCTATGTGGAAGGATTTGGCAATAGGGTGGGAGGGAGGGTGGAAGGGGAGTGCGGGAGGAGGGGAGGGAGAGGGAACTGGGATTGACATGTAAAACAAGCTATTTAAAATTAAAATAAAAAAATAGTAATTTCTGGTAAAGACCTGTAGTGAAGTTGAGTAATGAGTGCTGTCTAGTGTCCTTATAGTTAACATGTGGCTATCATCTTAGATGACAGCTTATTGCATAATAGAAAATAATAAAAAAGAAAACAAACAAAAATCAGCTTCATTTAGAGAATTTTTTGTTTACATTCTTTTGATTGATGAGTTTTCAGCTTCTATCTTGTCTTAAAAAGAGACTGAGAAGGCAGAAATAAAAGGAAATTAAAGGCAGAAGAATGAAAGATACAGAAGAAAAATTAGAACAAACACTTTTGACAGCTTCATTTGTAGTTGGCCCCATTGCTAGCAAAGCCTTGGTAGTTTCACACTATATCACTATTTATTTAACGAGAATTGTGAGTGACTATGAGGACCCTTTCAGAGCTATGTCTGAACAACAACAACAAAAAAACCAGAGACATAGTCTAATACTGATTGTCAAATACTTTGTTTCCAACTTTATTCAATGACTATTGCATTTCCAGTGGCAATTGTAGCTCTGCTTGTTTTTATGTGACTCCTAGAAAAAGATCCCCAAACATCAAAACTTTGTTATGATTTGGCAATAGCCAACACAAAGGACATGCCTGCTCCCTTACAACTACCCTTTAGATGAAATCCTGTAAATATTAATCTCTTTTCATTCAAACACATCTGGATTTCACCAGTTGTTTCATCATAGATGGCTCCATTGCTATGCCAGAATGAATAAACCTAAATTTGTGGTTTCTGTCTCAAATGCACTTTCAAGTAGCTTTTAGCTTTGGCCTGGATCAAATACTATTCTATCATAGAATTTAAGACAGAATGTTAACTTATTCTTTTCTAGTCACATGTCCAGGTAGGATAAAAAAAAACATAAGCACAGGGAGTCTGGCTCATAATTCCTATTCAGAGTTAAGCTGTACTCACATGATGGGCTATGGGAACATAGTTAAACTAAAGAATATCTATTCAAGCTGCCACTAATAAAACAAGGAAGCCAAATAGCATGACACAGTTTACTAAAAATGATGTACAAAAGAGATGCCTGCTAACTTCTATATATCTGAGTTTGGAATAGTTCAGTCATATATCTAAATATTGATGACCATATATGCTACCCAAGGATTTACAATTTCTTCTATCCCATGAGGTCTAAACAGCTCTAAATGTAAAAGAAGTTGCTGTTACTATGATATGAATATACTTTATCTTTCTAATTCTTTCCTCTCTTATGTTCCTGAGAATGTTATTCATGGAAGAATTATTTGTCACTAACTTAGTAACAGAAGAGAAGAAAAGGTAGGAAAGGAAATAGAAGGCTGGCAAAAGTGTATCTGAGTGATGTCTAGACAATCTGCAGAAACTACACAGAGTTACTGTGTGCTCAGGAGAAATCTTGAAAGCAACTGACAAGAAGCATTCAATCTTCATTTTTAATATGAATTTCCCACTCTGCCTTATTGCTTTTCTGCTTTATAAATTCTCTTTCCTGTAATATCTTAAGATATGTGATGATTACATTCTAGAAGAGACATCTTTCATCTGTGGAACACACAAAATATAGTATGCCATACTTATTGTCAGACTATTAATTAAGAGTGAAAAGTAATTACAATTATGCTATAGAATGCATATTTACTTTTAGAAAGTTTTTCATTGAGCAAATTATAGCTCTATGCTATGTTTTTGTAGTCCTATGGGCAGGGATGTTAGTGATCTGAACTACCAAATGTGTTTGGAAAAATTGAGTATATAGTTTTGTGCTATAATTGATTTTATGGGCCCTTCCCCATCTCTGGTTTCCCCTCCTTACTTACCCACATTTAATCCTGTTTAAATAGCAACATGTCAGACATGTCTGCTAATCAGCTGGCTTAGTTTCCCATGGAGATTTCTGCAGTTTTAAGCACTACATTTCACTATGTAAGGATTTTTCCCAAATATTGACTTTTGGTTTTCAAGGTTACTGATGATGTGTTACAGCACATTAATCATTCTAAGCACCTCAACAAAGAAGCTCATTAAAAAGACAAATACATTTATCAAGTAAATCATCAAGAATATTATATACTTTCCACCCATAACAGATTATAGCTGAATAAATGACTTGGGTATTTTATAATTAAACATACAGAATCCTTAATATGTTAATATTCAGATCCTTCTTTGAGGAATAGGATGGTCTGGGTTTTATAACACTTAAATAGTATAGCACCATTTAATTGTAATTATGTGAATTAAAATACGAATAGTGCTGCGAGTATACAAACTCAATAAGTTTTTAATATTGTTATCCAGCCTAAATACAAGGACATTAGAAATTGAAATGACTGGAAGTTTGAGATTTTTGTGGAACAAGAGTCTGGAGTTTGGATATCTAACAAATACAGTCTCTGGTTTTGAAATAAAGCTTCGGGTGGAAGAGACTCAGCTAACCAGTCCTTCACCTTCAGGCTTCACTAAAGCTGGAATTATTTCTTTTGTCAGCCAAAATAATACTTTAAAGGTTCAGGAAAGGCCTAAGGGATCAGTTTCCTCTCAGGCTCCAATCTCATCTCTTGTTCTATCTCTCCTCCACCTACCTCACAAAGTTCTGACTTTTGCTTCAGAAAGTTACTTTCCTATCTCTAGGTCTCCAAATTAATGGTCGCAGATAACCTTGAATCGCAGCCCTCAGGCAGGAAAGATCTCTGGGCAATTTCATATTACATTAATTCTCTGATTTTGGGCTCAAAGTAAGTATACTGCTTCCTAGCAGAGCCTTACCAAAGTGTGTGCAAAATAGCTAACATGCTCAATTATCAAAACATAAAATATAAAAACCACTGCTATCAGATCTCCCAGCACTGCTCCACTGAATCCAAAGGCTAATGGGCTACGGATTCATTAAAACTTGTGTCAACATCTAACAAACTTGCTGACTTCAGTGAGTGATATCAAAGTAAAAACCACAGTTAAGTGTGCAAGGAAGAGTTTATTTATAACTTACCTGATGTGTAGGGATTTGCTCTTACACCTGTTGCAGGAGCAGCTGCATTCTGCAGCTTTTCCCCCTGAAGCTTGCTTTAGTTTCCTGTCTTCCAAATGCACATTCAATACACATTTCTATATCCTACTTCTCAGCTTTCCTTAACTTTGCTTGAACCACTTACTCCCCTGCCCCAATTTTTTAGACTATGTAAAGTGGTCTGAGAGCCATTATTAGAAATTAAGTTTGGAGTGAAAGAAATGTTGTTCTCCTCAGTCAAGATGGTCAAGGGAAGTGACTACAAGCAGCAAACTACTGCCACTGAAATTATGGTATATTGTGAATTTGTTATTATTAAATATATTATGACATGGTGGAGAGACACAAACTCATTGGCCTAGGTTTCTTTACCTTTTCTCCTACAGATACTATGAGATAAGAGGATTATTTTTATTAAAGTCTGTATTTGGAAGGGATCAATCTCGTGTTCTTGAGAAAAATACACATGATATGCAAAGCTCGAAGAAAACTTGAAAATACCTTTGTATCAAAAGGGCAGAGAAAGGATTTGTCAGCTTTTTGAGACAGGGTCTTTCTCTAGGGTCTTGTCCTTGTCAATCAGGTTATGTCCACTGGTTAACAAGCTTCAGACACCTGTCTTCATTTCCTCAATACCTGAATTATAAATACATGCCACCATGTTTAGCATTTTAAGTGTGTGCTGTAGCGGTAGTGGTCCACTTTTGTCCTTATATATGCAATGCAAACATTTTATATAATGAGCTATTGATTTATTCTATAAGCCACATTGGCCTTGAAATCATAGGAGAGCATAGGATAATCTTATACTTGGTAATCATTCAGCTTTAGCACCCCAAGTGTTAGGATTATAGGTTTAAGGCGTCACATCCTGCCTAGGTTGGTTAAAGCAATGAGTTGACTAAGAGATCTAAAGGCATAAGTGATTAAAACTTCTAAAGACAGGCTAAATTTTAGATTTAGTGAAGTAGGAGTTAACAACATACTCTGGTTGAATTCCCCAGGATAGGATAGCTTAAAATTAACAAAAGGATTGTATGTTCACTCTCTAGCCAAAGAGTTGAAGGGAGCAGCTTTTTACAGTTTGAAATAAAATACTTGAGCTTTATACTGATGGGCTCATCCGTAAACCAAAGTTTATGGTCACAGTTTTCCATACAGAGATCCATTCTAGACTCAGTAGCTGTGGTAATAGAGATACTGATTCTACAGAGGATGAAGAATGCTTGGAGCAAGGTGTAGACTTAATTCTTCCAACTTCTTGTTTCTGTCAGGGAGAAAACAAACCTCCTGAGGTAGTTCTGGGTTCCAGGGTCACTGGATTTTATATTTACTTTTACTACTGCCAATAGTATCCTTGTAAAGTTTGAACGTCACTGAAGATCTAAAAATCTATCAACAAAAATAATTTTGGTCTGGTAACATATTGCTATTATGAATGCAAATTTATCCAAAATAAAGTCAGTTTTGCTAACTCACATTTCTTTCTAAGTACATCATCTTTAAAAGGTAACCAAAGTATATTTTAAACTTAAGTTCTACCAATTACTACTCCATTGAATGAGAGTGAATTTTTACACAGCCTTTCAATATTTCTAACTTTGTTTTTGTGTATGTTTCTAAGATGAGATCTTATGAAGCACAGTCTGGCCATGAACTCACTGTACTGCTGAGGACGACCTTGAATTTCATAGCATCCTTTCCACCTCTAAAGTGCTAAAAAGACAAGCATGTTTCTCTATGCCTATCTTATTCTATTTCTAAAATAGATATTAACATATCTCTCTGGTATAGAGCCAGGAGAGTTAAAGCATAATTATTTTAATGTGCCTAGCACTATCTGGGCTCATGGAAGATGTCCATTCCAAGCCACTATGTTTCCTAATTTCCATAGTCTGTCTCAATGGATAAAGCTCTTTTGTCTAGAGTTTCAGAAACTTTATGATCATAATAACCTATTCACGTATCTCTTTCTTTAGAGAGAGAAACAGAATTTGTTGCCTGACCCCCAGCACCTGGCATGCTCTCTGTTAAGCTTTTCCCTGCTCTTTAGCCCTTTGTAATGTACTTCACTCTGTAACTTGTGCCCTTAAAAGTTCAAAGGGAAACCAGCATAGGACTGACCCAGACACCCAGAAAGTCAATTAGGAGGCCTGAGCAGCCTATGGGGCCTCTAGTGGTGAATCAGTATTTATTCTTAGTGTATGAATGGACTTTGGAAGACCATTCCACATAGGGAGATACTCTTTCAGCCTAGACACATCCAAATGATGTGACAGACTTTGACGATCCCCCATGGAAGGCCTCACCCTCCCTGGGGAGCAGAAAGGGGATGGGATAGGAGGTTGGTGGGGGGGCAGGGGAGGAGTGGAGGGAGACAGAACTGGGATTGACCTATAAAACAAGATTGCTTCTAATTTAAGTAAAAAAGAATAGAAGAGAAAAAAGAAATTCAAAGTACTGTCATAAATTATACCCCATAGTCTCTGAGGATGAAAATGTGCAGTGATTACTGATTTAACTAGGGTCATACAGGCTTTCACTGGTTCTTTTCCTAATATTCTGTGGAATTTATGTGAATCTCCATGAACCTGAGTTTGCCTTTAATATATTGGAAAGAAAAATGTACCAATCACATGGGCTATGGTCACATTTAAAAGAGCTATTGTGGGTTTCAGTAGGTATAGTAATTGCTACTGCTGTACTACATTATATACCCTTTAACTGTTTGTGTGTGTGTCTGTGTGTGTGTGTGTGTGTGTGTGTGTGTGTGTGTGGACAATCAACCAAATTGGTTGTAAACATCCCTTTTTTACTCTTTTCTTTGTGTCTCCCCCCTTTTGCACATCTCTTTGTAATATTTTCGGGGAATATTTAGTCAATGAAGAGACGCACTATAAAAATTTGAAATATCCTCCTAAAATATTTCTAAAATTACATTATTATGAATAAAATTGATATTTTTAAAGAAAAAAATTATGCTATGTGAAATGTTGGGAAACAGAAACTCAGTAAAATACTGTAATGCTTGCTTGGAACTAATTCTTAAGTTCATTAAGTTGAGAATCCCCGAGGGCTGCCTTCCAAAATAATGACCCCCATCCTTGTGTTGGTTCTGAACAATTTAAGAAGTAAAAGAGGAATGGGCTGAAAATCCACCCATTATTTTTATTATTGGAGATTGCAGGAGATGAGTTCAAATGATATTAGCTAATTGGCTGTGGTTATAAGAAAATTCAAATGAGGCTGACAAACTTTCTCCTGAAATAAAAGTTACATTGAAAGAAGACAGGATTCTCCTTGAATGTAGAAACCATACAAGATAATGTCAAAGCAGAGTCTTTACTTTCCTGATGCTACTTCTGCTCTTTGCCATGGTAGCAACGGCATAGTCTCTAAGAGTATAGCTACTCCCAAGAAGAAAGCAAAAACAACATCATACACTCTGATGCTACTCTTACAAACCCCTACTGGGTCATGTTCCTGGACTGAGGAAAGGTGGGCAGGAGAGAGATGAAAGCACCTTTAGGGAAAGCTGTCTTTACAAACTCATTTGTAAGAGGGACACAACACATGTTCTCCTTCAGAACAGTTGCCCAAAGACATGCGCAAATATGTCACCTTTTCTAGAAAGACACACACGTGAGGTACAATTCTCAGATCTGGCTAACATACACAAAATAGCTTTATTCTTGAAAGAAAATTTCTCATGAATATTAAATTAAAAGTATGTCAAGGTAAATTGCCTCGTTTTAATTTTCTTTATTTAAATTTTTGTAATTCATTTTATTTTTAATTAGATGTCTCTTTTCTTATTATTCACTGTTATAGTTTCTAGTCATAATTTTATAAGCTTTCTGATAATTTTAGTGATCGAAATTTTCTCTTAAATAATTAAGAGAAAAATTTTTTCTCTTAAATAATAGAATGAGTTAATTTTCTGAATTTATTATATTGATTATGTGAGAGACTAGATGCAGATATAGGAGTAATTATGAATTCAGGACAGTTAAAGAAACTAAAGAATAAGAGCAGTAGATATTTCAGTGTGGAGAGTACCATTACATCTTCTTCCCCAGAATACTAACCAGGAGGTCAAGCTCATATGATATTTACAACTGAAGTTGCTGATTTTGTGTGTGTGTGTGTGTGTGTATGTATGCATTTTTCACCAGGAATAAACTAATGCCAAAGCAAAGAGAAACAAATTTATAACACTTGGGTCATTCAGCCAGAGCCACCCCTGCTATCAAATTCTGATATTTTGCTCCCTGCTTTTCTATGAAAGTGATATAGAATGCATGAGCATTCTTGGGAAAGATCCACCATCAGGGAGTGGCAGATGTTACAGCAGCTGCACTCATACTTTGAAGAGCACACACTGCAATCCAGTCTGCAGTCAGGGAACAGCAGCATTCCTAGTGTAGGGGGCCTCAGCAGAGGCTACAGAGGCTTCCAGGGACAGACACTGCTGAAAGTCTAAGAGGCTCCAAAAGACGGTAAAGCTGGGCTGATGAAAATCTAATCACAAACCCCTCTCCACTCTTGTGCCTGGTGGGAAGAAAGAGGAAGGAAGGAGAAATGCCAGCGGCTGCTCTTGGGGTTAGGATGAATTTGATTCTGCAATGAATATTCTCGGCACTATTTTTTTCTCCAAAATCTCATCATCTTCCTGTACCTGCTCATTCACAGGCAAAACTCTAACGTCAACATTCATTCAATCAACTAATATTTATTGAGCTTCTGCTGTAACCAGCACTGTGAAGTTCTAGGGACTCGGCTATTAAAAAAAGGAGAATACTTTTCCTCTCACAGAGTTTAATGCTACCAATAGGAAAAAATAACACACAGGTAAAGACCCTGTTTCATCATCAAGGGCTAATATGTGGCAAACAATGAGGAATCAAAGTCAAGCTGCTTCCCTATTGGAAGAATGGGAAAGACATATCTATCAGTCTGCAAACACTGGTTGGACTTTTTCCTAAGAAAAATGGAAAGTAAAAGTTTAAATATAGGAAAGGACCAAATCTTTTATAGGCAGGGAAATACTGGAAGCAAACACCTCTCCAAGTTTTTCTAGAAATAACACTTCCCAACACATTCAGTGTTAAGGTATAGTTCATTTGACATACAAAGTCTAAAGATCAGTACTGATGACCAGAGTCAGGTCTTCCAATAAAGGTAAGGGTGAGAAAATAATAATGGTTGAAGTTGGCAGTTTTGAACTCCATCATCATCTTGGGAGCTGCTTGTGACCATTCTATTTATGGCTAGTCACGATTGCTCAAGCACCCTTTCAGGGGACTTTCTCTGATTGCAAAGATCTGTCCTTTCAGTGAGTAATTGCTGTTATTACGACAAAGAATGTAGCGGCTATATCATCTTAAATTAAAGAAACAGGACAAATCTAGATGGGGGTGGGGGTAAATAATTTCACATCAAGTCATTTCTATACTTTCTCTTCACCTATCTACAGCTTTTTCTTCTGAGTTTCCCATGTCATCAGAGTCAGGGCTGATTCATGGGCTTTCAAACAGCAGTCTCACTCCCCCAGACTTGGGTTCATATTGCTTGGTAATTTCTAACAACTTTATCATTGAGTCTATGTTGGGTGGGACAACAGAGCATGGGTTAGCAAACCCTAACCTTTGCCGAAATGTAGTGCTCCCTGATGAAGTGGTTTCTTTGCTACCACACACTTCCAGAGGCTGCTCACTGACAGTTGCCATTAGTGGGTAACAGCAGGACCAATCTTAGAGCTCACACTCTCTGCATAATTGGGACTATAGTAGCAGGGAAAGTGGGCCCACATCTTGGAGATTTCTTTGCACTTGAGAAGATGCCAAACAACTGACATACATTCCTGCCAAAGATAGAGCACATGGAAGCAGGCAAACAGCTTCTGTTTTGCTCTCTGAATGAAGGATACTGTATTTTATTTTGGGTCTTGTTTACCACTAATTTGGTAGATGCAGGAGGCTCTACAGAGAACTAAGGGAGCAATCATCTCTTGGAGAAAGCTGGGGTGATTGTGAATTTGGTAGAATCCCGACTCTCTTCATTGGCTCCTGCACTAAGAGGGAATGGTAGCATGACTTCCTTTATTCCTCCTTGTCTCTCAGTTTTGGAAATTGTATTTTGACTTTCAGCACAATTGTGTAGAATACGACCTGCTAGGACTATTTTAAGAGAGAGCTACAGTTTGAGAGAAATTAATAAAGATCAATTGAAAAGCAGGCTCTAATAGTATGATACAGCATGGAGGAGTCTGTCTCTGAGGCCTGATAAAGAGAGATGCACAACAGAAAACCATTCTTCTGAAATGCAAGTTCAAAATTACAGTGTTCAAAGGGATTATGACCTTTTAGCAATCTAATCTCTCTTCTTCTTACTGTATTTGTGGTATTGTTTTATGCTATGCCACAAAATTGCTCTATATTATGACACAGCAATCAACACACTAGAATTAATAAATAGTTTTGAAAAACAATTTCCACATTTTAATTAATTTTAGGCAATTTCTGTTTTGCAAATTATGTTCCTAAGATACTTGTGGGATATTTTAGAGATGGAATTAAAAAGGTTGTTTGTGAGGCAAAGATACAATTAGAAAGAAAGCTGTAAGTAATGATTAATTGCAATTGTTATAAGCAAGCTGGTTGCCAGGATTACAGTATTTTATCAGTTGGTTGATTCTGTGTGAAGAAATCACTACCAAGGCAACATAATGAGCTGTCTTCAGATGTGAAGTTCAAAAGCAGGAGTGGGTTATACCCAGTAAACTGAATAAGTGGATCATTAGAAACAGTGCATAGATGGAATCTAGGTATACTAGGAGAAAAATTTAATTTGAAATGATGTTTTTTATCACTGGGGCAAGCTCGATTAGTAACTGGATGAATTAAATTAATTTGGTCTTTCATGATATAAAGAGTAGATCTTATGTCTTACTTTATAATAGTTGTATTGAGTCAAATATCCATTGAATGTCCTTTGACTTATTCCTTTATTCCTGTATTGTAATGTCAATTCCTTTGGAATATAAATTGGCAACTATTTCAACTATCTACATAGCAATGCACTATTTCCATTTTATTAGTAATTCATTTATAAAGTTCATTAGCTGACCATCTTAAGAAAATCGTAAACAGCTTCTTTCTTTTCCTTTTCTTTTTTCTTTTCTTTTGTAAAACTACTCCAGTAGGTTTCATGGATGTTGTTAACACCAGGGAAGCATTCAATAGAGTCACAAAACTGTACGCTGTCATCAATATAGATGGAAAGCAGCAGAATCAGCATAGAGCGTGTGCTTCCAGGTTTAAATCTTCAGGGAACACACTGCCAAGGTGAGTTCAGGTTCCAGTGCTGCTGCCAAGTTCAAAAGATCGTCTTTGTTCCTTCAGGATTAGATTATTGGCTCCCTGTGCTTTCTTGAAATTGAGTGATAAGTACTGTCTGTGTTATGGTATAAATAATGTAATGTTGTGACTTACAATCTTTATGATCTCAAGTTAAGTAGCTATTAGATGCCAGGTCCAGTAAAGTAATATGAATAAAAGAATGGCATGCATTGGTCTCTGGACAGGATTATGATGATGGAATGAATTTAAAAAAAACTACAGGCTGCTATTATCATTAGATTAGAGCAGAAGTAATTAAGATGATACTGATAAAACAGAAGACATGGACAGAGGGCTTACCTATCTGTTAGAAGAGCAGATATTACAGGAGGAAACAAAAAATTACAAAGCCATATAAATAAAAATATAAAAGTTCCTATTTGATAGAAGATGTATAGAGAAAGCAATTTGTATTTGGGTTTTGAAATAGAAGAGTATTAGGCCTCAGTAAAACTATGGGAAATATATTTATATATCTACATGTATAATATATACATACAAACTGATAAATATATATTTAAAATTTCAAGATATATTAGAAAATATTGAGAAAAGTTGTGATTTAAATGAAATCTCTTTGAGGATATTATTCTAATCAATGCTGTGGAAAAACTCCTGAGTACCCACTGTTTTCATTACTGCTCTGGCATGAAGGGAATGATGGAGAAAACACAGATGCAACTGACTGGTCTGCAACATCATTCAGAGAAATAATGTATGTTTGGATACATAAGAAATTATCTTGTATCTTTGAGATTCTGGAGATGCTCATTTCAATGTCAATTATTTGAAATAATCTAAATTATAGAACATGTTTTATTTTCTCATGACTAGTATTATTGGCTTGTAAAAGATAATTTGAAAGCTCATTTACTTTTCCTACAATGCCATCAACTTTGCTAAGTAAGTCTACTTAGTGAGTGAACGGAACAACTTTATAAGGTGGAAATATTTCTTACTTTACAGTGTCCCAAGTTAAAGTGGGTAACCATCCACTTCCCTTAAGCATTAATAGGCTGAGAAAATTACCTTAAGCATCTTATTCTAGTAAAAGGCAAGATTATCAACCAAAGTTAATTCTGCTTTTTATTTTCTCCTATACCCAAATAGTATTTTTATTAAAATTACTTTTAGCCTTACCCTGTTAGTAAAGTATGAACTATAAATCATATTTTCCATTCAAAATACTTCTCATCCCTCAGGAAAAAAATCAATACATCGAAATTAAATTTCAAAATTGCATTAACACATCTTTGAGACCAGATATTCTAATAGTCTCTGGGTAGAAAGTAAATTATAGAGCTATTTTATGTGGACAATATAATTAGTCTTAATACCTTTTACTTTATGGGATACAACAACAGAAAGATTTTCTAAGTAAATCTGGTATAAAGATTTACCTAGAAAACAAAAGCATGGTTCTCCATTTTACTGGAACGCCACTGTATTTCTTTATTACATCAACATTACTCTTAACTTTCAGAGTCTGGGTTAAAATAAAGATTTTAATATTCAATTCTTTTAATAATAACTAAATTATAAACAAAAATTTATTCAGTTTTATCAATTGACCTCTCTAGCAGACATCAAAGTATTATTTAACCTAATTAGAGATCTGTAAAAAATTTAGAAATCAATGTATACCCTTTTATTTATTTTAAAGAGAATTAGATCAGGCACCAGAGTGACCTCGAGTGAGCTAAAGGTATAACATCAATTGGCAAGCTAAGCAATAGTGGAGGGACCACCTCGAATGCCCATTCCTGATAATGAACTTGATGTCTATAACCATCCGGGAGCCTTCATCCTGTGACTGATGGAAGCAGAGGCAAACACACAACTAATCACTGAACTGAACCCAAGGAACCCAGTGACAGAGAGGAGTGATGAGCAAATTGGCAAAGAATGGGCTGGCAAAACCAGCAGAGACAGCTGATCTGAACAGGGGAGTGCTCTTGGACCCCAGACCGACAGGGGGGAGGCCAGAATGGGACTGATCTGGACCCCCCAAATGTGAGTGTCAGCGAGAAGGCCTGGGCAACCTATGGGGCCCTGAGCTGTGGATCAGTGTCTATCCCTGGTATACAAACTGTCTTCATGTGCCTATAGCACAAAGAGAGATGCTCTCTCAGCCTGGACTCTTAGGGGAGTGCCTTGACCCTACCAAGAGTAAAATGACAGACTCTAGATAACCCCTATGTGGAAGGATTTGGCAATAGGGTGGGAGGGAAGGGGGGGAAGGGGAGTGCGGGAAGAGGGGAGGGAGAGGGAACTGGGATTGACATGTAAAACAAGCTATTTAAAATTAAAATAAAAAATGAAAAAAAATAAAGAGAATTAGAGCTAGCATAGTGAAACAACGGTTATCAATTTCATTCCATATTAACTATTTTCACATGTTGTTCTTTTTTTACCATACTATATTTCCTTTTATATTTACCCTCATTGTTTGGCAGTTAATTCCTTGAGGCATTTGGATACTTTTGTTCTCTGTTTGTTCAACGAATTCAGGAATTTGATATATCCCTAGGTGCATATTTGTGTGGTTATGGGGTCTTGAAAAAGGATGATAGGTGTGTATTAGGAGTTGAGATACAGGCATAGTCTCATTGTCAGAACCAAACAACATTTCTGCACCTTAATATAAAAAGTCATCATGATCTTGACCCAGCTCAAGTCTTTGACAGGGAAGACTATGAAGTCATAATGAACCTAGCAATATCTTTTTTTTCTCTCTAATATATGTCAGAGACTACAAAGTGAATGGCTAGTGTATGTTAACCTTTATTAATCCAGATGCTTCCCTACACTTACCAGAATCAAGTATATTTAAGTAGAGATTACACTTGCCAAT
This sequence comes from Mesocricetus auratus, assembly GCF_017639785.1. Taxonomy (NCBI): domain Eukaryota; kingdom Metazoa; phylum Chordata; class Mammalia; order Rodentia; family Cricetidae; genus Mesocricetus; species Mesocricetus auratus. The sequence continues at coordinate 41,789,040 of NW_024429266.1, forward strand.
CTACCAACTCAGTAGTTATTCCCACATAATTAACATGTGTGCATTAGAATCAGAGTACTGAAAAGTAGGTTTCACAACTTTACAAATAAGGAACTATGCATTATTTCCTTTATTCTCCTCACTGCTGATTGTCCTATGGATGCACTAAGAGTGAACTAATTCCAACTAAGAATGAAAAAGTTTCACTTCAAATGGTGGTGAATGACACAACAAGCCAGACACAGTGGGTCATACATACAATTCCAGCACCCAGAAGACTGAGGCATGAGGAACATCATGGGTTTGAAGTCACCCTGGGACACACACTGATTTACAGACAACCTGGAGCTATGGAGTAAGATTTCTTTTTTACCCTTTCACAGCACATCTGTCATCTCAGAATAGTATAATTAAGAGAAAGTATTACTACTCTGACTTTATAGTGAAGAAACAGAAGCTTACAGATACTAAGGAATGTTCCTTGTCCACGTAGTGTATAGCTTCTTTTATCTATAGGGATGTAGAGGCCATCTCTTTAGTACTTGACAACATATTATTTTTATAATGCATCACCACCAAGTGATTCTGAAAATATTTCTTTCTGAAAAATGAGGACTGAGGTTGGTGAAAGCCCCAAGTCATTGACAATGGTGGAGTTTTTGCTCTAGTTTGCTATGAGGCTACAACCAGCATTTGTTGTTCATTCTCCTACCCCTGAATACAAGCAAGTTAAATTTTCAGAAAAGACCATGGAAAATAACTGAATGTGATCTGGATCAATAAACCAGGCTGCTATAAAGCAGCCACGGGCTCTAGAATTTCTGCTGCATTATCAGCATCGACTGTCAGGCTGTTATTTGAAGAATGAAAGTCAGAATGATATCTAGAAAGTTATTTTCTTCTTTTCTATTTCTGTGATTGAATTTGGTTAGTTTTCCAAATTGTTTAATACAAAAAACAAAATGTGGTTACTCATATCGCAGATAAAGTGCTTACTATAATTCTGAGATTGTCTCAAAGGGGAAACACTAGTTAGCAAAAATCACATATTTGCATATTACAGAAATATCAACATTGACTATACCTAAACATTTAGTAATTTCTATATAATGAGTGCAAATATTACATATCTGCATATTAGTCCCTTGGGAAACTATATTAAAAGATAAAAAGACCATTAAAGGTGCTTAAATATCTAAAAACATTAAAGGCAGTTTTAAAGGTAGAATTATAGTGATATAAAAACCTGAAATGACATCCTATGATTGTTTTCTCAGTAATAAAAGGAGCTGGATTCTCAATTGCTTCATTTTTGTTTTTCCTCACAGTAATGGATCATCAGATCTCCTGATTGCTCCTACAGAAAGGAGCCTTCCCATGTCTTAGATCATATCAGTTTCTAAATCAGATGAGATTTTTTTCTGGTAATATCTCTGTTTCGTTCCATGTGGTCTAGCAAAAGGGATGCTTTAGATGTTGTTCAGTCAACAAATGAGAAATCATTTCAGTTATGTTTTGTAAAAGAAAAAAAAACAATCAGGGCTAAGTTCCAATATTACACAAGGTTTTCTTGTTGTAACTATCAATGCTCAGAAGATGGTAGCAATGGGTTGGGGTAGGCTGAATATTAACAAAAACATTTTCCAGAGCATATGAGTCATGTCTTCACATTTAATATTAACTCTTATAACACATTCTGTAGCCTTCTGGTTTGTTATTATGTTATTGATATACTGAAGACTGCCAATTTCAGAGCTAGCCAAACTTTTCTTCTTGAATAAAGTGCCTTTAAGGATATCTATTAACATATATACTATATGTATACCATATATTCTAAGTATTTATCTCTAATGATAATGAAAACACTTGCAAAAAGGTATCCAGATGAGCAAGAGGGATTTACATTGTACCATACTTTTTTATTAGTACCTTTTCTTTATTTTATTTAAATTAGAAACATGCATGATTCAAATGTCAATCCCAGCCTCCCCCTCTTCTTCATCCCAGCCCTACCCCCACCCCAATCCCCACATCTTTCCCAGGGAAGGTAAGGCCCTCCTTGGGGGATTTCCAGAGTTTGTCATTTCATCCAGGGCAGGACCTAGGCCCTTCCCCATGTGTCCAGGCTGAGAGCATCCCTCCATGTGGAATGGGCTCCTAAAGTTCATTTGTATGCCATGAGGAACACTAATCTACCACCTAAGGCCCCAGAGATTTTGGAGGCCTCCTCACTGACACTACATGGAGTTTGGATCAGTCTCCTATTGGCCTCTTAGCCATCATTCTGGGGTTCAAGAGCTGCCCCTTGTCCAGTCAGCTGTCTTTGTGTGTCTCACCAGCACGGTCTTGACCCCTATAGGCCACAAACTAGCTCCCAAATCATCATATGGAGATTTATTATTTATAAATGCTTGGCCTTATCTTAGGCTTGTCCCACTAGGTCTGAAAATTTAACCTGTTTCTCTTCATCTATGTTTTGCCTCAGGGCCTTTTACATTTCTTTCCTTCTGCATATCTTACTTTCTTGCTATCTCCATAATTGGTTGGCTGGCAGCTGCGTGGCATCTGGTCCAGGGCATGTCCCTCTCTTTCTCCCTGGTTCTCTTTCTTCTCTCTTGTTCTCAGATTTCTTCTCTGATTTTCTTTCTCTGCCCACCAGCCTTGCCTCTCCCTCTCCTGCCTAGGTATTGGCCATTGAGCTTTTTTATTAGGCCATTTAGGTGCCTCAGGTGGGCAAGGTGAAGCAAAAGCAACACACCCTTACATACTTAAAATAATACTCCACAACATTACATGGTAAACATCTGCAAACCACTCCAGCGTGACATTACATATTCAAGCTACAGGAGACCAAGAGAAGGAAATGACAGCTTTTGTTAAGAGAGTGGAAGGACCAACTTGAAAGAGCTTACATTTGTCAAGTATGGCTTTATTTGGCATTAAAATTATAAGTGCAAGTGACCGAACATATTGAATTCTAAACCTCTATAACTTCATTATGATTCTGTTATCAGTGAGTTAAACCCAAGTGGCAAAGGAGTAAAATTCACTGGAAAGTATTGGAAATAAGAATAGTACCCTTTTCCTACCAGGTGGTATTCATGGCACACAAATACTTCTAGCTGTGAAACTTTCTTTGCAGGTGGAATCCAACTAAACGCTTGAAAGCCTGAAGATACTATGTTTTCTATAGTTACATAATCAAATCAATAGGAATCATGGAGGGATGAAACCATCAGGTGGAAGGTTGAGGGGGAATTTAGAAAGATCAGGTGCCAAAACAAAAATCACTGAAGACCGACAGAAACTAGGACCAGTGTTTGTACTTGATATAATATAGGAACTTCTGGAATACTATTTGAAAATTACTCTTACCCCAAATAAAGAATCTGGAAATAAAGCCAATTTGTAGTTACAGGTGAAAAATTCAGAATGATAGGTGATAAGAGTCAAGTTGCGGGACACCAGAAGAAAACAAAGGGGAGCATCACACTATGCATTTTCTACAAGGTATCTAGCTCCATACAGTAAGGAGTAAAAAATTAATAAACTGAGCGTCAGTGTAAGAATATGGTGGCCTTCGTTAATTCTGAGGCATCACTGTGAAATAAATGTGTGGACCCTGTTTCTGATGCTTGATAGAGCTGTTGCAAAGAAAATAGATACGGAGCTTTGATATAGTATGACATTGAAGAACGACTTCAGTTATTTATTGTAACAATACTATAATTGTATTTCTAAGTGCATCTATCAGTTATTCTTCCACTTCTCTGATAAATACGAAGGCAGCTTACATATGAAAGAGTTTATTTGTGCTTATAATTCCAGAGAGACAAGAGTTCATCATGGCAGGGAATTCAGACTTCAGGAGGCAGGCATGGCAGCAGGAATAGCTGAGAGCTCACATGGCAAATCCCAAGCACTCAAATAATGCCTAACTTCTTTGTTATTGTGTGATGCCTGAATTTTCTTGTAGTATGTGGAACCAAGTTGGGAATCACATGAAGATAGCTGTGACTGCTTATGACAATGACACCTCCCCTAATACCCACACATTATTGTTCTTATATCTCTGTGGAAAATAAACCCAAACTCAACATATAATGTTCTGTGTCAAAATGTAGTTTCCATAGTGAATAGTACATAACCAACAACAGGGACTCTGATATTGAATAACACTAAAATGTATGTCCCTGTTAGGGTGCAATACTTCAAACTTTAAAATTGTCTGTGGTGCATGAGTTTTCCTGTCATCAGGTATTTTTCTAAACTACAGTAACAATTGTTTATAAATTCTTTGCAGATATATGAAAATCTCACACAAAATTTCCCATTGTACTCCATGGTTATAAATTTAAATTAACCAGGATTAAACAGAACTAAAGTGTGTGAAGTGATAATGTTGAAATTGAGGGAAGAAACAAATGATACAGTCAATAAAGGAAATCACTGTTGTAGTATAGTGATTGTCCTTGAGCTGAATTTTGAATCATAGAGTTCTGATCACAAGTGAAAGTCAATGTGTTTGATTTGTAGTATCTATGCCATGTGGCAAAGATAAAACTTTTTTAAGGTTGATGTTTTTATTATCTTTTTATTATCACATTATTTTATATACTGTAGCCAACTGGTCATCTTTTATTGATCTAATTGTGCCTTTTCAGAATAGTTCCTCCATATTCCATTGTGTTCATCAGTACTACTCACAGTAGGTCAAGTGGTCTTGATAAAGGAAATTTGAATTTTCCGCCAGCAATAGACTAAGTATTAAGAATTTCAACTTGGTACCAAGTCTACATTTTTACAGGTCTTGTTCTTGGGTAACTGACTACACATAATCAGACAAAAGATGACAACCTCTGGATGACATTGCCATATTATCTTCATTCCTCCTTGAACATACATATTTGCTAACCATGCATAACACTGAGATGTGTATCTTCAAGAATGTCAAACAACTGTGTTCCATGTGCATAAAACTATTTTCAAGGGCAAGTACTGAGTCCACTCTAAGAGTTTCCCCATGTCTTGGAAAGATAGCACATTATATTTTACTTGGCTGCAATAATCTCATGATTACTTCTTTTTCTTTGTCCTTTCAACTTCCTTATTTTTATTTGAAAAACACTATGTGTTTACAGCTTTTACTTCCTACTATGTTACTCTTATAAGAAAATTTTCTATCACATGACTTTCACTTAAGACACCGAGTGGACTTTTCCTAGCTTTCTGTGGCATTATGGAGAGAGGAGAAAGTTTTTTGAGGAAATGTTATACATGTTCAGCTGTGGGACTCTGTAGCAATCCTTTCGCAAAGCTGCTAGCCACAGCTAATCTTGGATATTTGCTTGCTGAAACAAACAAAGCTGCGGCTATGATTCTAATTTGAAACTTAAGGGATGAGATGGTGGAGGGATCCAGGAATAAAGCATGTTTGCAGAAACAAGGTGAGCTGAATCATGGAAGAAGTAGTGAGTAAGATCTCACATCTAATTAAATTAGTTCAGCTTTGTGGTGAATAAAAGGTTTATATTTTTTCTATTTCTTGGAGATCTGTGTGCAAACCTATTTTAGGTCTGTCTGAAATGACGCCTGCTTGTCTATAAAAATGCAGAGAGCCCATGTGAATTGAGCATTCTGCAGGTATGACACTTTTAGAGCCTTGATGGTATGAAAAGGCAATAAAATACATTTCCAGAAACTGTAGTGCCATTCCTCCTTAGTGTGTTTCTTCTACTTCTTCTGCAAGACCAAATTGAAGCCTGACCTGTTGAATAAATTGTCTTCTATCATTATGACCCACTGCAGCAAGCCCATAATCATGTCCTCAAAATATCACCTAAGACATTTGTCTCAACTGAGTGAATTAGTTTACAAGTAGGAATACCAAGCGAGAGGCCGGAGACCCTCCCTACACACCTGACAACTTCCCAAGTTCCTTTGAGTTTTAGGAGATCCTAAAGGTGTAATGAATATAGAGTCAGCCTCAGGATGATGAATCCCATTTCATATCCTATTGCCACACTGCCAGATACCCTCCTCTAACTTGTCAGTTTTCTTCAGCTTGAAATGATTTTACCTTTAAGGAATTCAGGATGATTTTCATTTAAGCTGTTGTTACTGACATCATCATAACACACAGGGCACTTTCTGTACTAGTAGTTTTACTGGGAGACCAAAGGAGATATTCTCATTATAGGTATCTTCTGAGTTGTGAATTCTTAATATTATTTCTCCTATGTATGCACCATGCAAAGGATATATATCAATACAATATAAACCATGCTAGGTTAAACAGAGTTGACACAAATGATGACTTTGATTCAAGAATACATTTAGTTAAGCATTGCTTTATTATAGAATTGCTAGTGCCTGCACATGATGAGACAAATGTTTGAGGAGTTTGCTAATTTGACTCTGAAGATTAATCGGGTACTTTGTGAAAGACTAATAAATATGTAAAAAGAAAATAAGAAGTTAACTCTGAAAGTAAAGACTCCACCATTTTAGCTGAGATAAATCTGTCTTCATCAGTGGCAATCACTGAGATTAATATTAATTATAATCAATGCACCGAAGACAGATGACTTCTGTCCATTTATTTTACTCTGTCATTTATTCAAATACCATTGCATTTCTGAAAAGGGAAAACTACTCCCTGTAAGAAAATTGCTCACTCATGTGAGGTAAATTAACTCTTACAGACACAAAGGTGTCATTTAGTAAATGATGTCTCTTTGTGCTTGAAATGATAACCCCATATCCTTTAAATGCTCAGTCATTTCCGAGGTATTGGACATAAGTAGTGCCGTGTCTCTTCATTTTCTTCCTTAACAGAATTTCATCATTTTAAACAGTGTTTCTGTAATTAATGATCCTAAATGTATGTGTGTAGAGAGAGGGACAGAGACAGACAGACAGAGAGAGAGAGGAGAGAGAGAGAGAGTAGAGAGAGAGAGAGAGAGAGAGAGAGAGAGAGAGAGAGAGAGAGAGAGAGAGAGAGAGAGAGTTTTACCGGAATTTGAACCTGAGGTCTTACACATGCTAAGCTCCATCAACTGAACTATGTCTTCAAACTGGAACCTCAGTTTTCAGAACAAAATTGAAACAAATAGCCCAACCAAATGCTTGCATTTTTTAATAATCATAATTTAACAGGGAAATATCTAGAAAAACAACTAAATAGCAAAACACGGTCTATACTCTCAATACAGGAAATAAAAGTGACTTTATTTATTTCCAATACATATCAGATATACATATTGTGAGTCTGATACTGGGAACTATGAAAGAAGCTCCTAACAAGATATGATGGATACTCAAGTTCTGTCCAAGAGCCAGACTGATATAATTTAAATTGATAATTATATAAGCTCTCTCCCTTATCTCACATTGGTCCTTTATAAAGAGTAACAACCCTTGACTGGTTCTATTATTAAAGATATTTTCGTGTGCTGTAATTTCTCTTAAAATCAAGAAAAAAATGTTAGCCTGACTCACTAGGCAAAAACTCTCCTTTCAAAGTGCATTGTGATAGTTTGAATAGAAATGTTCTCCATAGGCTCATGTATTTGAATGCTGGGTCATCAAATTTTGTAGTTCAAAAGCCCAAGTCAGATCCCACTTTTCTCTCTCCTTGCTACCTTTGGATCCAGATGTAGATCTCTCAGCTACCATATCTGCCAGAATGCCACCATGTTCCCTGCCATCAGGATAATGAACTAAACATCGGAAAGCAAGGCTCAACTAAATTCTTTCATTTTGTAAGAGTTGCCATTGTTTTGGTGCCTTTTCACAGCAATAGAACCCTGAGTAAGGCATGCATAAAATTCACCTGTATCCTTTTTAGTACGTCTTGTGCTGAATCCTGGAATGCATGGTCAACAAAAGCTAGTCAGGAAGATTTGTGTTGTTCAAGTGATTTGAAATATATTCAAGGAGTTCCAGTTCCGTTACTGTATTTCTTAGTTTTCATCAAGAGCATGGGATATTCATCTTTTGTTCCTTTTTGTCTTTGAGTCCTATGAAGGCTAGTACTTCTGCCTACAACACCACTGCACTCTCATGTCTCCCAAATGTTTTGTCTGTTTTACCTAGCTAAGGCCTATGAATCCCATATGACACAGCATCAGAAAGTACTGTAGAGAAGAGAAACTCTGTTTGGTGTGATTCTGACTGTAGGATGTAATAAGCAGTGGAAATAGTAAAGTGATATTGACTTCAGACTAGGAAGTTTGCCTAAAGAAAATGTGGTCCCTGTACATTAATAGCTTAGTGAAATGTCTCTAAAAGACTGGAGAGGTTTTTTTTCTAAGCACAGCATGGCTTCAGTTTAAGATTGAAGCCCTTCAGTTCTCCTTTCAGATTTAGGAAACTCAAACATTTCTTATATAGAGCACATAGAACAGAGGGTTCTGATACCATTCTATGGAAATCCCTGTGCTTTTTAATTTTTGTTAAGTGCACTTTAAAGTTAAAAGGAAAAATTAGGATTCCAGTTGTGCTTCAGCAATGAATCTGTAGTCTATTATAGTTTAAGCTCTCAGAGTTCTACTTTCTTTCCTCTTTTAACATTGAGAATATGGGATATGATAAATTATAGGTATTAGATGTCTGGTAAGATATAGTTTGGGACACTGCAGGTTTAGCACAAAGCACAAAAAACTCAATCTTTCTTCTGTCATAAAGCTTATTTCAAACTTCTCTTATGCCATTAAAATTAATATAATTGCCTTTCTCTTTCTTAGTCGCATCGCCCTTTGCCCAACCCTTCTTTGCCTCCTGAAGATGCTGAGTGCTTTCTAATTCTGCCGTCGAAATTAAAACTGGAAAATAATGCTGCTAAATAGTGCCCTCCTCGTTCATATTTTACACAAAAAAAGATTTAATTTTCTCACAAGATCACTGAATTTCTGTCTGGATATTTCCCACATTCTTTCTATCATTAAAAACCCACGGCTATAGAAATGTGGAGGAAAAGAATTCTTCTTTTTTGAAATATGACTGAGAAAAGCATTAAATCTGAAATAATTACAGCAACTTTTTGATTTAAGACAAAACTTTGGTGGTTTTATTAGGCTTTAGTGGCAGGTTTGGCAGTAATTGATAGGATATTAATATTTAAATGTAAGGAATTGCACATGGTATGCAATTTGAATTTTAACTTAAAATGTAGTTTCAATGTATTCAATATTAATTTAAACATTTGCTTAAGAAAAGGTACCCAGAGTAAAATGACAGACTCTGATATCCCCTATGTGGAAGGATTTGGCAATAGGGTGGGAGGGTGGGGGGGAAAGGGGAGTGGGGAAGGAGGGGAGGGAGAGGGAACTGAAATTGACATGTAAAACAAGCTATTTAAAATAAAAAAAATTGAAAAAAAAGAAAAGGTAGTTTCAGTGATATGTTCTAAAATTAAATTCATATGAAATTTTACTGTTGTGAGGGTCCAATTATGAGTTATCCTTACTTACATTAACACAGAGAAGTTTGGGTTATGCTCAGCTAACTCTTCAGGGAGGCTGCCAGTTAAACATTAGCTTGGGTAAACAAGATGTTAGGACAGTAGCATACACACTCCAGTTCATTGCAGAGAGTCTCTTTGTCTCTATATATACCTCTTTCTTCCCCAATTAATTTACAATTAACAATTGTAAAAAAATCAAGTCAAATACTCCAGGATCCACCATTGACACTTAATCAGAAAGCAATATAAATCATTTTTATGGAAATGCAAGGCTAATGTAAAGTGAAACCACTCAACCAAGACAATTCCCAGATATCCAGAATTGTTTTTATTACTGCTTGATGGTATGTTGTGCTCCCTCTATTTTCTTACTAGATGTAGAGACCCTGCTCCTACTCATTGGTTATCAATATCAAATGGTCATCCAGGAAAACATAAGTACAAGTAAAATTATACGGACTAAAAATATTTTCTGTGCCTTTGACTTGGGTTTCTTCTTCCTGTATTCCTATTATTCATAGAGTTAGTCTTTTTATTGTGTCCCCAGATTCCTGGATGTTTTGTACCTGGAAGATTTTTTTTTTATTTTCAGACTTAACTTTTTCTTGACTGAAACATCAATTTCTTAAATTTTATCTTCAGTGACTGATGTTTTGTTTTCTTTCTCTTATTGTCTGTTGGTAAGTCTTGTTTGCCTCTCAGGTTCCTGTTCAAGTTTCTAAGTTTTTCATTTCTAGATTTCTCTCAATTAGGTTTTCTTTGTTGATTTTATTTACATTTTCATGTCTTGAACTGATTTTGTTTGTTTAATTGATTGTTTTTCATTTCCTTCCACTGTTTGTGTTCTCATAGGTTCACTAAGGAATTTATTCATTTCTTTTTTTAAGGACCTCTATCATATTTATAACTGCTATTTGAGGTCCTCGTCTTGTGTTCCAGCTATATTGCATTTCTTGGGGCCTGCTATCATAGAGTTTCTGGGTTCTAGTAGAGACAATTTGTCCTGCTTGATATTGATTGTGTTTTTGCCTTGGCACCTAGGTATTTGCATTTGGGGTGATTATAATTATAGGTGCTATTATCTGGTCTTATCTCTGTTGGGTGGGTATTTTGTTCTTTAGTTTCTGCTGCACATTCTGGTTTATAGGAGACTCTGGTGCTGTGTGTTGCCTGGTAAGGAATGCTTCACCGATGCTGCCAGATATGGCCACTAGGTTTTCCATGTACAATATATTTCTAGATATTCAGAGCTGACACTAGATATTCAGGGCTAGAAAGGAAGGGTACCTGAGGGATCCACAGGAAGATGTTCTACTGGGATCTGCTTCCTCTACTAGGAGTAAAGGTAGACAGTGAGGACAGGCCACAAAAGGTAGTCTGCTAGAGAACTGCGGGCAAGACTACAGGATTGGATTTGGAGGAGAGGGTGGAGAGGTAAAGATCTGCAACTATGCTACCTGGTTCCATGGCTAGCAGGCTGCACTGTCTAAAACTGAAAGAAAGCAATGTTCACACATCTGAAGTAAAAGACTGCCTTCCTTAAGGTCCTATTGTGATATGCATGGTATTTTAAAATAATGGCATAAATTGCTTAAAGAAGAAAAACCAACTATGAAGAGGTTTGAATTCCAATTAACTGTCAGTGATTGCTTTGGCTGTGGGTCAATTCCACAGATGTATTCAGAGATCAGTGATTTTGGAAAGGGTCAAATGAGTGCATTGTAAAGGCTGGAGAAGCACCTCAATAGCCTTGAAGGGCATTTGTTTACCTCCAGGCATGTTGTAAATTTACTCAAGGAGCACACCTCATTTCTCAATGCCAGAGATGTGAAGAGTTTGTAATCCTTTATGTGTTTGTAAAGTACTACTTCCTGAATTTTTCAGTCTTCAGCTTCTTATTTTGACCTTCACTAATTACATTCACATCACAACTTGTAAAGGAAAATATTTCAAATAGTTTAGACTGTTGGGAAGAGCAAAGGATGCTGACAGAAGCCAAATTCTTATGCATCAGCTATAGAATGCCATTAAATATTTTATCTTCTATTAACTGAAGTACATTATATAGCATTGAATAAATACAGTCTTTGTATTCATTCATTGAGATGTTATAAAAACCTTATATGATCCTTTTTATTTATTGTTTTTGTTTTTGGGGGGTTTGGGTTTTTTTTTTTTTTACGTTTTTAAAGATAGGATTTCTCTGTGGCTTCGGAGACTGTCCTGGAACTAGGTCTTGTAAACCAGGCTGGTCTCGAACTCACCTGCCTCTGCCTCTGCCTGCTGAGTGCTGGGATTAAATGCGTATGCCATCACTGCCCCCATGATCCTTTTTATATTATACGCAAGAGAAAGAACTTTGAACCTGTTATCCTAGCAATATACTGGATGAGTAAGTAGGATAGAAAATGTAGAGATGAAATGTAGCTTTATTTCACAATCCATGTTCTCTCTCTTTCTTTCACTCTGTTTCTCACTCTCTTGCTCTCTCTTTTTCTGGCAGGATCTGACTGTGTAGCACAGACTGGTCTCAAATTCAGGATCCTCTTGCCTCAGTGTTGTAATTGCTGTGTTTCTGGTGTGCACAACCATGCCACATTTTTATCAGTGCTCCTTAAGAAGTAAATGTAGTATTAGTAAGTAAATAAAGAATAACCATTTCCCCCCCATGCTTTGTGTTTCAATGGAACTGTGTTCTTGCTTTCCCTCAGCCGCCTCATTTCATCCTCCATCTGTACTACTGGGTAAGTTTCAATACAGAAGATAAATGTCTCAGTCTCCCTTCTCCGTCTCTGAAAGCTGATCACCTGACCGAAAGGATATACCCTGGCTGATTCTCTTCAAGGCACCATGGTCAATGGTAAATTTTCTCTAGTGCTATCTAAACCCAAAAGCCATTTAGCCAGGTCCAGCTACTGGCAGCAGGACTGACATTTTGATTATCATTTCCTGACTCCCGTGATCCTTCAGTGAGTACTAGCCTTTAGAGTTGTTGAAGAGAAAGACAGAGATTTATTAGTCCCCTAAATACCAACATAGTGCCAAGAGATAAATGCTACTTCAGAGTTATTGAACAAAGCATCAAAATGTTACTCGACCTAATTCAAGGAATCACCTCATTGCTATCAGATTAGAGGCAGGGCTGTACAAAAGAGGTCAATGTCGACTTCAGGTCAGTATAGAGGAAAGAGTAATGATTTTCCAGAAAAAACCTAAGGAAGATGAGACTTTGGGCTAATGAAATATACAATATATATTCAGTCACCTACATATCATTTTAATTTTTAAAAATTATTATTTGTTTTATGTGTATAGGTGTTTTTCTGCATGCATGTCTGCCGCAATTGGGTATCACAGAGCCAGAAGAAGACATTTATCCCCAGTGACTTCAGTAACAGATGCTTGTCAACTACTATGTGATTCTGGGTATTGGCCTTTACTACTTTGGAAGAGCAGCACACTGTTCTTAACTGCTGAGTCATCTCTCTACCCTCTCATTTATACTTCAGAAAATTCCTACTTGATAATTATTATTTTATGTTAAAGAAATTGTGATTACTATCAGTATACCTTCCAAAGCCTAGCATGTTCAGGGAAAAACAACTTTGCTTTAAGCAACTACATGGTACCTGCTAAAGAAGGGAAAAAACTAAAATTACCATGGTCAGATAACGAAGCCAAGACATTTTAGTTGGCATGCAACAGACTCAACAAAGTTATATCTTGTGGATAACTGATGTAATTTAAGCGTCTGAGTCTGATAAAAGAGGACATGTACAGATTCTAGTTGGGGAAAATGGAAAAGCACCTCACACAACTTCAGAAAACATTATGAGATGTCTAGATGGCTCAGTGAGTGAAGATTTCTGCTGCTCAAACTAACAACCTGAGTTTGATATCCGATTCCATTGTAGAAGGAGAGAACTGACCTGAGTGTTTTCCTCTGTGGGGGTCTGCAGAGGTTCATATATTTAAACTGGTTCCCAGTTGGTAGACTGTTGGGGAGAACTAGGAGTTACAAACGGTCTTTCTGGATGAGGTGTATTGCTTAGGATAGACTTTGAGGTTTCAAAAGACCCCAGTACGTCCCGTGTCTCTCTCACTCTCTGCCTGCTGCGTGTGTATCAGAATACGAAGTTCTCAACTTCTGCTCCAGTAACATGCCTGCTCACATGCTGCCATGTTGATATTGAACTAATACTCTCAAACTGTAATCAAGCCCTCAAATACGTAACTTCTTTCATAAGAGTTTCCTTGGCCATAGTGTCTCTTCATGGCAATAGAAACCCTAGCTAAGATGTTATCTGACCTTCATAAGCTCCCAACTTCCCCCCACTTGCTCTCTCTCTCTCTCCCCAGCCAATACATACTAAATTAAAAGGAAAGATGATGAAGGCCAAAATAAAATAATTTTCAGGTAAAAATATAGAGAAAAGATAGTGAATTGTCACATGGAAATACATCCCTTAATATTCAGGGTTAGTCTAGACATAGACAGTAAGAGAAATTTGAATGACATAGCAAATACATACAATTTCAAATACTATTTATAACTAGGTAATTAAGGACTGAAATATGTAACTTTCTTCTTATTGCCATAGAATTGAGGAAAGTGATTTCTGTGAACTATAATAAATTACATTTCACTTTGAATTTAAAAAAATTAAATTACAATTTTACAATATAACCCCTGGCTTAGGTTTGAATTATTATATATGTCAAACATTATGTGATGTATGGTTAGTCAATGTTGTGTAACATTTTTCCTGGTAAGAAAGACATGAATAAACAACAACTTACCTGAGTTGGGGAACCAATGACAGACAAAGTTATGCATAGAATGAAATCTTTGGAGTTCCTAAAGCAGTAGTGGTGATGAGTCACATAAGAGCATGAAGGACTCAGAAGAAATTGCATCTCTGAAAGCCCACCCCTGCATGGGTATTGACCCCAAAAAGCTGAAGCTCTTTGCATGACCTGCAGGGGATTCCACACCATATAAGAGAGTCTTCCTTCCTCAGAAACCCTTGCTTATTAACCTTGGGAAGGAAGTGGCCATGTTCATCCACACACTTTCAGGGAATTCCTGACTTATGTGTCATCTCTTCTCCAAGAATTTCAAAGAATCTTCTTTAAGAATTTCCAGAGTCTTTTCTTATTATTATTTTAAAATTGAAATGCAAACCAATCTTATTTTCCATTTGAATCCCAGTTCCCTCTCCCATCTGGCCTCCCCTTCCTCCCACCACCTTCCCATCCCAACCCCATCCACTCCTCAGAGAGAGTGAGGCCAAGAATTTCCTGAGTTTTAAGGAGCTTCTCTCTGATGTGAGGTTTCAAACCATCAGAAGTTGCTATATAACTGCAAATAGATAAGATATGTTTAAAAGCCGGACGTTGGTGGCGCACGTCTTTAATCCCAGCACTCGGGAGGCAGAGGCAGGCGGATCTCTGTGAGTTCGAGACCAGCCTGGACTACCAAGCAAGTTCCAGGACAGCCTCCAAAGCCACAGAGAAACCCTGTCTCGAAAAACCAAAAAAAAAGAAAAAAAGATATGTTTAAAGTATTATACAGTGGAGTATATTATTAATTTAACAGGGAGGAATTGTTGGGGCCCAAATACGATATTTCATATGTAGGCCTTAGCTCAATTCCAGGAGGTGTAATCTCCTATTGTCTTTTAGATGCTGACTGATTACCTCCGCATGACCTTGCCACAGTGGAAAATGAATGGCTTCTAGTTCATGTAACAATAGACCTAGGCCCCACACCCATCACAAGGGCTAATGGGATGTGCCTGAATGCTGGTTAGATGTGAGACATGCCTTTTGGAAGGTCTGAGGGTTTGTGTACCTGCATTCTAGGACCATCTCTAGGGTTAAAGAAAGTGTTTCCTAGTCAGCCTTACATACATGATAGTAGATGTCTTCTGCCAGTACCCCCATCCCCAACCCCCGAACCCCCACCCCTGCTTTTGGAAAACTATTTAAGAGGATGCTTGATTAAACCTTGGCCTCCTGTTTTGACTGAGAGCCCTCCTGAAATGAAAAAAAAAATGACTAGGATTGCCAAAAACAAAAATCTATTAATATACTGGAAGGTAGTTGGTTAAAAGAATCTCTTATGAATCTGAGCTGCTCCTAAATCTCTAGAAGAGTAAGTCTGAATGTGAACATGCTTTATCCTTTTATTCTAACTATACCACTATTGACAATTTGGGATGCATAACACATTATTGTGGAGGGCTGTCACGTATATAGGGGGATGTTTAGCGTCATCTCTGCAGTTCACTGACTAAAGGCCATTAATATATTTGCAATCCACTACATAGTTGTATCAACTAAGCATTGTGTCAAGGTATAGAAAATGATATCCTGCAGGACAAAATTCACATGTCACTAAAATTAATTGCTCTCTGCCTGGCAATTTGGTTCCTAATTTTGTGGCAGAACAATTTTAGTATTTTCCCACCAGGATATATGGACAGTAATTTGAGTAACATTTTTATTTGGTAAGACAAGAAGCAAGATACTGCTAGAAATGTATAGGCATATCATGATACGTTACAGAATGAAATAGTGAAAATTACTTTTGAGTGATAGAAAATTCCTCAGCATGATGTTAGACACACAATATATAGGCACCTCATACAATATGATAAACTTACTTCAGAAGAATAAATAGCTGAATGAGATATATGAAAATTGTCAAAAATATATAAAATTGTATGCATGTATATGTATGTATATTTTTCTGGTGCTAACTACTTGATAAAATAGAATGAAAAGAGATAAATAGTAATGCCTGCAGCTTATGGAAGAAAAATATGTGAAAGAAGCTACATATTTGGAAAATATTTAAATGCATTTTAATATATTTTAATAAAATCACACCTTTCTTCCTTTTCTTCCCTCCTTCTAGCCTGCCTCTTTAACCCTTTCTATATCCCACCCTTGTTCCCTGTCATATTGAGGGCCTCCTTTTCCTTGCTATACACACAAATGCACAAATATGTAAATTACATCCACCTGAGTTCTTTTGTTTGCTTATGTGTATACGATTTCAGGGCTGAACAATTTGTATTCGGTCAAAAACTAGGGAGCTCCTCTCTGGGAAACGCTAAATTTTTCACTGTCTCAACAGTCATTAGTGAACTGTAGCTCTTTTTCTAGGGGAGGGACTCTGCGATTCTTGCCTTCCATGTTGGCAAATCTACTATTGGTATTGTCATTGTTTAGGTCATGTTTAGGCAGACATTTTTAGAAGACATGGTCTCTCACCTTACTTTCTGGTCCTTAGTCTCCTGCAATCTTACTGCCTCCCCTCTAGTTCCTGAAATCTTACAGCATTTCCATCCCTGAGGCTTAGGTGCAGGAGTGTGTTGTAGATGCAGATGGGGCACAGTCCATATGGTCCCTTGAAGTCCGTGTAATGTCTAGACGGATTTCAATAACGGTATCCATTTGCTGTGAGATAAAGCTTCGTTAGTAAGAGTCGCACATATCTGAGGATATAATGATGAATGTCACAATGTAGGTAGGAGTGATGCAGGTCGAATAAAGTGGTGGTAGTAGGGTCTCTTCAGTCACGATTTCGCTAAAATACTGATAAAGAATGAGTAATTGAAAAATACAGAAATCGTTTGGCTATCTCAGTGTTTAGCACACGCATATCCATTTTAAAATTATTTTCCTCAACCTGTTGTTTTGATACATTTCATAGTTATATCATCAAAATAATTTTATCACAGCCTAATTTATTTTAATCTCAGAAATGTACCGTGCTCCCTTATGGATAAACTGTAGAACTATCTCTTCACCATTGTACACAAGCTTTTCTAAAGGAGACTGTGAGGTCAGTTTTCCCCATGGCCACAAGGGGCAGTCGAGATCCGCCTGTCACTGTGAAACTTCTAGCAGTTTGCTAGGATGGCCATAATAAAACACCTCAGCCAGCCACTTAAATGGCAGAAACATATTTTCCCACAGATCTGAAGACTGCCAGGTCAAGATGTTGAAGTGTGGCCTTTCTATGCTGGTGGTGGTGGGGGTGGTAAGGGTGGTGGTGGGGGTGGTGTTGAGCTTGTCTCTTTTCATGCTGGGTGGCCTTGCCTGGTTTTCACATGGTCTTTCCTCTATGTTCCGACCCTTGGAGTCTTTCTGCATGTCCAAAATTTCACCCTTGATAGTGATATGAGCCACAAGGAACTAGGTCTGCCTTAACTGCTTCTTTTAGCTCAACCACACATGTAAATGTCTTCCATCCAAACACAGTTAATATTCTAAGGTTCTGGAGATTAGCACTTCAGTATACATATTTGAGGGGCAATATAATTCAGCCAGTGATTTTCTGTCTTGCCACTCTGTACATGCATTTTGGATTCCCTATCAGCCTAAGACATGATATGACCACTCAGATTCTACAGAGATCCTGTGCATTGTCAGGATTTTCTTCTGGAATCTGTGACTGTCTGATGAGCCTCACAGAATGCCCATAAGCACGGGAGCTAGTTTTATGCTTTAGAACCCATTTCTCCAGTAGACAGTAGACAATGTCTGACTATTAAAATGTCTAAGCTTCCTTAATTTTTCTTGCATAAGTTTATTGACAGAGAGATCAAGTCCTATGGGAAACAAACTATCAGTAATGATCACTTATACCACCATATTTTACAGAATTGATTTTTAACTTTTAAAATGAAATATCATAATCTATAATTAGTTTTATATGCTTTTTAAAGTGTTTCATACAATAAGTTAGATTTCATGTACTAAAACTATGTATTCAAAACTTTTCTTTAGTTAACATATATTACTGTTATCAAGGTATTAATATTTGATACTCACATAATATCTAGATTTATTCACATTTCAATTAAAATATCTGAATATATTTGAGACTGGCAGAAGAAGTCTGCAGTCCAGGTACTTAAGAGACTCAGGTAGGAGGAACATAAATCCAAAGCTATCTCCAGCAACTGAGTCTGACTATAGGTCAGAACAAAGATCTGAAAAAAAATATTTAAAGAAAGCAATTAGAACTATAAAAAGACTTCCAGCCTGTGTACAGAAAAGAGAACACCAAGCCAATAATGCTAACACTTGGGGAGCATGAAGTAAAAGAATTATGAGTTCAAGGTCAGCTTATATTTATAGGAAGTTCCTGATGAGAGTTTCACATCACCATAGACTTTTGTAAACTCCTTTAGTACTGTAAAAAACTAACTAAAGCAGAATGAGTCTAAGGACGCTGAAGTAAGCTAATAGACCCATGCAGTCACCCACAGGACATAAGTAAGCAGGCATTTCCTGTACATATTTCAGTAGATGACTTACATAACTCAGAATCATCATAGTTTAAAGTGTCAACATTTTAACTCTCATGCTGACCAGAAAATAAAATGGACTTCTTATTAAACTTGTATTAAAATGGAAATCTTTATGTCAGCATTCATTAAAAAGACAAAAGAAAAAAAAACAATTTGCAAGATTACAATGATGAAAATGGAACCAGAGGCTGCAAGAACAGAAGTTGATTGACTACAGTTTTACTGAGCATGACATGCATTTCACTTAAATTATTCATTCCATTTCTTAACTAAAACCTGACATCTCCTGGAGCTGATGTAATCATCATTCTAAAGCTGGTGTTTTAATAAAGCCCTAATCAATCTTGAATTTGTGTTATATAATAAACTTTCTTCTGAGAATTGAATATCCAAGTGATAGTCTGAAACACTCAACTTGGAAATGTAGGAACTACCATCTTTAAGAAAAAGAGAAGGGGTTGTAGAAATGGTCCATCATTTTCATTTTTTAAACAAGACAATTGTGTAAATGTACACGCACACCATACACACACACACACACACACACACACACACTCGCACATGTGTCTGCAGTCACAATTGAGTAAGAGCCACATGATTGCATAGTGTGACAAATCCAAAATCTGCTTAGCTCCCTGCTAAAGGTCACAATATTGATTCAAAAGCCTTGATGCAGGAGTCTTCTCTCTAGTCCTTAGAAGGGTCAATAGAGATCTTCAGATGTTTGGATAAAGATAACACAATTTATATGGACAATTCATCAGCTCACTAATTTAAATCATTATCTTATCTAAATAGATCAACACCCAAATTCTATAAAAATGTTTAAATAAATGTGTAAATCCCCTGCACCCATCAAGTTTAAATAACAGATTAATCATAATAGGTGGATTTAGGAAGGATGCAACAGAGATACACATACAAATGTATGCACATTGAGTTTGGTATCTTTTGTTACTTAATTACTTCATTTTTTTCTTTCCAGATTGTAGTGGAGATCTCACATACCTACAATACTGACCATGACCAGGAAAGGAAGGCAGAAGAGCTCTCTCTCTCTTGGATTCCATCCTTCAATTTATATAGAATATATAGAATATATACAATTATATATTATATAGAATGCCAGATATATATTTATATTTTCATTTAAAAATGTTGGTATAAGGACATGTTATTTCAATTTTGGCTAACTGTACTACTCAGCCTGAGATTCATATCTTAGTGTAAAGACACCTATGTAAATGAGGAGAGTAGAAAAAAGCAGGTTCATATTGAGATTGGGATATCTTTTTATTTATCTGCAATTCAGAAAAGATTTTTTCCTGTACTTGAACTTTTTTCTGGATATCACCTTGAAAACTGAAATGAAACAATGACTTTTAAAGACAGACATTGTTTATAAAATGAAATTTATTAATTTTGTTTTAGATTATAATTCACATATTATGTATGATGTGTTCTATTTCTTAGGGCACAGTTATTTTACCCAAGTGTTCCCCTGTTATCTTTGTATTTTGACATGTTTATTTCATTCCTGTTACTCCTCTCCTGCTGCCTTTTTCAGGTTTATGTGTTGCATGTTTATTTGTTGACTGGTGAATATGTGTAGAGCAAGGAAGAACAGAGAGAATAGAAATTCAAAGTAGTGACTTTCATGATTGGGGAGCTGGTTCTACCAATGTTAACTTTATAGGGAGTATCCTGTATTGAATATGAGTGCATACTTACATATATATAGCTTATGAAGTTTCATTATATTTGCCTTGGAAAACCATAATTAGAAAATCGACATATGACAAAATAGTTAATTTTACTCCCCAAATAACATTCTAAAATTAATCCAGGCTCCTTTCCTTTTTTAAGAAAAATTTAAATGACCATTATTTTTCCTTGTTCATTCTTATTTATGCAACAATCTTATATGGTTTGATGGCTTATTTCTAACCAGAATATGTAAAGTGCTTTCCAGTTAAAATTATTGCAACTGAATATCAGTGACTGTGTAGGCATTTGTAGAAAGAAATAGGCTTTGCTAGCACCATGAAATCCACACTTTACCCTTAACTTATGGTTATTTCAGTGGGTAGGGTCATTCTATGAATTCAGGAATGTTTACATCTTGAAGATTGGCTTTTACATAATTAAAGACTTTGCTGTGGCACGATTGTTGTGCATCATAAATATGTATTGCCCTCATTGTTAATAAAAAACTGATTGACTGATGGCTAGGCAGGATTTCAGGGGCAGAGAGAATGCTGGGAAGAAGAAGGGTGGAGTCAGGGGTGTCCCAAGAGACCCAGAAAAAAACCAAGATGAATGTGCCACCATGTGGCAGAGGGTAGATAAGAAATATGGGTTAATTTAAAATGTAAGATATAGTTAGAAACAAGCTGAGTTATTGGGTAAGATTTTATAATTAATATTAAGTGCCTGTATATTTATATTTGAGCCAGTGGTTCTAACAAATCTACAATTACAAGACATGTACAGGTTCACATTATGGGAAAAAAAAGCTGATATACAATAAAGGAGGAGTGGAAGAGCAGAGTGCTGTTCCCGATTCTCATAGTGTAAGGACTGTTGCTAATGAAAGAGAATTTTAAAATGTGTTTCATTTTGGATGATCATTCACGGACAAATAATGACATGCCACCATTCAGTGATATTTAAAAAGAAAACCCATCAGGTGCAATACAGAAAAGAATCATTAGTTTAGCAGATTGTTAAAACAACACACCACAATAGTTTTTGAATATATTTGATCTCATTGAACCTAAAAGTTTCTTTTCCTTCTTGAAAAAGTGATTTCTTTGTTGTAGTTAGAGTTGGGTTTTAATTTAGAAGTTCTCCTTCTATGTACTTTTAGGAGTACAAGTGAGGTGCTTTTAATGGTCTACTGTTATTGCTGACCT
Organism: Mesocricetus auratus; assembly: GCF_017639785.1. Taxonomy (NCBI): domain Eukaryota; kingdom Metazoa; phylum Chordata; class Mammalia; order Rodentia; family Cricetidae; genus Mesocricetus; species Mesocricetus auratus. The sequence continues at coordinate 41,810,729 of NW_024429266.1, forward strand.
AAAAGCTACCTTGAGGACTCAGACTGGTGTGTGTAGGATGGTAGTCTTTTAATCATCTTTTCTAAGTGAAACCTGTACTTTTAAAACTTTCCTAACATGTACTGTTCTCTTTCTTCCTATAAACAGAAAAAGACATGATTGTTATCTTTATTCTTAACAATTAAATGTACAATTAAATGAACACACATCTTGACAAGTACAAATTATGTTTATCAGGGCAATTTATTTCTCTCTGTTTTTTGTCTGTCACCTTGGCTCTAATTCTCTCTCTCTCTCTCTCTCTCTCTCTCTCTCTCTCTCTCTGCATAGTTATAAACTTTTCTATTTTTATATAAATTTTATTTTAATTTTAAATAGCTTGTTTTACATGTCAATCCCAGTTCGCTCTCCCTCCTATCCTCCCTCAGCCCCCATCCCCCCCTAGCCTCCCACCCTATTGCCAATTCCTTCCACATAGGGGATATCAAGAGTCTGTCATTTCACTCAGGGTAGGGTCCAGGCACTCCCTTAAGAGTGCAGGCTGAGACAGCATCCCTCTTTGTGCTATGGACACATAATATCTGTTAGTATTCCAGGGATAAACACTGATCCACTGCTCAGGGCCCCATAGGTTGCCCAGGCCTCCTGACTGACACTCACATTCTTGGGGCCAGATCAGTCCCATGCTGGCCTCCCCGTTGTCGGTCTGAGTTCCAAGAGCTCTCCACTGTTCAGGTTGGCTGTCTCTGCTGGTTTTGCCAGCCCATTCTTTGCCAATTTGCTCATCGCTCCTCTCTCTCTGTCACTGGGTTCCTTGGGTTCAGTTCAGTGTTTAACTGTGGGTGTTTGCCTCTGCTTCCATCAATCACTGGATGAAGACTCCTGAATGGTTATAGACATCAAGTTCATTATCAGGAATGGGCATTCGAGGTGGTCTCTCCACTATTGCTTAGCTTGCCAATTGGTGTCATCCTTTTAGATCACTAGAGGTCACACTGGTGCCTGATCTGTCTTCTAACCTGTGATTCCCTCTTCCCCCTATTCTACAACCCCACTCAACCTTCCTGTTCAGCCATGACCTGCTCTCTCTTCCTCTTCTCCCCCTCTCTTCTTCCCAGCTCTCACTCCCCCGTACCCCATGCCTTGCTCCCCATCTGTTCAGAGGATCTTGCCTCATTCCTCTTCTCTTTGGCACTATGCATATCTTTTAGGTTCTTTCCTGTTTCCCAGACTCTCCATCAGTGGAAGTGCAGACTGGCACTATCCTGATCCATGTCTAAAATCCACATATGAGTGAGTATATACCATGTTTGTCTTTTTGGGACTGGTTTATGTCACTCAGGATAGTTTCTTCCAGTGCTATCCACTTACCTGTGAATTTCAAGATTCCATTGTTTTTGTATGCTGAGTAATACTCCATTGTGTAAATGTACCACATTTTCTCAATCCACTCTTCAGTTGAGGGGCATGTAGGTTGCTTCCAGTTTCTGGCTATTACAAATAATGCTGCTATGAACATAGTGGAGCAGATGCCCTTGTTGTAAGTATTTGCCTCATTTGGATATATGCCTAAGAGTTGAATTGCTGGGTCTTGTGGTAGATTGATTCCCATTTTCCTGAGGAATCTCCATTATGCTTTCCAAAGTGGTTGTACGAGTTGGCACTCCCACCAGCAGTGGAGGAGTGTTCCCCTCTCTCCACATCCTCTCCAGCATAAATTGTCTTCGGTGTTTTTTATTTTAGCCATTCTGACAGGAGTAAGATGGTATCTCCACCATCAAGTAGGCTTCATCCCAGGAATGCAGGGATGGTTCAACATTAGAAAATCTATCAATGTAATCCACCATATAAACAAATTGTGAAAGAAAAACCACGTGATAATCTTACTAGATGCTGAAAAAGCCTTTGACAAAGTCCAGCACCCCTTCATGATAAAGGTCCTAGAGAGATCAGGGATAACAGGAACATACCTGAGTATAATAAAAGCAATATACAGTAAAGCAACAGCTAACCTCAAGCTAAATGGAGAGAAACTCAAAGCAATTCCTCTAAAATCAGGAACAAGACAAGGTTGTCCACTCTCTCCATATCTCTTCAATATTGTACTTGAAGTTCTAGCTACAGTAATAAGACAACAAAAGGAGATAAAGGGGATACAAATAGGAAAAGAAGAAGTCAAACTTTCACTATTTGCAGATGATATGATAGTTTACATAAGTGACCCAAAAACTCTGCAAGGGAACTGCTAGAGCTGACAAACACCTTCAGCAATGTGGCAGGATACAAGGAAAACTCAAAAAAATCAGTGGCCCTATTATATACAGATGATGAAGTGACTGAGAAAGAAATCAGAGAAACATCACCCTTTACAATAGCCATAAACAGCATCAAATATCTGGGGATAATGTTAACCAAGAAAGTGAAAGACCTGTATATCAAGAGCTTTCAGTCTTTAAAGAAGGAAATCAAAGAGGATACCATAAAATGGAAAGATCTCCCATGCTCTTTTATTGGTAGGATCAACATAATAAAAATGGCAATCTTGCCAAAAGCAGTCTACAGATTCAATGCAATCCCTATCAAAATTCCATCACAATTCTTCAAGGACCTGGAAAGAACAATAATCAACTATATGGAAAAACAAAAGGCTCAGGATAGCCAAAACAACCCTATACAATAAAGGAACTTCAGGAGGCATCATCACCATACCTGACTTCAAGCTCTATTATAGAGCTATAGTCCTGAAAAAAGCTTGGTATTGGCACAAAAATAGGCAGGTAGACCAATGGAACCGAAATGAAAACCCTGATTTTAACCCACACACCCATGAACACTTGATTTTTGACAAAGAAGCTAAAACTATACAATGGAAAAAAGAAAGCACCTTCAACAAATGGTGCTGGCATAACTGGGTACTGGTATGCAGAAGATTGCAGATAGATCCAGGTTGATCGCCTTGTACAAAACTTAAGTCCAAATGGATCAAAAATCTCAACATAAATCCAGCCACACTGAAACTTTTAGAAGAGAAAGTGGGAGATACTCTTCAACGAGTTGGTACAGGAGACCACTTCCTGAATATAACACCACTGGCACAAACACTGAGATCGACAATTAACAAATGGGACCTCCTGAAACTAAAAAGATTCTGTAAGGCAAAGGACACAGTCAACAAGACAAAAAGGCAGTCCACAGAATGGGAAAAGATATTCACTGACCCCACATCTGACAGAGGCCTAATCTCCAAAATTTACAAAGAACTCAAGAAGCAAGTCTCCAACACACCAAAGGATCCAATTAAAAGGTGGGGTACAGAACTAAATAAAGAATTCTCAATAGAGGAGGCTAAAATGGCCAAGAGACACTTAAGAAAATGCTCAACATCCTTAGCCATAAGGTAAATGCAAATCAGTTATAAACTTTTCACTGTGTTTGTTTTTAGAATGTTCTCTGGAACCTAGTCAAGGTACAGGAGGTCATTGCTTGAGTATCATGTCATTTGATGCTATTCACCTTTCTTGATTTCATGATGGAACTACAATTTTCTATTGTTAAAACATATTTAATGAGTGATAGTGGCTGAAATTTTATATATTCTTCTGTTGGAAAACACAATTGGAATTTCTAAAAGTAATCATTTTAAATGAAAACTGGTAAGTGCATGGGAATACAATCACTAAATCTCCAGGCTACCTTCATATTGCTTCATATTTCTGGTCTCAGGGTTTATAAGGTGGAAATAAAAATGTTTCTTTTAGTAGGATCATGTTGTAATATTACTATTACTTTTCCTTTCTTTGAATCGAACTCAGTCATTCTTTTCTGGCTGAGAAAATTGAGGAATGACATCTTAAATGTATGGACAAAACCTGCTTCTGAACTCTAATTTTATATGTATGAATGAATAAGTCAACCTTTCCTACATCTCACCCTTTATCCCATTAGATGCTTTCACAGAGGTCACCTTGAAAATACCTGTACTGTTCTGCATTCTTCTGACATAGAATTAGATACCTGCAGATTAAATGCCCATATATCTTTCTTGAGAATAATATCCTTATTATTAGGAAATCCATGACAATCTTTAGGAATAATTCTTCATATAGAGATGACCATAAGGAAAAGATGAAAAGAGATAATGCCTAATGAAAATGATCAAAATACATTGAATAAATATATGTAATTTAAAATATTAATCAAACAATTATGAGAAATAAAATAAAAGTAACTAGTTGATGTTAATATGGAACTAGGAATAAGTTTTTGGCTTAAAGTTTATGTGATATTGTATTTAAAGAGGATTTTATTATAAGAAATGTGTAGTAATATTAGACAAATACATGCTTGTAATAATAGACTTCTAATTTTGTAATCATTCTATTGGTTTCTAATATCATCAGAAATACATCAGTATTGTAATTTCATTATACTTGTGTTTTGTAGTTCACAATCATTGTTTAAGTTCATGAATTGAAACAATGTATGTTTTAAAGTTGTATTTACTCCTGTTGAAATTTTACAGTATACTTCCCAAATATTCACAATTTAATAATTATATATTTATCTATTCATTGAGCACTTTTTATAAATATTTATTCATACAATGTTTCATATATATAATTTTTATATTTTACTTGAAATTTTTAGAATATTATTTACACATTTTAATTATAAAATAATTTCATCTCTTCTCTTCCAACCTTTCCTCGCTCAACTACTTTCAATCCTGCCCTTCAACCTGGTAGTCTTTTTTTCTTTATTATTGTAGTATATATATATATTTATATAATGTTTAACTATACATATATATGTATATACATATATATTTTATTATGGGCAAATATATATATGTGTGTGTTTGTGTGTTTGTGTATGTGTGTGTGTGTGTGTATGTACTTACACAAACACATTTTAGTATCACATGAAGGATCGCAAGTTTATATTTGGTAACCAGTCAAGAACCTCATTCCTGGAAAAGGCTAGTTCTCCCTTTCTCAGTAGTCATTAGTTGCCTGTAGTTATTTAATTAGAGTTGGAATCCCCATGAGATTTCTCCCCTTCTACATTAGCGTAACTATTGGTGGTAGTGGCATCTTGCTTTGCCAGTGAACTTGTGGTGGTGATCATGCCCTTTGGACATGGCTTCAGGTGTTCAGTGGTGACCCATTACAAGTTAAAGGAGGATCTGGCTCATTTGGGTTGTGGTGAGAGCATAGGAAGGGCAGAGACTGCATTTGACATTGTGATATTATGATTATTCATGTTTTGTTTGTGCAGTTCTTTCTAAGAGAAGCAGTGCCACAGCAGATTTCCTGGTATTCTTGCTCTTGATAACCTTTCTGTCACCTCTTCGGAGATGCTCCTGAGCCACAGATGCTGTGCTGGAGATGTACCTATTGGTTGTGGACATATAACAACCCAATGATCTGTGCATTTTGTCTGTAGAGAAATAATTCTTTGATGTTTGTGTGTATAAGTTTTAGAATGTAGCTGGGGAATTATACAGAGTTCCTGTAGTATTTTCTCTGCTAAGAACATGACCACACTAGTCCCATGCAATTGGCTAGGTTTCTAGTAGCACCACCAAGTGAGTGCCACAATAGAACTTTTATGGGTATCTTCACATGCTGGTCATTGTTGAAGTTTATAGGAGTCATATCTGGGTAGAACTATTAGCTGCTTCAATTCTTTTGCTGCTTATTTTCTGGTATTAGGAAAGCTAGACTACAGGAAGTGGCTTTGATGTTAGATTCAACATAAGCAATCTGATTCCTGAATCCTAAGTGTACCGTATCTTTAGCAACAGGAGTTTATGTTCAACCCCTGAGAGGCATCAAGGGCAGAGGCAGTAACCCATGCTGTCTTGGAAGTCATACTCTGACCATCTATTCAAAAGGGGATTTCTCGTGAAAGTTTTGGAGTTTTGTTGTAGACTGATTATTGTGGGGAACAGTGTCAGAGTTAGTGCCATAAAATTGTATAAGTTACATACATATGTACACTTATAAATATATACTTGCATATAACTGAGGTAAATATAATAAAATATGATTCCTTGAGGATTCATCAAACATTACTGGTGTCATTTGTCCCCCGTTCCACCTTCTTCTGTATTGACCTCCCACCTTCCCTAGTTAGAGTTCTTCTCTAAGATTTTTTTCCTTTCCCTCATTATGTAACCTGTGCCCTACTATTTCCCTCCCCCATTCTCTCATTGTCCCTTTATAGTTCCCTACTTCCTTCTTACACTCCACATTATAACTCATATCTGAAAACTGAGGTCTAGAAACTGCACAGGAAAGTGGTCATATGCAATTTGCCTGGTATTGAGACTTGTGTCTTTTGCTCCTGAATGAAGCAATTGTCCATATAAAAAACTATCATTTCAACATAACATGTATATTTATACTCAGACTTGCATGTATTATGGTTTCTAAGTAGACAGTAATATGATTGCTTATGACTTCTTCAGGCATTCTTAATAGCATTTTATCCTCCTCCTCCCCTTCCCTCATTAGTCATTGCCTTTCTTTCCCCATTTCCCCAATGTAATCACTTTTACCATTTGGATTTCTATTGCCCCTCCTTTTCTTCAACAATGTCCCTTTTTACTTTCCTGGTTTCCAAGGTTATTCCAGAATATGTGCTCACATCTGCTGTATTTAAGTTAGGAGCCTCAATTGAGAGGGAACATATGGCATTTGTCTTTCAGGGTATGGGTTACTTTACTCAATATGGTATTTTCTATTTCTGTACATTTACCTGCACAATCCATAACTTTTTTCTTTTATAGATGAAAAATATTCCATAGAGTCTATCTGCCACAGTTCATTATACATTATTTTTATAAATTTTATTTAAATTAAAAACAATCACATTTTACACACCAACCCATGTTCCCTCTCCCTCTTGTCCTCCCATTCCCCCACCAACCTCCTAACCACCCCCATGCACTCCCCAGGAAGGATGAGACCTCCCATGGGGGAATCAACAAAGTCTGTCACATCATTTGGGGCAGGGCCTAGGCTGAGAAAGTATCCCTCTATAAGGAATGGGCTCCCAAATTCCATTTGTGTACTAAGGATAAATACTGCCATGTCTTTAGCAGAAGCAGAGGTCAGTGGCTTAGCTCAGTTTATCAGTCTTTGAACTGATGCTTTCCTTTTCCTCACAAACCTATGCACATAGCCGACAAGGAGATCTAGACATCTACTTGTCTCAAACATTGATGCTTACTGAGAATGATCCTTAAAGCTCCTGTGTGGACACTGGAACAGAACCTGGTGAGGAAGAAATATGAGATTGATTATAAAGGACTGGGCTAAAAGTTAAGATAGATAAATCTTGTATGGTTATCCACTTATGTATTCCCAGTAACTATTGTGAAGACCCAAGTAGAACAATCACAACCAGACTGCCACGCATGTGGAAATTCTATGTAATAATATTCTGTCAATGTTAATGACATTTGAAGTGTCCTGTCAAAACAATTGCAGTGATGTTATGTGCAAAACATGAAATAAACTCCTGTCAAGTTATATTCTTATTCCCTATTGATGAACTTAAAAATAATTTTACTTCTTAAGATGCTGTGTACAAAGAACTTGAGTAATTTAAGACAATTGTTCATTTAAATGGTTACTAATTATTCCATCGTCATAGCTATTATTATTATTTTATTATTATTATTATCATCATCATCACGCATCGACAATATGCCTTACTGTTTGGACTTGAAAAATATTTCTGACATTTTAATGAATGTAAAAGTTTCATTTTACAGAGTTTTTCAGTGGGACACAGGATTTAAAATGTCACCCAAGGGTTGTAGATAATTAAACTGACTGGATGTAAGAAGTGTCATGTGGAAGTGAAAATTATGTACAAATTTTATTGAGCTAGAAATGTGTTTTACTAAATGACTTTAGATTTGTTACTTTTAAATAAAGATGAAGGGAATCAAGGGGATATCTTGTTCTCACCTTAATTTATTTCATTTGCATAAGCTATTTTATCTTTTAACATCCATTTCAATATTTCAGTTTTGCCCTTGACTAAATTAAGGGTGATTAAAATAAATAAATGCCATCTTTGAAATATTGTTAAATACACTTTTCATATGGAACTAGATAGAAGTTGGTAAAAACATGCCAACAAAAAGCTCATGGTTCCATTTTCCTTTCAAGCTGTAAGGGGGTAAATTTTAGATGTGGTTTTAAGATAAGACAGTCTAAAATTTTCTTTTAATTCCAAAATGATATTTTAACTTGCTTATCTGCACAGTTGACCTTTCCCCATAGTCTTATTATCTTCTAAGTAGCCCCATTACAATTATATTAATATCTTTCCTTACATATAATTTTAATCATTGTTGCATGTCCATGGATCATTAATTTCATCTTCTGTGAGATCCCTATGGTCCAAGTTTCTAGAGGATTGCTGCTTATTATTTTGTTTCAATGATATGCATTCTATTTTTATCATTAAAGACTCGAATAATGACAATTTCCCAGTGCTGTGATTGTGAAAAGCATCTCTGGAGAATTCTATTAGTTTTCACATCTGGTTCAAAATTGCTTTGAGAATGTCTTTTATAAGGAATTCTTGAAACAAGAGATTAAAAATTATTTATTTCTCAGAAGACAATCCAAGCTACTGACTACTACTCTTTATACACAAGTCAATTTCAACATATGACTACGTGATAGTATTCTTATCAATTGATTTAATGAAGGTATCTGATCAAATAATTTAGTCATATTATATGTTTTTATGTATTGTGACAAAGTTATTTCATAATATATAGTATATTAACCATAATCATGTTGTCTTTACTCAAATCATCATATTCTGTCATGGGAATACAGACAATTTTTTATGAATATGCATTTCCAAAAATTTTTACAGATTTCTCAGTCATGTAATTCACAGGTAAATACATGGAATAAGAAAGTATGAGGACACAGACAATTTTTTTCATGAATATGCATTTCCAAAAGTTTTTACAGATTTCTCAGTCATGTAATTCACAGGTAAATACATGGAATAAGAAAGTATTATACTGAATGAGGTACACAGACCCCAGAGGACAAATGTAACATAATTTCTCTTATTTGTGTGTTCTAGCTCCAAATCTTTAGATGCAAGTATGTAATCTGGTGTAACTGCAGATATCATGAAACTAAAAAGGGACCATGGTGGAACAGGATTATAGAAAAAGAAGACACAGTTGCTCTAATGCAGGAAATGTGTAAACTGTGTGTGGAAGATTTATGTGGCGAGGGAGACATTGAGGAATAGTACTTTAATTATGTGCAGATGTGTTATATTTGTTTGTATTGCATTTGTTTGATGATGTAAAGATGTGTTGCTTTGTCTGTCTACTGCCCAAAGGCACCTGACTGGTCTAATTAAAGGCTAAGTGGCCAATAGTTAGGGAGTAGAGGCATTGGTGGACCTGGTAGGAGAAAGAATGAGTAAAAGGAATCTAGGCTCATGAGAGAAGAGAGAAGGAAGGAGAAAGAAAGGGAGACACCCAGTGACAGCCAGGTAGGCAGATGCTAGCCAGTCAGACACACAATAGGATGTAAAGAATGAAATAACGGTAAAACTACCTGAGATAAATGTAGAATAAGAGAAACAGTTTAAATAAAGTTGTAAGAGCTACTGGGACAACAATTACCAGCCAGCATGACAATATATTTTTATATAACAGTGCAGTTATAGTCTAGGGGCTCCCAACATTCACTGTGGATTTCAAAAATCCACTCAATAGGAGGAGATTCATGGCTTACACTACAAATTTAGACATCTATCTGTGACTGATGAAGCCACAGAACCTAGTGGAGAACCTCTAATTGCCCGTTCCTTAGACAAGTGTAACTTGTAAGAATGTTTCAAATGCCTATCCTGAAATACAGACTAGCATATATCTCACACTTTATCAAAGAATCTTTAATATTTGTGGCTGACTGACATCATTGCAAAGAGTCACAACTGCTCTAAGTGAAGAGATCAGCCACCCACATGGGAACTGCCCTCAGTTAATACATTTAAAACACAACCCCTATACCTAAGGCTCTAGAAACATGAAGTGTGGACAGGAAGATTAACCAACACTGTTGAGATAGTGTAGGGAAAAAGAAGATTAAGATACAAAAAATGTGAATGGAGAAATGTGAAAAATAGGGTAGAGGGGAATTTAATCGTGAGAAGCAAATGTGTTGTTCTGAGTAAGAATGGTCCTCATAGGTTCACGTATTTGAATGAGTGGTCACCAGGGAGTGGAATTGATTGAAAGGAGTATAAAGATTAGAAGGTGTGGATTGTTGGAGGCAATATGTCACTGGAGATGAACTGTCTCTTGGCCAGTGGATCAGAGCAAAGTCATCAGCTACTACTCCATTGCCATGTTCCCACCATGATGATAATGAACTAAGCCTCCAAAACTGTAACCAGAACTCTAATTAAATGCTTAATTTATCAGAGTGGCCTTGATTGTGGTGCCCCTACACTGCAATAGAACAGTGACTATGACAGAGGTCAGTACATAAGGTTGGGAAGGATGAAAATATAACATCAGGGGAATTTGAAAAGGCCCCAAGGAACATTTTTTTGATTTTTTTTTAATTTTATTTTCCAGTTTAAATTTAGATAAGAATCAAGATTGCTTCACAAGTCAGTTCCAGGTCCCTCTCCCATTCCCTCCCTTCCTCCCATGCCCTCCCCCCCCCCGTTATCCCCTCATTTCTCCAGGGAGGGTGAGGCCCTCCATGGGGGTGTCCATAGTGTGTTATTTCATATAGGGCAGGGCCTAGACCCTTCCCCAAGAGTTCAGGGTGAGAGTGCACCTCACATTGTTCTATGGGAGTCCAAAGTCCATGTGTATACTTGGGATGGGTACTGATCTGCTGCCCAAGGCTCAATAGAATCCCTAGGCCTCTTCACTGACACCCAGATTCAGGGGGTCTTGATCAGTCCCATGCTGGCTTCCCAGTCTAATGCCTGGGATTCAAGAGTTAACCTTTGTCTGGTCAGCTGTTTCTGGGGGTTAGACCAGCCCAGTCTTAATCCCTTTGATCATCAGTCCTCTTTGTTACTGGCTTTCTTGAGTTCAGCTCAGTACTTAACCAAGGGAGTCTGCCTCTTCTTCGATCAGCCACTAAATAAAGTTTCTGTTTCCCAGACTCTCTGGCCATAGGATTGTAGGCTAGCACTCCCCAGATCTATGTCTAAAATCCATATATGAGAGAGTACATGCCATGTTTCTCTTTTTGTGACTGGGTTACCTCACTCAGGATGGTTTCTTCTAGTGTCATCCATTTGCCTGCGAATCTCATGATTCCATTATTTTTTTCTGCTGAATAGTACTCCATTGTGTAGATGTACCACATTTTCTCTATCCACTCTTCAGGTAAGGGACATCTAGGTTGCTTCCACGTTCTGGCAATTACAAATAAAAGATGTCTGTTCCAAGGAACATTTTTATTCACATAAAAGTACATATGACACGTATAAGCCTATCACCCCCTCCCAAGAGTCTGAGAGACTCTGCAAACAATGTAGTCTATTGTGATTGCTATTGGTTGTCTCATAGAAGTTAAAAGTAAGCAGCCATTGCTGAAGACACTATACACTTAGGACACAAGACTTGGAAAATCCAAGAGTGACCTGACCAGAAATCCTTCTCTCTGAGGACTAGTTTATGGCATACTATACAGTACTATGCAAACTACTGTGTGTGTGTATGTGTATGTGTGTGTGTGTGTGTGTGTGTGAGAGAGAGAGAGAGAGAGAGAGAGAGAGGGAGAGAGAGAGACAGACAGAGAGAGAGATAGAGAGACAGAGAGAAGTAGACATCAGTTCTCCCAAGATATGACACCTCTGGATTATAATGACATGCAGGACACTATGACAATATATACTCAATGTTGCAATAATGGCTCTCATTTCTTGGTGATAACCAAAAGCTGTCTGTTTGAACTTAGGTTTGCTCAACAGGAGGGAAATCGTGCCTGCTACTAGAAATATGACCACTGACCAGGGCTAATGAATTGGATTTTAGAGAAGAACCTACTAAAACACTTATTAAACTAGCACAATTCCTAACTGGATTCGAAATACTTACTTTTATACCTACAGGAACAACTGGCTTTAGGGCACCCAGTTTTAATGGGTATGTCTACAACACAACTCCTGTAAGTAAGGTTCAGGGAACATCACAGAAAAGGAAAAAGAAAGATGGGAAGGATTAGAGGCGTGTGTAACTTCTGTGATTGTGTCTGCTAAAATTGTCCTCAACTTTTCACCCAAAATCCCCATGCAATATAATGTACTAAGCAAGAACTAAGTAAGGTCACCATCAATATGCATGCTAATGTGGAAAGGGAAAACAGATTGGCAAGGGGAAGCGAAGTAAAAGAGGGTATGAATTGGAGTGGGAGAAGCTGCATCATGGGAAGGCTCAGAAGAAGGGGGCAAATAAGATATCATTGTCATTACCAAAAAAGAAAAAACAATGGAAATAATTAAAGAAAAAATAAATTCCTGGCTTTGACCAACTGGCCTCTTTGTATCCAAATTAAAAAGAGGCCAGAGATTGGGCAGGACTTGGGGTGCAGCAGGAATGAAAATGATCAAAGACACATTGTATGGAATCCTCAGAATTAATAAAAGTATTTTAAACAAAAAAATCTACATTTACAGAGAAAAAGGAAGTGGTACATATAAATGGCATATGAAATTGTACTACTATATTTTAAATTTTTCTTTGTTTTTTTTGAGACAGGATCTATAATACATTCTGGTCTTGAATTTATTAAGTAGCTGAGAAAAATTCTGAATGTTTAGTCCTCCCAGCCCTGCTTCCCAACTGCCATGATTGTAGTCACATGTTACTCCACCAGCTTATGTACTTCTGTCTAAATGATCAATTTTGTCTCTTTATTTCTAATTGTGTTCAATTCCAAAGTGGACTAATGGAATAGATTATTCTAAAGTTTGAATTCTTTCAGAAAAATTACTGAGATATCAAAATTAATTTTAGGTAGGTTAAGTACTTTATTTGAATTCTAGTATTATAGAAACATAGGAATAAGAAGTGATTCTATGCACTTGCCATAAGAAGCTAAAACACATGGCAATAAATTCCATAGAAGTCTTGATAGTTTTACACCAGAATTTGACTATCTCACATTACAGGCCTTCATGGTGAGTCAACCCCACCTTCAGGTTCATTGGCACTGTACCATGCTGCAGAGCGCTTCTGCTCCCATAGCCTCCAAAATGTGATTGCAAGAGTGAGTGTCAGGAGAAGGGCCCTTGGAAATATTCCTGACTCAGGCAAGGACTGGCATTTTCCACATCTGCTCTCTTTTTTGAACAGAAGTGGTGACATGAATATATTTAACCAAAAGAATTCCAGTAAACACGTGTTGAAGAAATAAAACTATGTGTTAAATATCAGGACCCTGTCACACAGATCTGTCATAACTGCCTTCCAAGCTGTCACAGTATATGACCAAAAATATAAGCAAATCTGGGGAAAGTTATACATTTATGACACAGTGAATAAAATCGTGGTAACAAATCATTTCAGTCACATTAAAACACCAACTTTAAAATAAAATAAAACTTTTATTTGTTTAAGAAATGCATACTGATTTTGTTGTTTTATTTTTAATGTGTTGGTTTTTCTGGGTGAAGTATGCCCTCCCTTAGCTTTCTTCTTTCTTCTTTTCTCTTGGAATACTGCAGACTGAGGGTACAGAGATGAATTTCATATTACAACCTCCTGCAACAGACTTTACAAAAACAATTAGATATACATAATGAATGACAAAAAAGAAGAACATGAAAATTGTGTTTAAGCCTTATGAGTATTTGTTTTCTACTGCTGTTGTAGAAAATGACTACAAACCAGGAGGTTTCATAGAAAGTCAAAGATAAATTCCCCAATAAAGGAAGGTGTCTCAGGGAATAACAGAGTTTGACACTGACTTGACTTTGATCCCTGGAACTCACATTAAAAACTGGAAATCATGGCAAGTATGTCTATTCCCTGACTTTTACATTAATAAGGGAGCTGGAGAGAGGACACACATACCCAGACACGCAAACACATATAAACATATATGTATGCACAGAGGGGGGCAGACAGAGAAAGAGAGACACATAGAGAAAGACATGCAGAGAGTGCCTTTTATAGATGTCACAGGTTACCAAATATAAAGCCTAGTGCCAGGTACGTGAAACCTCCCTTACAGTTCTTGGTCAGGAGCAGAGGTTCCACAGGTCTACCAAAACAACACAGAACACTATCACTGATCTTGATTACTTTCCAGTGCTTGATAGTAATACCACATACTTGAGTAAATGTCATGGAGAAATCAAGCTGGTATACAGAAGGGAACTACTAACTACCAATTAGTATCTATAGCTATGAAAGTTTCCGCAGGATGTTGTAAGAGAAACTTATTGGCCAGCTGTGAACCCTACACACTACAGTGACTGACCTGTAAAGATATGTACAATAGAATAGATGTTACCAAGGTAACCAATGGCTTTATGACTGGATTTTGACCTACTCCACAGAATAAAACAGATAAGCTGCCAAGAACCTGTAGAGGTAATTGGTCTTAGAAATTAGACAATTTCCATCATTTTGTTAAATGGACATAGTATGAAACTGCTGTCTAATTATGTGTCTTTATACCAATGGATTAGTGATGCTTTGACCTCTCATCAGAAAAACTTAGTTTTGGAGGAGGCAGTGGTGAATTGCAGAGAAGTGACTGTACAACATTATACACTAACTGGGACATCTGGATAATACTCACTACCCCAAAGGCTCAGAGACTGCAAAAGTGACAGGACAGAAAGATAAGAGTCAGAAGTTTGGAGGATTGCTGAAAATCAGTGTTTTGGGGACAAAGCAAGGGTAACAAACATATGACCTCACAGTGGCTGTGGTTGCTTTCACTAAGTTAAGTCATAAATTTCATCATAGAGGAACAGCTCATGAATGGTTCCACCCTGGAAGAGGAGGATCCTAGATGATAACTTCTGGAAGAGGAAGAGTCAGTTTTTTTCAGGTATAAGACATCTGCTAGGTTGTCCACAATCCAGGAGATGGACCTGTACCCGTGCACATATTGGAAACACTGATTAGACTAAGTAGGTTTAAAAAAAGTGATGGACCAGGTTGGGAGAGAGACATGATAATATCTGGGAAAAGTTTGGAGGAGTGTGGGGGTAGACTAGATCAAATTTTTTGTGTATATATGCAAAATTTTCAAATAATAAACATGTATTTGTTTCTATTTTTTATGATTTATTCATTTTTAAACTGTTTTTCTTTTCTCATACATCATATCCCCATGGCATTTTTCCCTCCCTCTGCTCTTTACTCTTTCTAGTTCTCTCCTGGCAACTTCCTCCTCCACCAGATCAATTCCTCCTCCTCCTCCTCCTCTGTTGCCCCCCTCCCCCAAAAAAGAGCAAGCCTCCTAGGGAAATCCACACAGCATAGGCTCATAAGACACAACAAAAGTAGTGAAAAAGAGGCTTGCCTGCCACTGTGCACCACTACAATACCAAGTGTCTGGTGGAGAATGGGAGAGAAAGAGAAGCAGAGCAGCTCATGTCCTGTGAAGAGAGGAAGAACTGGAGACTCCAAAGCAGTGAGAAGCAGCCTGATGTGAGAGGTCTTCACGGCCACATGAGGCCACATGGTGTCTTGGCCTGTGCTGCTACTGAGGGCCACACCTGGGTTTGTGTTGATGTTTGTGGCCTGTATGACCACCAAAAGCCACGTAGATGCTTGCGGTCTGCTGCCTAAAGCCATGTTGAGGGCTGTGGTGCCCATGTTAGCCCCTGTGCCCCTCCATGGCCCTGAGAACTGGTCCCGCCCCTTGATGAAGTTGACCCTGTCCCTGGTAGGTTGCAGTAAGGAGGCTTCAGTGGTGACATGGACCCAGGAGAGCTGGCCCTAACACGTTCCTGAGAGGAGTTTCCTGGGAGAGGACCAGCTGTCGAACTCAGTTGGAACCCTGGTCCACATCCAGGGATTTCAGTTGGCTCAAAAAAATGTCTACTCCATCTATGACCTGCTGGAGTGTGTGAAGAGACTGGTGCTGTGAAACCAGTGCCTCAGGATCTCCATGGACAACAGCAAGATATATTAGAGGAGTTTTGGTGAAGGTATAGTATTAATGGTATAGAAGAAGCCAGAGGCCTTGAACCAGACCAGCTACTCATTGTAATGAACATTTTGAAACTAAAGCTGTTTGGGCAAAAGGGGATACACCGTAGGTCTCACAGCCACTAAGACAAATGAATATGTGATGGAGAGGCAGGTAAACCAGAGGAGCAAAGCTGGTTTCTGCTTTTTTTTCCAATCTTTTTTCTTTTGGATGGAGAACAAATCTGGAGGGACTGGAGAATGAGAGGCATTGAGTTGCATGATGTGAAATTCCCAAAGAGTCAATTAAAAATTGTGTTATAAAAGAGAAGTGAGAAAGAGATTCTTCCTCAAAACAAGCTGGAAGGGGAAAGAATTAAGTTATGAAATTCGTCTTCTGATATATACCTGTAGCACAGGTATAATCCCCATTCACATTAAACAAACAAACAAATAAATAAGTCTACACATAAATAAATTTCAGAAGAGATTTGATGTAAACACACTTCTGACAGCCCAAAGCAGAAGGATAGTATCACTAAAAGAAAAAAAAAATGTGTCACAAGACTAGGCTTGCTACAGAAGACCTCTAGAAGGATCCTTCCTTGTCTCTTTAACATCTTAATGTGGCCATAATAATTCACTTTTTTATTCCAGTACCTTTCAACCTTTTTGCAGCTCAGATTCAAATTACCTTCTCTATGTCCTTGTCAGCTCATCTCTGTCTTGCCTTAATAAGGACACTAAAGTCAGTCTTTTCAGATCATGTTAAGTGAATCAGGGTGGTCTCAGGAAGACAAACTTTGTGTTTTCTCTCATTTGTGGTTCCAAGATTTACAGACACATGAAGTCACATGAAAAGTAGAAGCAATGGGAGTAGAAGGAAAGCTACTAAGGGATGCAGAAGACTAAAGAGGGGAATGGCAAGGAAGGGAAAATAGCGGGAGGATGTAGGGCAATATACTCATCCTAAAATACATATGTTTGTAAAACTTGGAATTAACTTATCTTCATTGTGTTGCTTTATTCAGTTCGCTCCGAGGGCAAAATCAATAGTAGGTATCAAAACATTATTCTCAGAGGCTCACAATCCTGATCAGTAAAATCTGAAAAATAGGAAGTGTTACCCAGGTTGCAAATAAAGCCTCCTGGAGTTCAGTGGCATTGTAGTGGTGTAAGGAAAGTAAATGTGACAGGTGTTAGCATCTAACACAATACTTTAAGCCTGCTCAGCTGAAAACAAATCTGGGACCCTTGTTGCAAACGCTGAATATACCAATGCCTGCTTCCTTTCATAGGAAAGATGACAGCACAGAACTCTTCCCAGGCCTTACTCTTGCTGAACTTAAGTGGTTCCTATTCTCACAGCACTGTCATATGAAGCCAGGATCTTCAATAGCTGTTTTGTTTCTAGGGTCCTTTGGACCTCCTTAAACCAGGCCTCTGCCACTCTTCTGGACTCCTCTTATAACTGATTGACAAACTTAGCTGCCTGCTCCAGGTGATTACATTCAATGCATATGAGAGAAAGTTAAATGTGTTTCTATCTTCAGGGTGGAGCTTTGCATTGGTTTTATTTGCTCAGGTGGGAACTGAAGTAGGGAGTACATACAGTAGGAGAGGAAGACTTGACACAGGTTATTTCTGGTTTCATCAATCATTGCTACCTTTCAGGCTAATTTTGAGCAGCATAGAAATGGGTTTTTAGGGTCTTCTTAATGTCTATCCCTAGTGTCAGGATCTCTGGGGTGGTGTCTGCAGTTAAAACCTGGCAAATTCATTATCAGAACAGTTGCCTCAACTATATTCCCCAATGGAGTAGTAGGTGTTTCTGCAGATGAGGTTTTTCATGCTGTGCTTTAATGCCTCTAATCAATGTTGGAGCTAATGGGCTTTTCTAGCAGTTTCTTCAGCAACTGCATGAATCTGAACAGACTGTCCTCAGCCCGGCATAAACACTGCTCAAGTCCAGACTGAAATTGTCAACTCATTCTTGTCTGTGACAACGAAACTTTAATTCTTGCTCAGAGAGTTTCTCAGACAGGCCCTGCTCAAATTCACACTTCAGCTCCCATTACTGCAACTTGAGGACATCTCATAAATGATCGGTGTGGGCATCTGCCTGTCAGTGAAGCTGGGTAAACATTTCACTCTCCATGGCATCTCTAGCTTATACTACTTTCTGTCCTGCTCAGCCTGTGTTTCATCTGTGTGCTGCTTCAATGTCTTTGCCTCTGAAGAAACAAAGGCCTGCTGTCCTTCTAGCTTTTGCCTTTCCAAGGCTAGCTCAATGTGCTGTTTCTCTGTGGCTCTCTGCTGCACTAGCACTCTGTGAAGCTGGTTGATGCTACCATAAGGCATGAGCAGTCAGAACATCTAAGACTAGGTCATAAATATCCATTTCCTTCTAGGAGTGAGTGACACCTGAAGTGATGTTGTTCAGCTCATTTCTAAATCTGTCCCTTGCTTGACCACAGATTCACGATGCTGAGACAGGATCATATCCTCCTACTGAGCAGTCTGGATCTTTCTGACCACATTATCCAGAACAACTATAATGTTGTGAAGTACCCCAATACCCCATCTGGGCCAATTACATTAGGTTTACACTTTTCACCTTCTCTAAGTCCGTTTTAGCTTCATTACTACCTTTCTTCTTTGTTCCTTCAGTGCACCCTCTGCTCTATGACACTGTGCCAACTTCTCAGCCATTTTGTGGTATTGTCCGTGACTGCTTTCCCTATGTTGGAGTGTGCACTGGTAGCTGAACCACAGCATTCTTGACTGAAGTAGCCTGCAGAATGATGGGCACAGTCTGGCTCACACAGTCTTCTAAGCCCTCAACTAGAGCTGACAATACAGAAGGGGGTTTTCCTTTATCAATGTTAGGCCAATTGTTATCTTTGTAGCATCCTCTTGAAGCACAAGGGCTGGGATTGGAAAGAGCATCACCTGCTGAAGCCAAAGTGTCTCTCTTCTGTTTTGGAGCCTGGGCTACAGGCAGTTAGGAATCTTTCATCACCTCTGATACACTGGAGAATTTTAGTGGACTAGACTGATTAAGCTTCCTTAGTGACAGGACAGTAGAAGGTTCAGAAACAAGAACCATCTCAAATAGCTTGTTTCAGTAAGGTATGGTTTCTTCTATACTTTCCCAAACAGGACTTGCAGTTAGGGTTACAGGAGAGTTCCTCAGGTCCTTCTACGAATGAAGAAAAGATAAGCTCCAGCACTTTTGCCAGCAGTCAATACAGAACTGTTTGAAATGAAATATCCACAGCATGGTCTCAGTGGATGGAGGACAAGTTACCCCCACAGACAACTATGGGTCACAATGGTCATACTGCATAAGGGATATATCCACAGCATTCTTGCTGAAAGGACAGTGCTCTAGCTGGTGTACATGGCAGTAGCCATGGTGGTACAAGAAGATGACATGAGTCCTCCTGTATATGCCTGAGTGTATACCTAAGCTTATTTTTAAAGATATCTTTTGATTTTTTTAAATTATATTTTTAGCTAGGTGGAGTCTCTCTCTCTCTCTCATCCCCCCCCCCACAAATCCAATACTCAAGGAGTAGAGTTCAAAGCCATCCTGGTAAGATTCAGCCTACCAGGGGTTAAATCTACATAGTGGAATCCCATCTCAACAACAACAACAACAAAAATAAATGAGGAAAGGAAAGAAAGAAAAGAAAACAAATACTTCTTTAATTTCTTGAATTTTAACGGATTTTACATATGTTTTATAGGTCTTTTATGATAATTATATTTAGCAAATGTTTCTCCTGTTTTGTTGCTTATGTTACTTGTCTTTAAGAGTGACTTTTTCACAGAAAAGAATTAGTTTTGTTGAGAATCATCATTTCAATTATTTTTCATTGTAATTGCCAGTCATGACATATTTAGATTGTTTAGATTGTTTTTGTGTTATCTTAGAGGAGTTTTGCATTGAGTTCATTTTTGTAAAGAACAATGTTTGTGTCCGAATTCACTCTTTTGCAAGCAGGTTAGTGGGTGTTTAGCTGTCTGGCGTGATATGCTTGAAATAACAATTTCAGTCATTACATTATATTTTCTTTTCATTGCATTCAGAAGTGTGTGTGCGTGTGTGTGTGTGTGTGCGTGAATGTGTATTTATAAGGGTTTATTTTAGTCCTCACTACTTTGTAAATTAATGAAAATGTGGAAAACTATTGCATATAATATGCCATCAGGGAAAATGCTCTAAAACAATAAGATACCACAACACACCCATTTAGGTGACATAATCCAGGATGTTGTGAAGAAAATCATGCAGTGAATACCTAGAAATCAGATCTCAATTTGTTAATGATGTCAACACAATGGTACAGCCACGTTAGAAATACTTTAGTTCATTCTTAACATTCTAGATTTCAATCACACACAATGTTTTAAGGCTTGTGTTTTAAAACATCTGCACAGAGAAGTTTACAGTAATGTATATATTATTGTCAAAATTTGGAAGCAAAACAAATATCTGTACATGTGAGTGGGGTAAGTAATGTGTGTTACATATAGACAGTAGACTATTACTTAGTGCAATGGATAGCTCTGACAGAAATTGACACAGTGGCAATTTTAGTGCATAATATTTTACATAAAAGACATCAAACTGAAAAGGGCCACATAGTGTGTGATTGACACTCAGAAAGAGGCAGAACTATAAGGACATAAAATAGGTTAATCCGTGTCAGATATTTTTGGGGAAAGGGTAAGATTAAGTAGAATAGAATTCGGCTGAGGGACACAAAGCACAGTCTGTATGGTAGCATAAGAGTAAATGCATACTATTATACATTTCTCAAAACCCTTACCTTACATAATATCAAGACAGAATTCAAATGGAGATGTTGACTTTAGGTTAAAAAGATGTAAATGGGACCTCCTGAAAGTGAGAAACTTCTGTAAGGCAAAGGACACAGTCAGCAAGACAAAAAGGCAGCCCACAGAATGGGAAAAAGTATTCACTAATCCCACATCTGACAGAGGGTTGATCTCCAAACTTTACAAAGAACTCAAGAAGCAAGTCTCCAAAACACCAAAGGACCCAATTAAAAAGTGGGCTGCAGAACTAAAGAGAGAGTTTTCAATAGAGGAGTCCAAAATGGCTGAGAGGCACTTGAGAAAGTGCTCAACATCCCTAGCCATCCGGGAAATGCAAATCAAAACAACTCTGAGATACCATCTCACTCCTGTCAGAATGGCTAAAATCAAAAACACCAACTACAATTTATACTGGAGAGGATGTGATGAAAGGGGGACACTCCTCCATTGCTGGTGGGAGTGCCAACTGGTTCAGCCACTTTGGAAATCAATATGGAGATTCCTCAGAAAAAAGGGAATAAACCTACCACAAGACCCAGCAACTCCACTCTTAGGCATATATCCAAAAGATGCCCATTCATACAACAAAGATGTCTATTCCACTATGTTCATAGCAGCATTATTTGTAACAGCCAGAACTTGGAAGCAACCTAGATGCCCCTCAACTGAAGAGTGGATAGAGAAAATGTGGTACATTTACACAATGGAGTACTATTCAGCAGAAAAAAAACAATGGAATCCTGAGATTCGCAGGCAAATGGATGACACTAGAAGAAACCATCCTGAGTGAGGTAACCCAGTCACAAAAAGAGAAACATGGCATGTACTCTCTCATATGTGGATTTTAGACATAGATCTGGGGAGTGCCAGCCTACAATCCCATGGCCAGAGAGAGTCTGGGAAACAGAAACTTCATTTAGTGGCTGATCGAAGAAGAGGCAGACTCCCTTGGTTAAGTACTGAGCTGAACTCAAGAAAGCCAGTAACAAAGAGGGAGGATTGATGACCAAAGGGATTAAGACTGGGCTGGTTTAACCCCCAGAAACAGCTGACCTGACAAAGGTTAACTCTTGAATCCCAGGCATCAGCCTGGCCAGCATGGGACCGATCAAGACCCCCTGAATGTGAGTGTCAGTGAGGAGGCCTAGGTAATCTATTGAGCCTTGGGCAGCAGATCAGTACCCTTCCCGTGTATACACATGGACTTTGGACTCCCATCCAACAATGTGAGGTGCACTCTCACCCTGAACTCTTGGGGAAGGGTCTAGGCCCTGCCCTATATGAAATGACAGACTATGGACACCCCCATGGAGGGCCTCACCCTCCCTGGGGAAATGAGGGGATAATGGGGGGGTTGGGGGAGGGCACGGGAGGAGGGGAGGGAAAGGGAGAGGAACCTGGAACTGACTTGTGAAGCAACCTTGTTTCTTATCTAAATTTAAACTGAAAAATAAATAAAGAAAAGAAAAGAAAATTAAAGATAAAAAAAAAGATGTTTTGGTTTAGGTTCATCAGTGCTTAACAATGTCCCATGGACGCAGATGCTTACAAAGGGAAGGTTATTGTTTTGACTGGAGAAGTAAGGCATATTAGAGAATCTATGTATCTTGGCTTCCATTGAAGGAGATTCACATATGCCTGATTTATAGCATATGCCTGATTTATAGCTTACAATCCCAACAAATGTTATGACTTTTTCTACCCAAACTTTCTGGCAATTAAACATGTTTTGCAACATCTTTGAGTTGTACTCTCATACAATCCCCTTCTGTCTGGATGTCTGGTTGTGAATCTTAATATTTGCTCAATGTGCTTCTGATATTCTGTGACTGAACAGATGACATACTTTCACATTGCTACTTTAGGATCTCCATGTGACTCAAAGTATATATATATATATTACAGCATCCTTTGGATGGAAACTTTTTGGTTGAATCTTGTCGTTCAAGAGACAGGGATCCAAATGTAAGCCTGTGATAGTAAGGTATTCTTTTAAATTTTAACAGATGGTTGGAACCGTTGTCTCGTTTTGATTCTTTGCCACTCACACGTTTGACAGAAGCAATCTTTTACAAGTGCTGACTTCCCAAACAAAGAATGATCTTTTATTTCTTTATGCCTGGGAAGCTCACTCTGCATTAAGTCACATTAATATGGAAGCTTGATATTTCCCTTGAGTGAGTCTAAATACTCTGTTCTTAAAAGGAGGTCTTTTTTTCTCTACCCTAGGCCATATATTATGATTCATTATGTTTTCTCATGACACCCCAACTGTCTGTGTGCCTATATAATATTACTTTTAACTGTTTTCCAAACACAGGCGACTAATTCATGGTAGAAACCATGTTTGTTGCCAGTAAATATGATGCTAACTTTTATCAGGTAGTTAACAAGATGATGACCTTCAAAGTATTTATTTATTTATCTACTTATTTTTTTATTTCTGTTGCTTCAAGATGCTTTTTTCTCTTTCAGCCACAACTCTGTGGGATATTCTGGCATCTCATTATCAGTGTCAGAAAATATTTGTTATTAGCCAATTCTACAGGAATAATTATAAAGCCCTGTAGGAGCATAATTTGCTAATAGACAAAAAATATTTGTTAAGCTAATTCTACAGGAATCACTGTAGTACCCAGACTAGTATGCAGAAAAACAAGACTGTAGTAAGTAATGTGTGTCAAGAATGTTAGTACTTAACTAGGTGCTTAGTTTCATAATCCTGTTAATCACATGTATTGGGATTCTAAAAGGGTTCTTAACCCACCTGTGTCTCACTCTTCATTCCCCAAATAGAAATAAAAGTGGAACCTGCTGAAAGTCTTAATGAGTCTTGTTGTAGAGTCCATTCATGAGGATGTATTGTTTAGTCACATACACATCATAAACTCAATTTAAAAATTTGTATATATGAATGTGTGTGTGTGTGTGTGTGTGTGTATAAATGTGTTTGTTGGGCATGAAAGCAGAAAGTAGACCATGATAGAGAAGAAGAAATGCAACAGGAAAGGAAAGGGGATATATGACATACAGGAGTGTAGATGGAAGAGAGTTGGGATCTACACATGGTGATTGATACAATATAGAGAGCGCTGTGTCAATGTGAGAATGTGTCATCTGCAGGAATGACGGAGGTATGTGGACTCCAGTCTGACAAGGCTCCTAGGATTGATGTGACTTTGAGGGAGATGAGTAATAATATAACATATATTTATCTTTCAAAGCAAACTACATTTATTAAGCATAAAATTAAACGAGAATTGACTAAAGATAAACTAATGCAGCAAATATTATATGCAAGCAAATAAACCCCGAGTTCCATGATGGGTGGGTTGATTGATGCAATGACACAAACATCAGGGAAAGGACAGGAGGGAGGTGTTTTACTTACTTGTGAAGAAAGTACAAGACATGCCCTGGGTCAACACATTTAATTCTTTGTTGAATAGTGTGAATCTCTAATTCATCCAGTCTTCAATTTACAAACTTCCACAAACCACATGATTGTTAAAACATTTTCCCTATGTGGGCTGGGTGTGGTGAAGTTCCATTATTCCCAACACTCAGATGCAGGTGGATCTTTCAGAGTTCTAAGTCAGCCTAGTATAACTAGTCCAGTTAGGGATACTTAGTCAGACCCTATCTCAAAAACAAACACTCCCAAATTAGTTCTGTGGGTCAAACCACAATAGTTTACAACTGTATTTCATTTCAGAAAAACATCAGTTAATTTAATCAAATATATATCATTACATATCTTATAGGTATATCTCAATATACCCATTAATAGCTAAAGAAGTTATTAAACCATACTATATTACCAATGAAAATGATAGAAGTGATGGATTCTCTTTCAGATTGTTTTGATTTATTTTTCTGCCTGCAATAATACTTTTCCCACTCATTTACTCAAACATTCTGCTATTGATTCAAGAAAAATGTTTGTTGAATGCATGTTATGTATAGATTACTGTAGCACTTCCTATGCATCAGCTTTTATAAATACCTGCCTCTCAACTCAAGTTCCAGTTACTTTACAAATAAACCATTCTGTTGTTTTGGTTTTAGCTATAGTGTAGATGGGATCCAGAACCTCATACATGCTGAGTACGAGTTCTATCACTGATCTATATCCTCAGTTCCCCATTCCTGCATCATAATTTTCTTCAAGGTTAATCTGCCTTTCAATTCACTGACAGTCAAGTTCTCTAGTCTTGGCTGCATGACTGCAAGGCCTGCATTATTCTGTGAAAGCCGCATTGCACAATTATGTAACTGACAGCCCAATACAGTCAATTGATCGAGCTTAAATACGACTGTGGAGGGGAGTGAGGTGGGTGAACGAACATTGTCTGTCTGATACACAGTATTTCTGATACTTGATACTGGTATTTCTAGCACAGTGAAACAACAGATAGCATGCTTGCCCTCTGCAAAAAATAGCTGAGAGTAAGTAAATGTTCATGAGGCATATTCACATTGGAGCCAATATTTTCCAGGCTCTCTCAAGCGGGTATTCACTACATTATAGACTATAAAAGGAATTTTAATCTTCATTATTTTTGGCTTTTCCTACTGCTTTTAATTAAGTTTTAACGGATTAAATGAAGTGGGGCATCTGAGGTTATACCAGAATGAGGAAAGAGCAGGTTACAAAATTCACTGAGGTGTAGTAGGTCAAGTCTGATTTGGGAGTTATCATTCTTAGCGATTTTTTCTCTCAGTTTAATGGCTTAACATTAATGCACTCAAACATTAGACAGATTATTGAGAATAGAGCTCCAGGTCAACTGCAGGAACCAAAATTATCATAGAAAGCACATGCTTTTAAAACCATTTTTTTTCAGCTCTTCCAAGCATTTCCCATGTCACCTTTGGCAGTAAGAGGATAATAGAAATTTTAGTTTCTCATGCATTTGAGAGTATCTAATTCCACATAAAATGATTTAAAAAATTAAATAGAAGCATTAGTAAATATGTAACTATAAAAATATAATGCAGTGGTGAATAGTTTTTTAATGTTAAACTTGATAGCAAAATAAAACACAAATAGCCTGTGGTTGGTGGCTCATGGCAAGAGGGAACAATCACTTAGTTGCTAGGAGTGGAAGTCCTGCCTATGGGCTGCTGACCCATGTTCCTGGACTCAGCAGGCAGAAGCTTCTGCAGTGTCTTTCTTTAGACTTGCTGACCCTGCCTATGGCTAGGACATGTAGGGCTGTTGGGAGATGTCAATGAAGATGAAACATGGATGACACTGCAACTTTCAGCCTAGCCTAAGTAATAGTAGAAATCCACTTCACCAACCACAGGATCATTCTGGCTGTGCCTTACCATGACAGTAACCATCAGCAGATCATTGACTGGCCAGGCAGCTGTGGGGGTCTTTAATGGATAACAGTCCTTATATTTTTGGTTGTGTGCCTAGCCTTTAATGACTGAGCCATTTCTCCAGTCTAGTCCTTAAAGAGGAATCTCAAGAGATTATGAGAATAGGTGGAGGTAAGATGACAGAAGTAGGTAAAAACAAATTACTTCTGATACTGTTTATCCACGCATCTTACAGAGCTGGACAGCATTTTCTCCTCAGTGCTTTAAATTTAGGAGGTTCTGAGCAAAAGTTTACTGTTTTAGCCAGTTGTGAGTTTCTCTCTATTGTGAAATACTATTTAAAATTAAGTAAATAAATAAGCAAAAAAAAACATAAAACACACAAACAAACAGAGATAGAGATAGCACAAGCCACTGGAACAAGAATCCCTTATCCAATCCATTTTCACTATGTATTTAGAACTAAACTGAGGACTGAATGTTTTCTCATTCTAAAATCCCTGTTACAAAATCCCAAATTTCAGTATGATTCATTGGATCCTAAGGACTCCATAGTGGTTCAGATTAGTGTCCTTACAATGAAATAACCAGAAATAAGCATCTATAAATAAAAAAGCAGGCCATTGCTGGACATGCAATCTGTTGGAGCTTGAACTAAGCTTTTCAACTCCCATTAAAAAACTATTGTTTGTTGTACATGGTTGTTTTGGTTGTCCTGGGTCTTTTGTTTTTCTATATAGGAACTTCTGGAGGCATCACCCTCCCTGACTTCAAGCTCTATTATAGAGCTATAGTCCTAAAACAGCTTGGTATTAGTACAAAAATGGACAAGTAGATCAATGGAATGAAATTGAACCCTGATATTAACCCATACACATACAAACACCTGATTTTTAACAAAGAAGCTAAAATTATACAATAGAAAAAAAGAAAGCATCTTCAACAAATGGTGCTGGCATAACTGCATGCTGGCATGTAAAAGACTGCAGACAGATCCATCATGCACAAAATTTAAGTCCTTGAACAAATTGGTACAGGAGACAGCATCCTGAGCATAACACCAGTTGCACAGATACTGAGATCGACAATTAATAAATGGTACCTCCTGAAACTGAGAAGCTTCTGTAAGGCAAAGGACAGAGCCAACAGGACAAAACAGCAGCCCACAGAATGGGAAAAAGTATTCACCAACCTCACATCTGACAGAGGGCTGATTTCCAAAATTTACAAAGAACTCAAGAAGCAAGTCTCCCAAACACTAAATAATCCAATTAAGAAATGGGGTACAGAACTAAATAGAGAATTCTCAATAAAGGAGTCTAAAATGGCTGATAGACACTCAAGAGAGTGCTCAACATCCCTAGCAATCAAGGAAATGCAAATCAAAACAACTCTGAGATACCATCTCACTCCTGTCAGAATGGCTAAAATCCAAAACACCAATGACAGCTTATGCTGGAGAGGATGTGGAGAAAGAGGAACACTCCTCCACTACTGGTGGAAGTGTCAACTCACACAGCCACTTTGGAAATCAGTATGGAGATTCCTCAGGAAAATGGGACTCAGTCTACCACAAGGTCCAGCAATTTCACTCTTAGGCATATACCCAAAAGATGCACATTTATACAACATGGACATCTGTTCAACTATGTTCATAGCAGCATTATTTGTAATACACAGAACTTGGAAGCAACCTACATGGCCTCTACTGAAGTAGAAAAAATGTGGTACATTTACACAATGAGTACTACTCAACAGAAAAAACAATGGAATCTTGAAATTTTCAGGCAAATGGATGACACTAGAAGAAACTATCCTGAGTGAGGTAACTGAGTCACAAAAAGACAAACATGAACCTTCATCCAGTGACTAATGGAAACAGAGGCAGACATCCAGAGGTAAACACTGAACTGAACTCCTGGAATCCAGTTGCATCGAGGGAGGAGAAATGAACAAAGGGGTCGAGAGCAGGCTGGGGAAGCCCATAGAAACAGCTGACCTGAACAAGGGGGAACTCATGGACACTAGCTTATGGCTGAGAAGCCAGCATGGGACTGATGCAGACCCCCTGAACATGGATGGCAGCCAGGAGGCCTTGGCAATCTATGGGACTCAGGTAGTAGATCAGTATTTATCCCTGGCATACAAATGGACTTTGGGTGCCCATCTCACACTGAGTGATACTCTCTTAGACTAGACACATAGGGGAGGGCATAGGCCCTGCCCTGAATGAAATGACAGACTCTAGAGACACCCATGTAGGGCCTTACCTCCCCTGGGGAGCAGTGTGGGGATTGGATGGGGTACTGAGGGTGTAGTGGGGAGGGGAGGGAGAGGGAGCTGAGATTGACATATGAAGCAAGCTTCTTTCTAATTTAAATAAAAAAATAAAGAAAGATTGAAAAAAAGAATGGACTTTGGGAGCCCAGTCTACGCAGAGGGATATGCTGTCAGCCTAGACATGGGGCAAGGCCTAGGCCCTGACCCAAATGGTATGACAGACTTTGAAAATCCCCCATAGAAGGCCTCACCCTCCTTGGGGATCAGAAAGGGGATGGGATAGGAGGTTGGTGGGTGGCAGGGGAGAAGGAGGAGGGGGGGTGAGGGAACTGGGACTGGCATGTAAAACAAGCTTGTTTCTAATTTAAATAAAAAAGAAACTATATTTTTGTAAGACATTCAAATAGCTATATTGTTTTAGTATCTCTCAGGGACTGAGATAAGTACAATTAATTTATGTAGAAATATTAGTGGTAAGAAATAAATGCTGAACCTCTTAGTTTCTCTTGTTCTTTCCTCTTTGAATATACAGACACGCACAAACACATACACACACAAACACACACACACACTTACTCACAAATAATCTCTCTCACATATACACTGCTTTTCACACAATACTCTCAAATGCATATACACTCAGACATTCACATCCTCACTCATAAATAAATACTCTCTCTCACACCCACACTCACACATACTCTCTGTCTGTCTGTCTGTCTGTCTCTCTCTCTTACACACACATTCACACACACACTAACTCATAAATACTCTTTCATACATACTCATATACACTCCCATTCATACATACTCACAAAGACACACACACACATACACTATCACAGACACACACAATGAAAAGGTATGAAGATCATGGTAAATGTTGAAAAGTTTAGTTTCATAAGGCAATTATAACCATTTTCTTTTTAAGTATATATATTCTTTATGTTTTTATGACTTTTATGCAGCAGTGGTAATATTCAGAGTATAATATTCTGGAGTTCACTTATTACTTTGAAACAAAAGATAAAGCATCATAACCAGTTTTCATGGCAGTGTATGATTCTTCCATGGTTTCTTAAACAGTGTTTCAGTGAATGTTAAGTAATGAATTATCCTGACTTTGTTATAGAAATCAAATTCATAATTTATGTTTTATAGCCTTAAGCATTTCTTGATTATTTTTGTCATTGTAGTATTGGGTTTATTTTAATCTATAGGAATCAGAATACTATCATATTCATTAATAATTTATAATAACATAATATTTTTGCTCATATTACATAGACATAAATAATAAGGAAAATTCATTGTGTTCTGTTTATATACATTCATAAATATGTAGATACATACATACCCTCAAAACTACATACATTTGTTATTTAGCATGAGTATTTACTCTGAGAAATTGAGTGTTACAATTGTTTTAATCTAAATATTTCTTTGCTTTAATAGGCACAAAGACATGTGGGGCAATGTAAAGGAACCTCTTCTCACTCTCCTATCATTCACGCAAAATGTTTAGAATTAGAGTCCCACCCTCAGAAAGATCCTTGGATCCTAATTTCCTCATGTGAGGAAACGTGAGGTGTCAGGAGATAACTAGTGCTGTATATCATATGCAGATATTTCAACACTAATCATCATACCCTTTTTTCTCGCTTCAGGTGTTGGCAAGAAATGCAAAAGTTGAAAAGTCTTTTTTTTTCAGATAAAACAATCTAAACATGAATCAGAGCTTATGGGAGTTATATACATTTTTCATGAATATTCATTTTCTAATTTTGAAAATGTTGCACTTCTCAGATGTGCTACTTTCAAAATTTTATATATTTAACTTTGCTGGGCTTATATACACGGAGATGTTTGTGAGTGTGCTTGTGCCACATGATTATGTTTCTTAGATCATTACAGAAAACGCTCATAAAAGACACCCGAAATGTGAGGATGAATAGAATAAAACTATTTGACTCATGTTCATCTCCGCAGTTAACAGACAGACAGACATGAACATGCAATAATGAGTCAAAGAGAACTGTAACAGAAGTATGTAGAGTCTGACAATCCAGTCTCTTCAAAAGTTTCCTTTGATGTTGGTCGATGATTGGACAATAAGCATGTAAAGTAATGCATATCTGGGCACTTGATAGATGTCTTCATAATGGATGAGGAACGTGAGCAGGAAAAAAAGTTATATACGCATGACTCACTGCTCTGTGGACACAGGCAGCTTGCTGTGTGCAATGAGCTCCATGGAGAGTTTTCTATTGGTTAAGTGTGAAATTCAGTTCATAAGGTGTTCACAGAAATGAAAGAAGCAAGGTTTGAGGATGTAGGCTACAGTAGATTTCCTGCCTAACATTGTAGAGACTCTGGTTTCAATTCTTAGAATTGAAAACAAACAGACAGCCCTCGATAAATGAGAAGGACTACAAAGGACATCTTATATGTAAGACAATGGTAGCCGCCAAAATATTTTAAGTAAGAAATTAAAATGCTCATCGTTTCATTTTACCTTATTTTCTTAGAGTCTGGGAGAATGAAAGGGGAAATATATGAATAGAAAAACTGGTGAAGAATCAATGAGGCTCTTGGTTCATTTGGAAGAAAAAAAATAGACACCTGAATTGAACTGATTTTATGGAAGAGGGAGGAGCTGTACGAACAAGTGAAGTTAGTGGTGTCAATATGATTTGCTGATCAGTAGTAAACTGACCTATGTCGTCTCAACATCGTATTTCCACTTGAAGGAAAAGTGGTGACGTAGCACACAATAAGGGAATGAGGATTGAGTAGTGATGTGCTTATGAAAGTCAACAAGAAATAGTACGGTGCACAATTGAGATTTGGTGGCTTTAGAATATGAGCTGTCTCTGGAAGAGTGACCTTGTGTAATGAGAAGAACGTGGAAGTAAACCAAGGAAAAGTCTTTAGAATACAAGCCCTGGAAATTACAGAAAGAGGATCCAGGAACCCATGTGTACATTTTTACAGTGCGATGGGAGGAGACTATCAGTGCAGGTGTGAGAAGGAAATAGCAATCAGTACTGACAAACATAGAAGGAGGTTCCACAGATGGGCCCCAAAGTGGCACTTATATTAGGTTTTGTATTATTTATATTTTACTCTGAATTAGCATGTTTTTTTCTGCTCATCCAGTGAATATATTACATAATCCAAAAGGGATATTTTTCCTTCTCTGGTTAAAGTGCCCAGCCAGATGGGCTGAGAAGAGGAATTGAAGCTGTCATACAGATGTACCCAACACTATGTAGCTATCCAACATTGAAACTGCCCTTAGTTTACACAGGATAGGCCATTGAGTATAAAATATAGTATATATTAGGAACAGCATGAAATGTAACACATGCTATCAACAACTTTATATTGTCTATATCTTCAAATAAGTATTTTAAATGTTCTTGGATATATACATTAGATTTTTAATTTTGATTTTTCTTCTTTCCTCTTTTAAAAGGAAATATAAAATCACTTGTATGGCTTGATTTGTGACTACCATAATTTTTTTGAGAGTAGTATTCTAAATCTCTGCTAGCTATCTCTATTTGTATGTTATCCAGTATGTGGAACATTCTTTTTCATGCTGTAAAGCTCAAGTATCCTCTGAAGCCCATTCAAATTCTGCAGTCTTCTATGATGCCTTCAATAGCTCAAATCCACAGTACCCCTCCATTTGTCCAAGTACTCATGGCTAATTGTTTACAATTAGAATATGATTATATGTGCATGATTTTGCTCCTGAATGATCACATTTGAAACCTGGCTCTTATAACACTGTTGCCTTTCTTTGACTGTTTTGATTTGTCACATTAAAGCTTTATTTTTATCAAAAATGCAAACAAACCTGTGTAAAACACATTAATGATAATATAAAGACCGTGATAAATTCATCTGGTGAAAAGAATTTATTTCTGCCCAATAAAAGAAAAAATAAAATTAGGCCACACGATTTCCAGTAAGCTCTGCTAATATACTTATTTCCTGACTAGTAGCATTATGTTAATTGAATCACAATAATGACAAAAAGTCTTGTACATATTTGCAGTTGTGTAATATTTAATGGCATTATCTACATTGGAAGGTAGATATGGTTGTCCTGATAGTTTTATATGACTTGATATTATATAAAATCAATAGAGAAATATGTTTTCCATAATACAGCAGAAATACTTCTATCTTTATCTTTGTAATAAAATATAAAATATAATTGCTCTATAAAAATGCATTGTTCTCAACTGAACAATGGTGGTACATGCTTTTAATCCCAACACTTGGTAGAGGCAGGCAGATCTCTGTGAGTTTGATGTCAGTCTGGCCTATATAGCTAGTTACAGGACATCTTGGGCTGTTTTTCAGAGAAACCCTGCCTGAAAAATCAAACCAAAATAAAAAGAAAACTAAAAAGTACAAAAATATCTGTTTCCTGATTCAAATGAACATGATTATTACTCTCAAATTATGTATTCAATATATGCTATCAGCCAATAATTTATACAATATTTCCCATATTAGAAGCATAGCTCATTACTATAAACTAGTTTTTATTATACAATAATTACTCTAGAAAAATGTAGAGTAAATAATAGGATTAGAAGTTACACAGTAGTCAGTACAACCATATATTAAGCATACAGTAGTTTATACTAGTCAAGAAAGAAAATTAAATTTAAAACACTAACACATTACTATTGCTGCCAGCTTAAACTTGATCAAAATAATAAATTGGTGATTAGCTAATATTATTTAATATAATTATGTTTAAGCCTATTATTTAACTACTTGATATATAATTGGGCTCAGAGTCTTGCTTGATAAATTAAATTCACGTTTACTTAGATATTATTTCCTACAAGTAAATCTACTCTTTTACATTTAGTCTCTTATAGCATTCATCATGTTTGTGCACAAATGAAAAGGGAATAAAACCTCAGTGGACAAATGTCTTGCTTCATGGCATGTTTTCTCTTCATATATAATTTATATGTAAAAGATTAGCCCTTATTGTAACAAAATTCTGTCTCTCATCAGTCCCGGATATTTGCTAAGGAAAAAAAGATTTATATTTAAAATATTTGTATACTTATTAACAGAGCTATCTTTTTACCCCATCCCCCCTCCCGCATCCGCTCCCTCCCAATACTCAGGCCCTTCTGTATGCTGAACATTTGCTCTTCCACAGAGGTTGGTGTGTAGCAGGTGGCCCGTGCCCTGGTGTATTATTCCATACACACATGCACATGTACAATTCTAATGGTACTCAGGGAATTATTAATGACAGTTTCATTTAAAAGAACATGAAATAGGAAGAGAGCTGAGTTCCAGGCATTAGAAATAATGTAAGGAAGGTAGTTCTAGGAGGATATGATCAAACGTTTTATAAATAGTGACATTTCCAAGAATAAACAAAAAATATAAAGTCACTGGGGTTAAAGAGGCAGATAGATCTTTGTGAGTTCAAAGCCAGCCTGATGTACATGGAGAGTTTCAGAATAGGCAGGTTTATATGGAGAGACCCCCCCATCTCTAATATATGGAGTGTGATAGCCATGTGTCTACATGGTGGGGGAAACAGTATACAGTTACAATAAGAAACGCAGAAATAACAAGGTATAATCTTTAAATAAGAGACTGGAAAATTCCAATAATGATTTTGCTTGTCTTAATATCATAAGTAGCTTTTTCCTACTGACCAAGTTAAGGTTCAAATTCTGGCTTGTGTTTTGTTCTTGTCAAACAGGTTCCTTTTTTTTTTTTTTTTTTTTTTTTTTGGTTTTTTTCGAGACACGGTTTCTCTGTATTGTTTTGGAGCCTGTCCTGGAACTCGCTCCGTAGACCAGGCTTGGTCTCAAACTCACAGAGATCCACCTGCCTCTGCCTCCCGAGTGCTGGGATTAAAGGCTTGCACCACCTCCGCCTGGCGTCAAACAAGTTCTTATGAACATAGAGAGAATGAGTTTAACGATGAGAATCTGTAGAGATTCTCAAGCACACTTGGAGGAATATCATGGTGCAGAAATATAATACCTATCTCCGTGAATTAGAAACCAATGATCATATTTTTAAAGGATAGAGATAAAAGGGTCAATTTTTAAAGAGAATATCAACTGCGATTTATGGACCCCTCACTTCCAAACAGGGGACTTAACATTTGTTTATAGGAAGAGTTGATAAATTACAAACAAAACAAAACCTGAGAAAGTCTCTAACTCCTAAGGTAATGAGATTAGTAAATATTCGAAGAAAATACAGTACTATTATTTCAATCAAGCCCCTGTGAAGACAAGCATGCATGCATTGGCTACTACCTAAAATATAGGCATTCTTGAAAGTAAATAACACGGTGGGGAGATGTTGGAAACAAACAGAATTTGAATCTCACTCCTTAGGTTTTTAGGCAAACAAATTTAGCTTTCACATAAACTCTTAAAATGAGGAATGGTGTTCTCTAGGTAATATGATTATTGTGAAGGATTATGGTATGAGTGAAATATTTGATCTGTTCTATAAAGGATTTATATGTACAATTTGATTTTTCAGTATAGTAAGTTATCAAAATGTTGCTGTAGAGCTAGATATACTTTATATAAGAAATGATATAAATTTATATTTCTGTATAATTGAATTAGACTTGGTCATTATCTTTACTGGAGACTGAAATTAAGCCTATTATGGCTGGGACTCCTTTACACCCTCCAAGGTTATGAGAAGAGCTGTCATGTTCAGGTACGATTGCCTGAGACTGATTCTGTGCTTTGCATTCTGGTATCCAATGATTTCCCCTTAAGTGTTGGTACCTAGAGATCCATCTCTAGAGGTCAGCTCCTTTAATTGTTTGAGATATAATTGCCAACAACTTGTTGAAACAAAAGGGGTTGACCTCCATTCAAAGCACCATTTATGACTCCTCCTTCAAAGAAGGCATTTCTTTGCCACTGAAAGTCTTAAGCAGCCACCTCTGAAATCTGATGTAGTCTCATGTAGTTACAGAGACAATAAAAATGTACAAGCCAGATTCACAGATTGCCCATTTCTTATTCTGGCTTTTACCCTGCGGCAACAACCCTTATCACAAATTTCACATGCTTGAGGAGATGTGTTATTTTTGCCTGTTTGTTTTCTAAAAAGAGAGAAAGATTTTTGAATATGGTCGGCAGGGAGTTGGGCAAGAATTGGGGCACCAGAAAAGTGTGATCAAAATATAATATACAAAAAAATTGCTTCTCAATTGAATTAATAACAAAGCAGGAAGTAGTATGTTGATAAATTATTCTGTCAAGGTAATATTTATTTTTTATATGTGCAAAATTATTAAAGACAGTGGCACTCAAAATTAACTTTTGCTTTTATGTGTGCCCCTATATAGAACTTTCATTAACAGAAAAGCATACAATGTGAATAGTATATCTAATTGCTTTAATGTGTTCACTGAAAAAAAGTTTTAACCAAATGTGATAATCTCCATTTCTAGAACAAGTTCAGTAAATTAGGTTCTACTAACTGTGAAATAGAAACTACTTTCAGTGATGGGACAGATTTGTGACTAATATTTTACTTACTAACAATGCAAGGATTTCAAACAATGTTTTCCTTAAAACATGATGCTGAAAATATCTTAGGAAATAGAAATCTAACTTATTTATTTGTCTTATAGTTTGATTATTTGAAATATTATGAGAGAACAAGGAAACTGTAGTCAAAAGTGAAAAACCAAACAAGAAAATCGTCTTGTATCAACTGAAGCAGAAGGTTTTAAGTCATTGGAACTTATTTATTATATGCTTGAGAGAATTTTGAGCTGTGCACAGCTGGGTATTAATACATGGGCAAGCACAAGATGGACCAGGCCAATGGTGCATTAACCAAATTCACTCAAATTGGAGAGCAGCTGGGTGGTTTGGGAAAGCCATTCTGGCACATAATTTATGCAAAGACCAAAATAAACACTACATTAAAAATATTAAAGAGAAAAAGCTAAGCTCCATTGTAAGACCTGGCTAAAATCAAATTATATCCTCATAAAAACAGAATTGTCAATCATAATATGTGAGAATTAGGGCTTTCCCCAGGCAATAAATCCTAAATTCTCAGAGTCGGTTGAAATGTAAAT
Organism: Mesocricetus auratus; assembly: GCF_017639785.1. Taxonomy (NCBI): domain Eukaryota; kingdom Metazoa; phylum Chordata; class Mammalia; order Rodentia; family Cricetidae; genus Mesocricetus; species Mesocricetus auratus. The sequence goes on from NW_024429266.1 coordinate 41,847,475, forward strand.
CACTTAGCCATCATTTTAAAACTAATAGATCTTCATTAGCAAAAAGGTATAGTTAGCTAATATAAAGTCCATCTAAATCATAATCCAGAATATTGTTGTTAATTTACAAATCACTTCTAAATTATCATCTGTCAAGAAAATTAAGACTTTGGCAGTTGTCACACTGGTAGGCTATATGGCTCTAAGGCTGTGAGGTGACAAGGTCAGGAGATCTCAACATCACTTCTCACTCATGAAAGTACCTGGAGAAATCTCTATACTTGTCCTGACTCTATGACCAAACTCTACTCTGATTTCATTTCTAGTACTACCCTGAGACACTCTTGCTAAAATCACTAATGACTTTCGTCCTATTAAATGTGGTGCTCAAGTCTTCATCCACATTTTCTTATTCATCAACAATAATTTACAAAGTGAAATGCATTTAACTTGATTTTGTAGGGTGTCAATGTCTTCTGGTGGAACATCTACCCCACTGAGTGTTCCTTTCCTTTGGTTTGGTTGTTTATTTTTAAATAAAATTATTCTGAAGAGTCTTCAATTGAATGTTGGGGTACATGCTTCCTCTATCTTTTGAAAAAACTCAAATTGTCTGAGATTATTTCCTATATAAGAGTTTCTGGGTAACTGTTTTCTAGGCCATCAGAAGATAGGAGAAGCAAGTTTGGGTTCATAGCAATGGCAGCAGCTTGACAACGTCATTGTTTAGTTACCCCAGCAATGTAGTGTTATGACTGTTTTGTGTACACTACGTGTAGTACATTATGAAAGAAACATCAATTTATGAAAGCCTTCATGTTTATATATGAGGCTCTTGTCTTTTTCCAGACACAGATACTGTAGTTATACCTTGGAATCTAAGCACATTTGCACCAGTGAGGAATATACTGACTTTATATTAGAGCAATGTAAGGAGATATGTTCAGAGAAGCTTTTAAAATTTTCACAATCCTGGAATATAAGTCAATCCTTCTTGCTTGGGAAATGAATTTATTTACTTCCTGACTGCTTGCTTGTACAAATGTTCTCAAAATAGTCTGGAGCATACAGACTATTGATGCACAAATCTATGGATACATGAAAGAACACCCTGGCAGATTAAAAAGTCTTTATGGGCTTTTTCTGTGGTCAGTAGGGCCCTGGATGATGGACAGACTCAAAATGCTCAAGTCTAACCATGAAGGTTTCAAACAGTTATGGTGGGTGCATCAGTCATCCTATCTTCTAACTGGCTAACTCTAAATTAGGGAAAGAAAACTATTCAAAGAAGTTTTTTAAAATTTTAAATAAATGTATTTATTTATTTATCTTACAACCCAGCCACAGTTTTCTTCCTCTTCTCCTCAATACCTCCCCACATCCCCACTCTGGGCCCACCATGTAGTCCACTCCTCCTCTGTTTAGGAAAAGGCAAGGCTCCCTTGAGTATCCTTGAATATCAACAAAGCTTGACATATCAAGCTGCAGTAGGACTAAGCACATCCCAATGTATTAAGGCTGGGAAAGGTGACCCAGTGTGAAGTGTAGGTTTCCAAAGGTCTGTAAAAGTGTTGAAGACAGACCTTCTTACTACCTTTAGGAATATCACAAGAGGACCAAGACACACAACTGTAACATATATGCAGAGTGCCTAGCTCAGTCCCATGCAGGTTCCCTGCTTGTCTAGACACTTTGAGCCTCTGTGACCACAGATTAGTAGTTTCTGTGAGTTTTGTTGTAGTATCTTTTACTCCTCTGCCTTTTAAAATCCTTTCTCCTCTTCTTCATGATTTCTCAAACTCAGCCTAATGTTTGGATGTGGGTCTGCAAAATTTGGAATCAACCTTCTACAAGACCATGATATACCATTTTGGGGCATATACTCAAAGTAGATGAATTATACCACAAAGACACTAGTTCATATATATTTATAGCAGCTTTATTTGTAATAGCCAGAACCTGGAAACAACCTATATGTCCTTCAACTGAGAAATGCATAAAGATACATTTCCACAATTGTGTATTACTCAGCTATTACAAACAAGGACACCAGGAATTATGCAGGCAAATGGATGGAGCTAGCAAAAAAATCATCATGTGTGAGGTAGACACTTCCAGACTCAGGAAGACAAACTTGGTTTGTGCTCACTTATAAGTGGATATTAGCTGTAAAATAAAGGATAACCATGCTACAGTCAGCTTCCTGAGGGTCCCCTTTGCTTTTTGCCGTCTTCCCCTCTGTTGATGGCAGCTGTATGTCTGTGCTTCCTTACTGCTAATGAAGTCCTTTCTTTAACTGCTCATGGTGTCTGCCTATTTGCTGTGCTTGTGATTTCTGACTGCCTCCTGTTCTGCTTTAGAATTGTTCTGCTCGTACATTCTTTAAACGTCGGAGACGATAAACCTGATCAAGAGCCTAAACCATAACTCTATGTGAAAATGAAATGTGGTCAGGTTGCTTCGGGACTGATTGACTGGCCTATGCTCTTACTGCCATTCCCTTCCCATTTTGATGGACTCAATCCCCTCTGGAATTCTAAGCCAAGTGAGTCTTTTCTCTAGGCAACTGTTCTAAGTCAGAATATTCTATAAAGTAATAGAAAGTACCTAACTCCAAGCACGCTGCTGAATGTGACCACATGCACCTAGCTGCCCTCAAATTAAAGATGAGGTAGCCAGTACAAGCAAGATAGCTGCTACTAGAAGCAAAAAAGCTCACATTATTATTTCAGCTGATGGAGCATTTACTTAGCACATGTGAGGCACTGGGTCCATCTTCATCCAGCAGCACATAGGCATGGTGGAACATGTCTGTAATTCTAGCACTCAGGAATTGAAACCAATAGTATTAAGAGTTTAAATTCAAAATTCATCCTCAGCCACTTACCATGTTTAAGACCAGTGGAGGTTACGTAAACCCTGTATCCAAAAAACAAACAAACAACAAAAAAACAAGGAAACAACAAAAACAAAACAACAAGGAAATAAATGAACAAAAAAGCTAATTGTAAAAAGTAACAATAAATAACAATAAGACCCCAATATGTAGCAGATATTGTTGGGCATTGAGAGATTGGACCATTTGTTATTGAAGTGGGGGCATTGAATGGTGAATTTCTGCACAAACAAATGGAATTTCTTTAAAATTTTAAACATAATTACTCAATACTGTGATGTATATAACACAATACCCGAAATGCGTTCTATGTGAAGTACAGAGGGATTTTTTGCTTGAGATCATGGTTCTAGACATTCTGGACCAAGATCAATAGACTACACTTGGTAGAGCATCAGGTGTAGACGGCATATTATTGTTCATCTGTGTGTTTGTGTGAGTCAAGAAAGAGGGAAAGAGAAGGGGAATGAAGAAGGGGTGAGAAAGAAGGGTGGGTTATGAGTACAAACTGGGTTCCCAAAATTTATAATCCCTTTGAGGACATGTTCTTAGCATCTTAGCTCCTAAATATCCACTTAGCACTATCATGGTGCTTAATATTTACAAAGGTTTTTTTTTATGGACTACTCAATATTCCCAATCCACACTCTATTGATTTAATCTCCCTACATAACAGGATTTTAAAGCAGGGAATTAGTATACATTTATACATGTATGATCATAGCAGCAGTACTTACAAGTATCAAAAGATAGTACTAAATTTTCTATTGTCAGTTGGATTAAATAAATGTGCTGTACACATAAAACAATATTGTTTAGACTTAAATAGGAATAAAATCCTGGTATTTGCTACACTGTCAATGACAAAAAAGGATATATACTTTATAATCATGCGCTCAACTTTCAGAATATTAATTTATCTAAGTAACAGAGACAGAATATTGAGTAACAGTCACTTGGTGGTGGTCATGGATGAGGGAGTGTTAATGGGAACAGAATTGCAATTTGGGATGATGGGAAGGTTATGACAACAGGTGGTTGTTAAGTACAGACAAATGTGAATATACCTCAGGGTCCTGAGTTACAATGACAAAAAATGATCAATTTTAGATTTTTCTATCCTTTTTTACAATAAAAAAAAAACTTGTTTTCCCAGTGATTGAGTTCACTCCTTGGTCAATTATGAATGTACCTTACCTACAGTTGCTCTAGTGTTTACATTCTACCGACCTATTTGTCTACTAATTAATGATATTAATGTAACCACAGAATAAAGCTTGAAATAAATTACTGAAGTTATCAATTCTATTTTGTTTTTTCTGAAGATTATCATTCCTTTGATTCTCAATAAATACTTTAGACTTCCTTTGTAAAATTCTTCAAGGAATGTAGCTCTATTTAAACTGATATAGTTGCCTAATTTTAGGTAAATCTTAGAAAATAAAAAATACAAATTCTGCAGTATTCTTATTCATGAGGTTTAATTTGACTATTATATTCATGATATTACATATTTTTCTGTGGTTTGGCTTTTTTACTTGTTTTCACGGCATTGCTAGTTTTTAACTGTATCAATACTGTATTACAATTATTTAGATTTGTAATTAAGCATTTTATATTTTAAACTATTAATATATATTACGCTTGTTTTGTTTATATTTCATTTTTCTTTTAAAAAGTCGTTGTATTGCTGTTTTATCTTAAGATATACAAATAAATTTATCAATGTGACTTGAATTTTCATACTATAGCTTTGTTTGTGAACAATTTTTATTGTATAAAAATAAAGACATTTTGATTTTTCATTGCAAGATTTTTTTCATTTCTTTTTTGTACTCTCTGAAGTTGATATAAGATATTGAATATATGTGGTTAGAGTGAACAGTATCTATGTCCTCTCACTTCAAAGAAGTGGTTAGTCTTTATCTGTTAGATATCATGATCTCCAACTCTATTTTCTTCTCTTCCTCCTGGTCCTTTAGAATGGATAACAAATAGTCTGAAGTAAGTGTCTTTTGTCCTACTAAGTATTTGCTCTTTGGAGAAATCTTGTTATATTGAATCACTGTCTGTTTTCACCTCTGTTTAAGTGAAACAAACATACAATGCTATTTATGTATCATCACCTCTTAAATAAAGAGCCAAACCAAAATTCTACATAGTTTTAATGTTTCATATATTGTTAAGCTTAGAATGATACCTACTTGATACTTTGTAAACCATCCTTCAAATATCAAGATAATATATACCTCATACTTGGAAACATTCTGTCTAAAACTATGTGTTTTTTTTTTCTGAAGAACCAAGCCATGTCCATGAATACAGCATTTTTGGAACATCACTCTTACTGATTAATTACATACAGCCCCATCCTGTTCTTCTCTGTCCAAAACATGGGTGATTCCCCATTTCAATCCATGTAAAGTCAAAGCGCTTATGACAACCACAAACTAAACAACGCTGGAACCTTATTCTCAGCAGTTGTATCTTTGATTTCCTCTCCTGAGTTTTCACCCTTGTTCTTTGTGCTCTACTGTGACCTCTCCCTGTATCTGAACACACAGAGAACCCTCCAGACTCATAGTCTGACATTTGTTCTGCCTTTTCCCACACTGGGCTTTGTTCAAACGGAGATAGAGCTTATTCTCTAAGTTCTGTCAGATCTCTGCTCACATTTCACTGTCATAGTGCCCCTGCCCAGATACCTTTGAATCAAGTCGTGCAAATCAGAAATCCTAATTTCTGCATTAGTGACTCCATCCATTCCTTGAAATTTGTGTTATACTGTTTAGATCTATAGATCATCACATCTTAGAAAAAAGGAATGCATTTTACCAGATTTGTTTCAAATGCTTAGTAAATAGATGAGGATTTGGAAGAATTTCTTAATTGTAAATGAAAACAAAAATAAGCAATGAATGATTTATTATATTTAGTCCTTCTTCAAATATTTAACTAAAATAGCACAGCCTTTAATGAAATACAAAGGCACTCTCCAAAGAATACCATTTTTCAGCAGATACATGTCTTCTTATGTATTAAGGTTTGAGACATGTACAAAAGAGTAACTTTCTCATGACTTTTGATCACTTAGTCATCAATCTATTCATCTGCCATGGAAAATATTTTAAAATCATAAGAAAGAGAAAGAAACAAGAAGGAAAGAAATGTGCAAATTTCCCTTGAATGCCTTATGGCTGGATGCTCTACATTCAGAAAAAAAAACATATGAATGTCTATGAAAATTTTCCACATTTGCCTCTGACCAGAATTAATTCTCTTATTCTACACAATCCAAATGTAGCATCCACACATGAGTTGGTTATGTGGTATGAGTAACACGCCTACTTCTGTGTGTTTGTCTGTCATAAACATGCCCAAATTGCAGAATATTCTAAGACCTCATTGATGCTCACTGCATATTTTTGAGACTATTTAAAGTAATAGAAAGACGAGGGAAAAGTTCCCTCTTTTCATCTTTCACTTACTTCACAATTCAGAAATAATGCTTTATATAAGATACTTGCATAGCATTAATATTTCTGTTTTAATATGCTTCTTAAACTTTACCAACATGAATTTTCATTTTGTTTGCAAATAGCAGTATTGTATGATTATAGTCAGCCTCATGAGAAAAACTAAAGCAGAGAAAATGAGGAAAATGTTAGATTTTAAAAATAATTCCCCAATTTGCATTGCTAAAATTATCTATGTTATGTTATTATATTCCACAGAGAGTAGACAATGTATTTCATAGACATCTAGATTTCAGTTTTTTCTTAGCATGTATAAAATAAACATAAATAGGTACACAGACATATATATTCAGTATGTGTATATATGTATAAATATACACATCTTAGTGCATGTGTATGTAAGTCTTTCCCTAAAATTTCTAAAAAATTGTAAAAATGTTTGCTTTGATGCTGCTGATAGGGCATGTTTTTAAGTTACCTGTCATTGTTTTTACTTTCATTTACTAAGATACTTTCGAGTTCCCTGTTTTAACACCATTAATGAAATAAATGCTCTTTACTGAAAAAGCTTCAAAGTCTGGTCTTTTTATAAATGGATCCCTAAATTAACTTCCTCTTGTTTTTCTTTAATACATGTTTCCTTCCCAGAGAAATAAAATTGTGTCGCAAAGAATGTGCCTTCATCAGAGAGTAAGAGGATGCACAAGAGATGTGGATTTAAGACATTCTAATCATTTAGCTCGTGCTACCCTTATAAAGAGTGAAAACTATTCTCTTCTCAAGTTTCTGTATTACATGTCAGGTGCAGCACCTGAAGCCAACCTCAGGAAACAATTTTTCACTCTGTATAATTGCAATGCAGCATGCAAGAGTCAAGCAATTCATTATGCTAGCATTCAGAAACAGGAGAGAGAAAAAAATGGTAAAAGATTTCCTTTCATTTATCTCTGTAAGAAAATAGGTGTTCACTCTTCACTGAAGCCGCAGATGAATTGAGCCTTGCTAGAGACAAATGAGGATGTATATGTCTGGGCAAGCCTGTTGTTGCCTTCTGGCTGCTCATTCCAAGGAGGTTACAGAGTCTTACTAATTTAACAATGAGAATTTGAACATTAAAGTTTCATTATCTTTGATTTTCTTGATGTACTTTTAGCAAACAACACTCTTGTTACAGGCCAGTATTGATGGAATAGTTTATAGGATTGACATTACACTTATTTATAATCTAAAATACAGCCTTATGACTATTACAGAATTTGTAATAATACATTACTAGTGAAAGAAACCAAAATTCATCTGTAATTCCATCTTTATTAATAAAGGATGGGGCAGTGGCTAGTCTAGACTTATATGGTATTGTATGTCTACTGTATTTTGAGCAAAGGCAGAAATGTGATAACTCAAATTAAAGCATATTATTACATTTGCAAATAAAATTGAATTTAATCTTTATATGTGAACTGTAAGTCCTAAGATGAAAATTATCCTAGCCCCTCTCTCCTCCCAAAAGCACTGTTTATATGTACATCATCTATTTACTGTCTATTCTGTTAAGTTCTGACCCTTAAGCTTATCTTTCATCATTACTGATTTTTGAGATGCCTATTTAAGATTGCAAAAGGAAGCTACTCATTATTCTCCTTAAATAAAATTACCCATTTAACCTAATGAAATTGCCATTCAAACCCAAATGGAATTCAGTTAAGGGTTATGTCCTCTCAGTATTCTGTCCACTCTACTTGATGGTACAACAAATGTTTTAAATGCATGACAAATTTAAGCAAGAGCCTTATTTGAGGATCAGCTTGTTTGCATCATTTGGGAATAGAGATGTTTAAACACGTATGTGCATATACTAGGGAGGAATACCTAGAAATTCATGCATGGGTATTTTTAGATGTTGGGCTCCTTAAATTAGTATCAGTCAAGCAACTGGCTTGTGGCATATATACAGATGGATCACAGCAGCCTATTCCAGCTGAGAATGGCAGATACTTAAGCAAGCCTGACACTTGTGAGACAGATGGCGAAAAAGATGATTATAAATGTCTTCTGGATTTTTAAAGCTTTCATAATACTGCCTATGTTTTCAGTGCAAAAGATGGACTTATCTTTCTTGCCATTCATCCTGTATTTATATGTATAACATACATACACATGCACACAGTTAGTGTTTCTGCATTAAAAATTTCCTGGTCACTCTTTAGGCTGGTTCAAAATCCAGCTTGTTTATAAACCAATTACATATGTTCTGGGAATCTAAACAAGGGTAAGCTGTGTGGACATGAAAAATTGATAGACTTTATACTGTCACTATAAACAAAGTAATGTGATGTATATACAAATGAGCATGAATTTTGTATCAGGAAAAATGAAAATCACACTGAAGTTCAGTCACTACCAAGTTATAGTAATCCAAGTATGTTGTTTACATTTTCAATACCACAACTGGTTTGTAAATGTTAAAAGCCCCCATCTCCAGGAGATCTCAGGGATATTCTCCCCCTAGCCATCATCCTCTCATCCTAGCTCCAGCAGGCATTGCCTGGGAAACTACCTGCCAGAAACACAAGAGAAGTAGGTAAACTCACAGCAGATTTTAACTTTCTCTCCTTCAAATTCAAACCCTCCTTACTAAACCCAAGACCCCATAGATTGTCCAGGTCTCCTCACTGACACTACATTCATGGAGTCTGGATCAGTTTCATGTTGGCCTCTCAGCCATCAGTCTGGGGTTCAAGAGCTCCCCCTTGTCTGGTCAGCTGTCTTTGTGGGTTTCACTAGCATGGTCTTGACCCCTTTGCTCATCACTCCTCCATCTCTGTCACTGGGTTCCAGGAGTTCAGTTCAGTGTTTAGCTGTGGATATCTGTGTCTGCTTCCATCAGTCACTGAATGAAGGGTCTAAGGTGGCATATAAGTTAGTCATAAACTTTATCATCAGGGAAGGGCTATTAATGTAATCTCTCCACTACTGCTTAGTTTACCAATTGGTGTTATCCTTGTAGATCTCTGAAAATCTCACTAGTGTCAGCTCTCTCCTCAAACCTATAACGACTCCATCTCTTATGGTATCTCTCATCCTCCTCTCCTCTATTCCTGCTCCCCATGCCTTCTCCTCCCCTCCTTTTATCCCCCTCTCTTTTTCGTGGTTCCCTCTCACCTCCCCTGATGTTTCCAGTCTGCTCAGGAGATCTTGGCTCGCTACATTACTTTTTTGATAAATAATATTTGATTTTTCCCTAGGTCCTGGCTCTAGTTTCTTGTTTTGGTCTATCAAGAAGTGTTGGGTATGGGTTCCATTTCCTTGTGGAGTGCACTGTAGGTCAAAACAGATATTAGCTGATTACTCCCCAAGACTTGGTGCCACTATTCCCTTACCATATCTGGCAGGCAGGACACCATTGTAAATAAAATGTTAATGATTGGCTTGGTGTGTTCATTTCTCTTGTGGTAGTTACAGAGTTCCTTCCTGTACAAAAATACTATAAAATATTGATTAAGCCATTGGTAGGCATGGGTGGTTTAATTCTATGCCAAGTGAGTTACATAGGTATTGTCTTCAGCAATGGGTCTTTGCTGTCAGTTTGTAGAAAGCAAACCCATAGTCTTGACAATAGTCTGACTAGTTTGCATATTCCTGTTGGACCCCTTTGGTCAACAACCCAATTATATGTAACCCAATCCTATTGCTAAAAACGACATTTGGTGACAAAAGAAGTCTATTTGGGACTCTGTCTTCCCCATTATTTGGTGATTTAATTTAGATTGTTTTCATATACGTATATATTTTAGTGCCATCCTAATGTATTAGGGTTCCATAATATTTTTCAAATGGTCACAAAAATTAGCTGTCTCTGCTCATATTCCCAGTCTCAACTCTTTTTTTCATTTTCTATCCCCATTTGATCCTCCCATGCAAGTAACTATCAAGACACCCATAACTATTTCATTTCCTTTTGTAAGGAAATATCTATGTAACACCTAGTCCCTTACTCTATAGTTAGCCTCTGTGTTTCTATGGATTGTGTCCTGGTTATCATTGACTTAATGGCTAATATACATGTATAACCAAATATATATCATAATTGTTTCTCTTGGTCTGGGTTATCTCCCTCAGAATGATTTTTTCTAGTTCCCTCCATTTACCTGAAAATTTTATCTTGTTGATAATCTAATCATAAATGAACATTAAAATTGGAAATTATACTTTCTGTATTTATTGAAATGGTTAAGTAGACTTTAATTTTGTTTTGGTGGTGTGCTGTATATTGAATTATATTTTCTTCCCAGAGACAAATCCATCTTGAACACTACGTTTGATCCCTCAAATATGCTGTCCAATTATTTTCTCATATCTGTGCATAATTTTTGGGATACTCTGACATTATTTTTCACAAATTATTTGGACAGCCTTTTATGTCAGATTGATACTTGTCTCACAAATCTGTAAATTTTCACTTTCTGATTTTTCATTTGAATTTAAAAAGCAATATTGCCATTTTCTCCTTTAGCAGCAGTAGAATGCCACGGAGAATTCTTTTTCTTGGAAGTTAAGAATAACTCACTTATTGGGTACAGTCCACAATTAGGGATGGTTCTAAAATTTTTCTCCTGTAATATCCAATATGAAGCTATAGTATTGATTTTTCCATTTTTTCTTTAGTTTAGCCTTGGAATATATAGAATAATTATATTTAAAAAAAATAAGTAAATATTCATAGTTAAACAGAAGTGAATTATCTTTCTGCAGGCATCTTGATCATGAATGTAAAAAAAAGAAATTTAAAGAGAATGGGAAAAACAGTTAGACCTAAGCTGGGTGTAGTGGCACACTCCTTTAGTCTCAGCACTTGGAAGGCAGGGGCAAGTGGGTCATTGTGAGTTTGAGGCCATATTGGTCTACAAAGAGAGTTTCAGAGCAGCTAGAGTTGTTAAACAGTGAAACTCTGTCTCAAACAAAACATAGAAGCAAACAAAATGTTAAAATAAACACACTGAATTAAGTTATCTAATAAAAAATCTACATGAATCTTTGTTAGTTTTTCATTGAGTATTGTACTTAAAGGTAATTAAGACAATGATACTATAGCAACCAAAAAAAGTGCTCATTGAAAATCTTAATCAGGGAACTAAAAATATAATCTCTTGGTTAAAAATTAGGAACGGTGATGTAGAAAGTTAGAAATGGCAAGATAAATGAGAATACATATACTGTTCATAGATTAGAAAAATTAAAACTTTATACTACATACAATGACTTATAGATTAAGTGTCATACCAATTAAAAGGTCCATGGCGTTTTCCCAGAAATAGAAAAGTGAGCATACATTCTATGGCTATAATTCTATGCATCATAGTGAATGATGACTACAACCAGATAATGGTCTCTTCTCAGTGAAGGAAATAACAACGTGGCATAAATACCTGAAATAGGGAACTATATTTGTAAATCACCTATATAATATGGAGTTAATATACAATATATACCAGATACCTGAGGCATAACAAACAACAAACAAAAACAAGTAAAAATTAGGCTATGACTCATATAGACATTTCTAAAAGAAAGACATACAAACAAGTGGGAAACCAAATTCCCTAATCATCAGGAAAGACAAAATAAAAGCACAAATTGATGATGTTTTGCTTGTGTTAAAATGAGTCTGAAAAGAGAGAAAAGGAATATGTATATACGGAGTAAAGAAAATCTTGTTTACTATTGCTGTGAATTTCATAGTCACCATAGAGAAAATTCCTGATATTCTTGAAACATTAATGATAGAGCTGTTTTATAGGCTGGCAACTCCAATGTCCAGTATATTTGAAAATGAAATGATGATAGAACTTCTGGGACATAGAGACACTGTTGTCTTGGATTGTTATGCCAGATGAAATAAATGAAGTAGAAAAAAACAAATACTGTATCATCTCACTTGCACGTGGGCCCAAACGAGTTAAACTTAAAAGCAAAGAGTAAGATGGTGGTTATAAGAAGGAAGTGGCCAGATGCTGTTTGAGTGATACAAAGCCTCACTTATAAAAAGTTTCAGCTTCCAAAGCAGATGGATCTCCTATGGCTCTAGTCAAGGTTACGGTCCTTGCAGTTGCTGACAGAGTAGCTCTTTTGCATGAACTAGATTGTGGTGATGGTTCCTAATTTATCTGGATCTAAAAATCATTAAGCGGCATATGTTAGCAATACACAACTTTACATTATCTCAGTAAAGGTGAATAAGTCTCATGAGGAGCTATGTATGGATAATTAGACATTTTCTTTGGTGAATTTAACTTACTGTTTATCACAAAATGAAGAGTTACTTTGTCAAAATCTCTAGCATAACATATCTATTACGTTTAGAGACTCTCTTAGCTGTGAGCCTCAAAATTCTCCACCGACAGGTTGAAAAGATAAACATATGGAAAACTTTATAATAAGATAAAACTAGGTGTGAATATTAAGGATCTTAGATTATGTACTATTCAATATCAAGATATGGTAAAATATTGTTGAGGCAAGAGCATTGCTATGTTTCTATATGTTAAAAAGAATCCTTTTACCAATGTTAGTTGCAATTTCTCATTTATCAGATGTCATGAGTGCCTAGATTTAAAGTTAGCTGCTCTATCAACCAAAACTTCATTGCAGAACCATAAAATTTATGATCTGATTATTCAATTCCTCATTAGAAGATACCCTGTTTAAAGTTTTATGAATCATTTTATGGTTTTATTGTAAAGTTAACATATATGTTCTGATAGAACCTAAATGTTTGCATCATAAGCATTAAACATTAAATTTTCTATTACTTTTACACAAGGAAACATCTTTGCCATGTAATACCCTGGAGTTTTGTCTAAAAATACAAAAAAGGATTGTGTTAACTATCTCTTTGAATATGTCTTGTGACAAAACCAATAACAGTACTTCATTATTAAATATATACATTTATTTAAAAATGATTGTAATTTGATATCTGCTATATTATTCCTATCACATCTTATTGAAATTCCTTTGATGCCACTGAAGTCACTCATTTATGAAGATGGAAATTGTCAACCAATAAAAATGTTAAGACATGCTGAGTCAGTAATCTGTATAATTGATATTTTTCTAAAGTTTAAACCACTATTCTTCATATTTTGACTTTCCTTTACTAAGTCCCTAAAATTCATTTGTTTACCTGTAAGTATTTCTGGTCATGGGAATGACAAATGCTGATTATCTCTGAACCATAATTAAAAGACATTGCTTTCCATTCCCTTGTCCTTATTTTTATCCATTTCTATCGTCATTACTGTGGCTTTCTTAGCTCTCTGTGTTGCTGTTTTCCTTTGTAACAAACTCTCTGACCATTTCAGCAAATGAAGACCATAAAGATGTGACTTCACCTGTTCTAGTGCTAGAATCAAGAGCATTTGGCTGGACAAAGAGCATTCCGACTCTTGTGAAAGCTGTAGATTCACAGAAAAAAAACAAGTATCATTCAAGTCTCAGTTCTTTCTGGTTATTTATAGATTTATGTTGCTCACACTTTTTTAAATATGTATTATATGAGTTGGGACTGACTTCCACACAGGAACAGATCTATGTAAAAGTAAAGAATAAGACCTATTATATTTGTGTAAACTAATTTTTTATAAATAATAAAACCACTTTTACATTTGTCATATTAGAGTTTAGTTACTAAATTGATTATATATTCATGAGCAACAAAATATGCTCCATATTGCAACATGCAGTCATTACTTTTCATTGTTAATGAACAGTTTGAGAGATTCCTAGGGGATTTGTGAGGCAAAAGCCTGGTTGTGTCTCTGCTGGAAATCCAGCTATGATTAGATTTTGAGAAATTTAACAATGAATTCATTAATCTGTGGGTGGACTTATAAAATTATATAATCAGGATATGGTAAAGGTAGGAGGTAGAGTCTACTTGGAGGAATTCAGGTGCTGCATGGTGTTATTAGAGGCTCTAAGTTGTTCTAGAGTTTTGGTTTGTCCTTTATGCTTGGTTTGTTTACACTATGAAGTGGGAGTGTTTCTCTGTGCTCTGGCCACCAACATGCAGCACCTTAATACTCTGAATCTTTGAACTACAACAAATGTTTTCTGTTTCTCTCAGGTATTTCCCTATAATAATGAGAAAAAATAACCAATATATGAGACATATAAATATTTATAGACACATTTTCAAAATCGATATATCCATTTTGTGTGTAATGGCATCAGTAACCAATTTAAATCCTATAGTTTGATCATTCCAAACATGTTCTTTTTTATTGTATCATAGAGTACTTCTGGCATGCCCCATATACATTAATAAGCTGTAATTCATTCAACTAAAAGACTGAAAATAAATTTACTTTTGCATTCTGATGCATACAAAGTGTATTAGGAAGAAACAATACCCATATTATTTAAATGATGTATGTTCACAAGAAATAATAAACAAATGATTCAGAAAAATATTCAAAATATGTTTACACTTTTGAACTTCTTCAGTCATAATGACAACTTACATATAAGTGTAATGTCTGATGCTCACTGTGCTGTATTTTATTTCATTCAGATCAGTTACATGCTGCAACTAATAGATTCCTGACATAGTTACCTTTAAATATCAATTTAATACAACAAAGGGTCATATGAGAAGAAGGCCTTAATTGAGAAATTGCCTAGATCAGATGGACCTGTAGCCTTGTCTGTCCAGAACTATCTTAATTATTAATTTCTGTAAGGAAGCCTTACCAAGAAAGAGCTTTCTCTGGCCAGCTGGTCCTGGGCTGTGTATAAAACCTAGCTAAGCGTGAGCTAGGATGAGCAAGCTACTAGGCAGTATTCCTTCATAGTTTCTATTTCAGCTCACTGCTTGAGTTCCTTCTCTGAATTTCTGTTTTAGTTCCTGTTCTATTACTGTGAAAGACACCATGTGCAAGGCTTCTTAGGAAGAAAGCATTAATCAGGTGCTTACTTACAGTGTCAGAGGGTTAGTCCATGATCACCATGACAGGACAAGGATGGTACTGGAGCAGTAGAGACCTTACATCTAGATCAGCAGGAAGGGAGTAGAAATACAGCAAGCCTTGGCCCTGTCATGGGCCTTTGAAATTTCAAAGCTCTTACCCAGGACAGAACTCCTTCTAAAAGTCCACACCTCCTAATCCTCCCTAAGCAGTCTACTAATTGGGAAAGAAACATTCAAATATATGAGACCATGGGAAGCAATTCTCATTCAAACCACCACACTTTCATCAAAATGATAAACCATGACCAGGATGTATAAGCCAAATAAACAATTTCCTTCTCAAAGTTGCTTTTGATCAGAGTGTTTTGTCAACAGAGTGATCCCTTGATTTTGGGCATCAACATTCAGTAGGTTGAAGTCCTAGACCACATGGAAGGAGAAAGCTAACTGAGTACCAGCCTTTATCCCTCTGCCTGATGGGTGCAATGTGACCACTGGTCTTTTACTCCCACTATTCTTGCTTCTCTCCATTGTGGATTGTATCTCTGAATTTTAAGCCAAAATGAATTGTTCTTTTTTTTTTAATGACCTATTTTTTTATTTACTAGTCACAACCTCCCCCTGTTTCCTCTGTCCCCATTTTCCCCTCCTCCTCCCCACTCCTCTTCTGTCTCCATCCATGAAAGGGCATGTCTCCTATGACTATCAATAAAACATGGAATATCAAATTACGGTAAGACCGAGGAAATTCCCATGTATTAAAGGTGGGCAATAGAATCCAGTATGAGAAGTAGGACCCCGAAATCCAGTAAAGGAGTGAGAAATATTCCACATTCCTGTTGTTAGAAGTCCCATAAGAGGACCAAGGTACAAAACTGTAACATACATGTGGAATATGTAGTTTAGACTCAGGGAGGCTCAATTATTGTGGGTTAAATCTCAGAGCCCCTATGAGCCCAGGTTGGTTGATTGTTTGAGCCTTCCTGTGGTGTCCTTGACCCCTCTGTCTCCTACACTCCTTTCTTTTCCTATTCTGCAGGATTCCTGAACTCTGTTTAATGTTTCGCTGTGAGTCTCTGCACTTGCCTCAATCAGTTGCTGGATGACTCCTCTCTGATGATAATTGGCCCAGGTACCAATCTGAAAACATGAGACGGCCAGTTCAGGCTACCTATTCATTAATGCTTTGTAAGTTAGTGTGATGGTTCCTTAGGAAACAGGGAATCAATCTACAACTAGATCTAGTTATACATCTCTTAGGCATTTATCCAAAGGATGTTCAACCATACCACAAGGACACTTGCTCAGCAGAACCTGGAATTAACCTAAACGACCCTCTACTGGGGAATGGATAAAGAAAATATGGTACATTTACACAATGGATTATTACCCAGCTGTTAAAAATAAGGACATGAGGAAATTTAAAGACAAATGGATGGAACTAGAATAGAAATCATCCTGAGTGAGGTAACACAGACTCAGAAAGACAAATGTGGTATGTATTCACTCATTAGTTGATATTGGCTATAAAATAAAGTATAACTATACTACAATTGTTTCTTTTTTAAGTGGGCTTTTTCAGGTATCTTCTCTCAATAATCAGAAAACTAACAAATGCATTGTATGGCAAATCTAATTTTTTAACTTTCGAGGAACATCTATACTGTCTTCTATAATAGTTAGTGATTATATTAGTTTATATTTCTACCAATGATATAATTAAATTAGATTTTGCCAATACCTTTCTTTGTCTTTCTACTTGAAATAATATAATGTCTAGTTTTGATTTTCTACATAATGATATTCATTTGCCCAGTCCCACTTACTAAAAAGCTTATTCTTTTTTTAACTGGTTTTCTAATAAAGTACTATTTTAGCACTATAACTTATTTTTAGAAATTAGAAATGGTAAGAAACACACATTATATTTTGGATGAAAAAGTGAAATATATAAATAAACAATTATTCCTAGAAGTAAGAAACAAATAACAAACAAAACAGAAAAATCAGTATAAAGTCCAGGAAGAGAAAAAAAGTTTCAAGGCTGATGACTGTATATAGACAAGAATATTGTCTTCAAGAAATCATTACTGGTTTGGCAATGGGGTTTTAGCCAATTATGAATTAAGGCTTAGATATCAACAGAAAATGAATGCAGAAAGCATGTAAATGGGCAAATGATCCAGCCTTTCCTTATTTACGTGAGTCTTCATTTCACATCAGGCTATATTCTTTGATCTAGGAAATACTTATTCATGTCTCATAACGTGATCTTGAGACATTTACTAAGCAGCGTGCTCCAAGCTTACTTGACAAAGATATAGCAGAGTCAGGAATTAAACACACATCTAACTTCAAAGGCTCTGTTGTTTTACTGTGTCAAACTATCTTCAAACGTGAGTCAAAAAGACTGAGTCTCTAAAGATTAAATCTGTAGATTCAAGATCATATACGTACTAAGACTATGCAATTGTTTACTTATTCATTCATTCCTTCATAGGGCATAGTGAAAGTTGGTATTAGTATTTGTTTAATATATCAAATCATAATTGTCACATTATTTTATTCAAATCTATTTTAGTCCTTAAGAAGCTACTTCCTTCCTTGTTTCTCTGTTGCTTCTGTCTCGTTCTCTTCTCCCACTTCCTGACACAAATCAGGTCTCTACTGCGTTTTCTTCATCTTAGAGAAGATGAAGTAAAACATAAATATATGCTGTCATTTTCTTTTTCTCTAATTTATGTTTACTACTCCTTATGAGATGAAATGCATTAGTTTTGATAGTCTCATACATTCATATACCATACTTTAATCAAAGTATTTGTCTGTATTCTCTTCCATACATTTCAGTTTTATTTATATTGCTGTGATAAAATTCAAACCACAAACCCAGAGATGCTAAGTAACAAGGAGGGTTCAAGGCTGTGTGTGTGTGTGTGGGAGAGGGGGAGATGCATGAGCTCACCCTGAAGGGGAATTAGAATAGATATTGTCAATGGATGGGGGAGGGTTTTTGAAGGGGGATGGGGTGGGGCGTGGGTGGTTGTGTGGAGAACTGGGAAGAGGGGAGGGATAGGAAACCTTGCTTGGGATATAAGAACAACAAAAAATAGTATGCTGAAAGCAACTTAGGGATGAAAGGGTTTACCTTACAATTCAAGTGATAGTCAGTGATGAGGAAATCAAGGAAGAAACTTGAAACAGTTAGTCACATCACATAACAACACACATACACACACACACACACACACACACACAATCAAGAACATTGGTCAAATAAACATGTGAATGCTTACTACTCAAGTATTTTTGCTAATGCTCAGAACCCCAAACCAGGAAATATTGCCTTCCATAATTGACATATCTTCCTTTTTCAATACAGGACAATTTGATTAAGTTAGTCCTTCAATTTTTTTATTATTTAATTTTTTAACATTTTTTTGGATCATATTCTTTCTCCTCTGAAGATCCTCCCTCCCTCCTTACTCACACAATCTCATGTTTTCTCTGTGTCTCTAAAACCACATGAAACAACAGCTGCAAAACAAAGCTTAAAAAACAAGCATCCTGGTGACCTACAATAGCAATCTGCCTTCAAGATATATGGGTACAAGAGTGACAGTAAATTATGAGGATAATCAAGCAATTTTCTCTGGATTTAAGGTCTACTCCATGAGATGAAAATGAAAACGGACACTGCTAAAGTGATCAGGAATCTGAGGATAGGTAGGTCATGGATCTGGAGAAAAATCTAATACTATTATTCTGCTAAATAAACATACCAATAAAATGACTCCTAATGACATATTCCTATACCCACAGATCTTGTTTTTGAGACAGTGTCTCACTGACTTTTGGGATTACCAATTTGGTGGGACTGGGTGGTCAGTAAGCTCTAAGGATCCTCATGGTTTTCCCTCATCAGTTCTGGGCATGCATACAAATGGATTTGGGGATTGTAGGCATGCATGCTCACATCTAGCTTTTTCAAGCTGTGGATTTGTTTTATATTATTATCATTATTATTATTATTTATTTTTAAGTTTAAATTTAGATTAGAAACAAGGTTGCTTCACAAATCAGTTCCAGGTCCCTCTCTGTTTCTCTCCCCTCCTCCCATGCCCTCCCTCCAATGCCCCCCAATATCCCCTCATTTCACCAGGGAGGGTAAGGCCCTCCATGGGGGTGTCCACAGTCTGTCATTTCATATAGGGCAGGGCCTAGACCCTTCCCCAAGAGTTCAGGGTGAGAGTGCACCTCACATTGTTGGATGGGAGTCCAAAGTCCATGTGTATACTTGGGATGAATACTGATCTACTGCCCAAGGCTCAATAGATTACCTAGGCCTCCTCACTGCCACCCCAATTCAAGGAGTCTTGATCAGTCCCATGCTGGATTCCCAGGCTGATGCCTGGGATTCAAGAGTTATCCCTTGTCAGGTCAGCTGTTTCTGGGGGTTAAACCAGCCCAGTCTTAATCCCTTTGGTCATCAGTCCTCCCTCTTTGTTACTGGCTTTCTTGAGTTCAGCTCAGTGTTTAGCCGTGGGAGTCTGCCTCTTCTTCCATCAGCCACTGAATGAAGGTTCTGTTTCCCAGACTCTCTGGCCATGGGATTGTAGGCTGGCACTCCCCAGATCTATGTCTAAAATCCATATATGAGAGAGTACATGCCATGTTTCTCTTTTTTTGACTCAAGCTGTGGATTTGAATTCAGGTCCATGAAGCACTTCCTGGAGTGATTAATTTACCCTGTTTCTAATAAGGCATCACTTATGGCTATATAATACTTCTGTGCATGAATATATATTCTATTATCAGCAAAGATTTCAACAGACAGAAGGATAAAGATATATAATAGAGGGGATTTATTAGATTGATGTGCATGATATGACGTTAATGATGGCTGTCTACATACAGGAGGGGTTGGTGATTTGATAGTGTTCAGTCTCTTGAAGCTGTGTGGTTTACCCAGTATCCCATTCTGTCACTGAAGGCCTGGAGGATTCTTAGAGCATTATTGATCTTCAGGACAAGTTGGTTTTTTAAGTCAGTGAAGGATAACAGCAGAAGTGGCAACAACAGAGTGCTTGCAGTCCCCATCAGGAATCAGAGGACAGTAGACAAAAGCATCACTGCTTTTCCTTTAACCCCTTTAGATCTGGGCAATCATCAGGAGGCACAGTGGGGTCATCCTCTTCAGTTTATTCTTCTTGAACAGACTCCCACTCACCCTGATTTTTATCATGTTGACAGTCAAGATTAATTATCGCAGACCCATCCTTTCACATTCTGGAAAGTGAATGAAGACCTCAGTCAGTCCCAATATTGTGTGGACTGCCAAAAAGAATAAGAAGTTACATGACAGCTCTTGACTGTGATTCTAATGTTTATAGACAATTTTGTAATCTAGATTTACCACTTAGGTAACATAATAAGCACCAGAGTGGGCACCTCTGGGAAAAAAAAGAACTGTTATTACATCCATTAGTCATAACAGAAAGCAAGATCCTTGGCAACAGCCCAAGAGCTGGTAACAGGACTAATTGTTTCTAAGGGCAATGGTGCTGGGATGATTGCCTGACACTTGGTCAGTTGTGCTGACTCTTGTTTCTGTCCTATATCATAATAAGAATTGGCAGCTGTTGAATGAGAATGGCAGTGGGACTATCAGTAAACTGTCCTTGCCACCCACCTAGTTTTGCTGAGAGTCCTAGGCTGTTGAAGGAGAATCACAGAGTTATCTAACAATGCCGCATCTGACCAGGCCTGAACCTTTAATAAAGGTATTATGCCAATGCCCCAGATTCAGCTCTAGTATTAGCATAGCAGCCACAGTGGCCATGCTGGTCATGCAGAAGTACTGTTTCCGCAATCCAATATGCAATGGAGAGGTGAGAATAGGCCCATGGACACAAGAGCCTGTACCCTTAGGGAAATTCAACATTCCACCAGAAATTCCTGCCTGGTGGTACTTAGTGTAGTGGAAAGAACAAAAGTTTCACATGTCAGGTCATTGTTGGTGGTCCAGACTTCCCAGGAGGCAAGATAAAATAGCCCAAGTCACAAACATGAAGGCTTCTCTGAGTAATTATAGTTCTGCTTGTGCAGTAAATCTAGAGATCAGAGATCAGACTAATCTAGAGACTTCTTTGGGGTGTGTGGCCATTCTATTCAGTGTAAGCTGAATAACACACAAGATAGCATACTGACACAAGTACATTTGTTAAAATGAGGTTTAAGTTGTTTCTAGACTCTTAAAAGACTGAAAAAGGTGTGTGTGTGTGTGTGTGTGTGTGTGTGTGTGTGTGTGTGTGTGTAGGGGGGCTGAGGGTTTGTGAATGTTTTGGAGCTAAGAGAGTCGTCAGTGACTATTCCTTGACAGTGTCATGGATTGAAAAATCCTCTTTTGACCAAATAACTTTCACATGTTGCACTAAAGACCTTGATTTCTTGTATGAGAATGGCCAATTCTACAATCGCATGTTAAGTAAGTGCTCATAAGACAGTTAAATTTTCACAGAGTTTGTGAAGAAAGTTACACTCAAGTTATTTTCCTTCTAAAAATTAAAATTTCAAGGTCTTTCGATTATCTAGGTGAATAAACATCATGTTCCTTCACAGCCAAAGACACACTGTTCTGAAAAATTTCTGAAAAGCAAAACTCCATAATGTATTATCCAATTCCATAATAGAAAAAAGTACTAGTCAACTCCTGGCTGTTGACTTTTCCCAACTTATACAGATCTTGTCTGCTGGACCTGGGCTCTGAGAACCTAAAAGAATGGGCTGACTACATTCTAAAGCTGTAGAGAACCTTACTTCAGTTTCAGTGTCCTTTTATACACAAACATAACAAAGAAAGCAAAGATTCCAAGGAAGGTTAAATGGGTTACAAAAAAAATCTCAGGAAAACATGATTAGAAAAACATGCAAATAAACATCTGTAAGCACACACTGAATTTTAACAAAGCAGCTCTTTCCCAGAATTTTCTCAGGACAGACCAATTTAAACATAATTGCCTGGCATATACTATAGATTATGTCTTGGAAAGCAAGACTGTAAGGCAGAAGGCCATATCCAGATGCAAAGAACAGTGAGGACATTTAGAATATTCTTTCACTAAATGAGATGCTATAGCTATTTTTTGACATCCAAAAAGAAAAAAAAAAGCAAAACAAAACAGAAAATAAAACAAAAAACCACATATCTTATAAAGTGAATGAAAATATTTAACACAGGAGGCAAGAAAACACATTCAAGAACAATCCAGGGAACAAAATTGTGTTTGGTAAAATCCTGTTGCCTGTTTTCCCTGGAGCTTCTGTCACAGATCCCCAAAGCACTGTTTATCATGAATCACTCTTTTTATTGTGTTCTGACACCTACTTAATGAGGATGGTAGCTTAAAATTTTAATAATATTGAGTATGAGAGACTGAATGTGTGAGACCTGGCATCAAGGTCTTGGGAACCCCATGCAATGTCCTTCTAGTTCTGAGAATTTCACATTGGGTTACTATAATAGAGACCAATCACTTCTGTTATCCCCATCCAAGTGGTAGCCAATCCCAACTCTATTTAGCTTCATAAAGCAGGGCTGCCATGTTTATCATGGTATAGCTGTAGGAAGTTCACCCTTTTTGAAACAGGTGTTAAATGATAAGTTTTAACTCTTAAAAATCCTTGCTTTAACTAGAAGCAAGGGAGTAGATTCACAGAGATGGATTATGTGTAGTCAATCTGGTAAGGCCAAATTAAATTTTGATACGTGACTTATAAGGCCCCCTGTTTATGAACACTATGTAATTCATGTGTCATGTGGTCAGAGATTTAAGCAAAAGAACACTGTGGTTTGCTAACACAAAATATATTTGATTTTTCTTCTATTTGATATATTCAATGATTCCTCAAAAATTTTGAGTGTTTTGCTATTGCTTTAACTGTAACTGAGGAATAAATGATGCAGTAATAACTAAATGCATGAATATTTGTCAATTAGTCGTATCAGCAGATATTAAATTCAATTAATGATAGGACTAATTTTAAGCATATTCATAAATCAATCATCACTCTATAATTTCTCCTGGAATTTTCTTTTAAATTCAAGTTTTCTAATTTCATCAAGTCTTGAACTTCATTTTATTAAATTTAACATGTGTGTATGCATGTTTCTGTTTGCCTCTTAGTTTTATCGGTCCTCTAATCCTTGTAGTTTATTTTCTTATTATTTCTTTTAATAGATGAGTTTTAAAGAGGTTCCTGTGGGGGGCTGGAGAGATGTCTCAGTGGTTAAGAGCACTTGCTTCTCTC
Organism: Mesocricetus auratus; assembly: GCF_017639785.1. Taxonomy (NCBI): domain Eukaryota; kingdom Metazoa; phylum Chordata; class Mammalia; order Rodentia; family Cricetidae; genus Mesocricetus; species Mesocricetus auratus. The sequence continues at coordinate 41,871,104 of NW_024429266.1, forward strand.
TAGGGGACTCAGGTTTGATTACCAGTATCCACAGAGCAGTTAACAACCATTTGTAACTTTACTCCCAAGGAATCTGATGCTGTCTTTGATCCACTGTCACCAGACACACATGTGATACACAGACTTTACTCAAACTAAACACTTACACACACACACAAACAAAAAGAAATGAGTTTTGAATATGAGGTTCATTTCCATCTCACATTATTTGAAAATGTCATTTTTCAAGAACCCTCCAATCTGTATGCTAAGGGCTAAGGGTTGCCAGAAGTTCAATCTCCCATACACCACAGAGGTCCCAAGGTATTTTGACCAGTAATCCAAAAGATGAGAATGTAGTAGTACAGACAACATCAGTATGAACACAGACATTGTGTAGGGTCCTATTGAAACATCTACCTTCAGGAGTGTAAACTTATATTTTCATGGAAATGAGAAAGTAAGCAACACTGTTAGTAATTAGGCAAACATTAATCACAAACATGAGATACTACTTCATTCCAATTACAATGACTGGTACCAAAAAAAAAAAAAAGATGAAAGGAGCCAGGCATAATGGTCCACTCCTTTAGTCAGAGTAATCAGAAACAGGCAGAGGCAGATGGATCTCTGTGAATTCAAAGTCCAGCCTGGTGTACATAGTGAGTTATAGGACAGTCAGATCCTCACAGCGAAACAACAATTCAAAAACCACAAAAACAAACAGAAAACAAAATCAAAATGAGACAAAATAGTACACGAAGGCGAGACTGGGGAGAAAGTGGAATTTATTACACTAGTGGTTTGAATATGGTATGTCGCAGCAGGCTCATATGGGTGAATGCTTGGTTTGTAGATGTTGGTGTTGCTTTGGAAAGACATGGAAGCTCTAGGAAATAGAGATTCACTGGGTAAAGTAATGGGACTTTAGCTTCCATAACCATCTCACTTGCTGTCTTCTCTCTCCTTCTTACTGCAGGTTAAATGTGACCAGCTGCTCCATATACCTCTGGCCATTTCTTCCCTGTAGTGAAGTGTCTTAAACAAACTGTATGGAAAAATAAATACTTCCTCGTAAAGTGCTTCTTTTCAGTATTTGATCAAAGCAATGAGAAATCTAACAATTCACATACTATTATTGGGAATGTAAATGAGTAAAGCTGTTATAGAAAAATAATAGAGGTTATTCAAAAATAAAACCATCAAATGATGCAATCATCAGTACACAAAAAAATCTTCACTGGAAAAATAATTGAGGATATTCAAAAATAAAACTATCAAATGATACAACAATCAGTACATAAAAATCTTCACTTATAAGCAATAAAGGCAATATTTTTAGGCACCTGATTAATTTCTATGAAAATATTTTTCTCTAGTCACCACAAGTGACCTCAAGCAACAAGATTTAACTCTTTTTATGGTTAGTTGATATTCTATTGGTCATTCACAGGCACTTTTCTTTACTCATTCATCCATTACCTTCATTTTTGTGTCCTGGGCATATTTGCTGATGTAAAACAGGCACGCATTTTTCTTTAGGTGTAGTAATTTGATCCCAAGTTAATAAATTTTAAGATTACCTTTACAATGCCCAAGTAAATCTGTTTATATTGAAATCAAGGCATGTTTTAGGCTGAGACACACAGAAAGAAAAATTGTGCATGTGTGCCTTGCTGTGTATATAAATGATCAATACTTCTAATTTAGGTCAGTTAAGCCTTCAATAGAGGCTCTGTGCAAGTCAATACATGTAGTGGAAGGAGTCCAGCTGTATACGGTTACTTGACAACACTCAGCAGAGACTAGAATCACATGGGGCCCATTTGATTCATACAACACCAAAGATATACTTTCATTGTCTTTCTTTCCTCTTTTTCCCTACTACCGGTAATAGATTTTTTCACACTATGTATCCTGATTACAGAGGAGTTCCCTATAACCCCACACAGCTCCTATCCTCTTCCACTCTTCTGTCTCTCATTAGAAAACGAATAGATTTCTATTAAAACACAATCAATTAAAGTAAAATAATATACAACAAAAACTAATACATCAGAATGGACAAAATAGAAAGAAAAAAAAAACAAAACAAGGCAGAAGAAACAGAGACACACTTGTTCATACACTCAGAAATCCCATAAAATGCTAAACTGAATAGCACAATATACAAGCAAAGGAAATGTAGAGTAAAAGGAGAGACAAAATATAAACAAAATATGAATAAAATATATTTCTTTGAAAAAGGAAGATCTCTGACATGACATTATGAGGCAAAGAACTTCAAAAATGCCATTGAGTTCATTTTTGGTTAGCTATCTACTGCAGGACAGGGAAGATTCACATGGAGGAAATCAAAATATTATTTACAAGTGGTTATTAATTGGAGATACCTTCTGGGTTAAAGATGCAGACATATGCCTCAAAGGAGAAATAGACATTCAGTCCCTGTGCATGTTGCCTTAGTCCCTGTGAGTTCATATCTGTATAGAGCCTATTGATTTAGAAGGCTTTGTTTCCGTTGGTCCACCATCTCCTCTGGCTCTCACACACTTCATGCCTCTTCTTCTGAGGGATTTCCTGAACCCTGATGTGAGTGATGTGCTGGCTGAGTGTTGCAAGACCTCTTACTTGCTGGATAAATTCTGACTGTGAGTCTTTGTATTTGTTCTTACTCACTTGTTGCACAGGGAAGCTTCTATGATGGTGTCTCAGCAAGACACTGATATATGAGTATGTCAGCATATCATTAGGAGTAATTTTATTGCTTTTATTTTATTTAAAAACAGATTTTTCTCTCATATAATATATCCTAACCACGTTTTCCTCACCCTCTCCATCCTCCCAGCCACATCACTCTACATTCCATCATCTCCATATCGACTCTTTGTCTTCAGAAAGAACAAGTAGCCAGACAGGACAGAGAAAGGTACAATAAGACAAGGCAAAAGCCCTAATATTAAGGCTGGACAAAGAAACACAACAGGAGGAAAAGAATCCCAAGAGCAGGCTAAAGAATCAGATGTATACCTTCATCCACTGTTAGGAGTCCCACAAAAATACCAACCTAATAGGCATAGCATATACACAGAGGGCCTGTATAGATCATGCAAGCTCTGTGCTTGGCATTTCAGTCTCTGTGAGTCCCTAAGAACCCTGCTTAGTTGATTCAGTGGGCCATTCTCCTGGTATCCTCCATTCCCTCTGACTCCTAAAATCTTTTCACAGCCACTTATGTGGAGTTCCCCTGTCTGTGAGGGGAATGACTAGATTGAGTCCTCCAATTTAGACTAGTATTCACATAATATCTGCCTGGGTACGTATTCCTGCTCCCATATGCTGCCTGATGAATTCTCTCTGATGACAACTGGACAAGGTACTGATCAACGAGTATACATTTCATCATTCTTTATTTTTCCTGTTGGGTTTGGGTCTACCCTAGGTCTCAGAGCTATCCAATCTCAGATTCCTGGAAGAACAATAGTTTTGACTTTATCCTGCTTTCTTGGGCTACCTAATTCCACGTTCGTATCACCTAAGTAGTGTTAGATATGGGTTCTATCTTGTGGAGTGGGCCTTAAGTCAAATCAGATATTGGTTGGTTACTCCCACAAGCTTAGTGCTGCTATTGCACTAGCCCATCTTGTATGCAGCACACCATTGTGGCTCAAAGGGTTTGTCACTGGATTGGTGTTTTAAGTTTCTCCTATGGTATCAAAGGAATATTTTTAATGAGATGATTGATGAAATGTAATATAGTAAAAAACAAAAAACGTCTAATAACTTAAAAATGCCCTTCCTCCTAGATCCTTAACTCTTCTCATTCATTTTAGAGAATCCAGAGGAAAACTCTTGCTTATGAGATCAATAAAAAGAGAGATACATTGCTTGAAGTAAGTGGAACATTTGCAGACAATGGGAACAGTTGTGGATGGGGCGTGGTGCAGCAAAAGGCTGGGTCATGCAGGGCTGACGGAGAGTCAGAGAGGGACAAAGGACAGATGGGGACTGAAGAAAGAGAGGCTTCTTTGGAGTGATCTCCATTTTTTTCTAAGAAAACTCTAGCAACGTTTTGTATTATTTTTCAATATTTCTCAAGCAAAATTGAATTCTCAGATGTGGAAACATGCTGAAATATGAGTCAAGCTGAGTGGAATTCAGCTAAAGCAGTTTCAGTTAAGTGTCAGCTTGCAACAAAATGCACTGGATGATCTCGTTAGTGTTAAAAATAATAAAATCTATGCAAGTGGATTTGTAGGAGAAGAAAAATGAGAGCAGTATTCACAGTAATTTGGACAGTATATTTGGTTTTAGGAAGCAGAAGAGAGGAGATATAGGGAACAGATAATATCTCTCTGTATGTATTGATTCAGTGTTTGAATTTGGGCTTTTATGTGAGGATTAACTTTCTAGTCAGTGAAATAAAACATCAAAAATAACACATGTTGAATACTAAACATCTCTTTATATGGTTGTGGAAGGGCTGCAAGCATGTGGGCATTCACTAAGATTCCTGTCTTCAGAGTTGGGAAAGACAAGAGTCTAGATAAGTGGACTATACTGAACATTGTGTCTAACCTGGGTGTTATGTCATCAAATATAACACTCAAAACAAAACGAGTTGGCCAGTATACTGTCTCCTTGTTACCAGTCAGAAACATGACATCTTGAGAGGCTGAACAGCTTGCCTAAGTTCATGCAGCCTGTATGTGTCAGGACTAGGATTTGAACCTCATACTGAGTCTCTGAAGAACTTGACACATAACACCTTCACTGCGGCTTCCTCATGGAATTTATGAATATGTAATAGGTGGGAGTGGATATGCTATAAAAGAGAAATTAATGTCTGTAGATTAATTTTAATTACAGAGATCAATGTTAAAATAGTAAATACACATGCTATAAACCTTAATAGAGTATACTTATTCAGTGTTTCCTGTACTGCTTAAAATGTCCTGAAATAATAAGATGCTTTATGTCATGTATATATTTCCTTTCCTTTGTGTTTTTCAGTAAAGCATAATTAATAATTTTGGATTTTATATTTCCTGGTAAATATATGGACTTATCAGTTTTCACAAACTTTTTTTGAGAAGTACGGAGATTAATGAAATCATATTTCATCAAAAATTATCTTCTGTGCTATTCTTTTTTAATCCATCAGCACACCTAGTGCTGTAAGACCCCATGCAATTCTTCTCCTCTGAGTCTAGATGGCAGCAGAGGTGCAATTTTAAACTTTATTAGAGAAATAATGACAGGATGTTAATGAAAACCATGTAACTTTAGAAATTCGATAATGAAATTTTATAAAGTTTAATCTGGTGAGTGATGTTTTGTGTGTGTGTTGAATGTTCCAAGCAATTATTTCACACTATTTATGATGCATTCTAAAGTTTTCCTCAAAAAACCTCAATATAAACAATAACATTAAATTTAATATGCATTGTGTATAATGGCCACCAAATTTCACTTTTCCCAATCTATCAACTTGTAAGCAGTTTTAAACTCTCTATAAAAGAGAGAGATAAGTGGGGTGAAGCTGAAAGAGAAAACATTTTGAGATCCTGTGAGTTAAGAAATGCTAACATTAATTCTGCCTCTCTGGTTCCTTTCAGCAACCTATAATTACTTTTAGGAGATTAAAAACATCAACTCTAGCAGATGAACATCTTTAAAAGTATTGTAAGATAGCTGCTCACTAATTACACATTGATTATACAATCTATTTAAGGCACTCTCAGATTTAGCATAAAGAAGTAGGAGAAAGAGACAATGCACTATGACAAAGTGCATAATCCAATCAGGTAATGCTGACTTTCTAATCTTGTCCTTCTAAGGCCTGGCATTTGGTATGCTACTGTCTTCATACCCTGGCAGGAACAGCTGAGAAGCTCAAATGGACTCTATGAGAGGCAGGATAGCGCCCAAATGCAATGAAGTATGCAGAAACACCTGTGGGGGAACTGCAAAGGCGTAGACCAAAGGAGGAAAAGGACATGTGACTGTAGAGACCCTGAATTAGCAATCATTCTATGACTGCATCCAGATCTTTTGCTGAATTCTCACATCTACCTCAGCTGTTTTTCATTGGGCATCAGAAGTGCAGCAACAGAGAAAGATCATACCTGGAGGGCCAAATGGGAAAGGACCTACTGGGTACAGGATAAAAGCGCATGTTCTAACTGCTGTAACAAAATAGCACAAAGGGTCTTTCTTCAGTGCACCTTTATATAGTTACCTCTCTGTCCAGACTAAGAGGGTATTGCTGAATATAAGCCCTCTTCTCAGATCTAAAATGGTATGTGAACCTTCTATCATGTTTAAACAATCCTAGGCAAAGTACTGAAGAGTAGTACAGAAGTATTTACCTGGACAAAAGCCCTTGGGGTATATCAAAGGCAGCAGGTAAAGGGGTATGTGGCATCAGAGGTCATCATTCGTACTGACAATTAGCAAAATCACTGTAAAAGGTCCAAGTCAGACTCTGTGACACATCAGTCTAAGAGACTCTTAGCCTCCTTTCTTCGGGAGTTTGACATGAAATGACCACTTTTCAATTGGGATTACACTTTAAATTTCAGGGTCTAGACCATTTCTTAGGTTCCTTCACTTGACAACACAGCAGACGTTTATGACACTATAGTAAATTACTTGTATCAATTTTGTGAATTTATTCAAATTTCAATAATAAGTACCATAGTATTTGCAAAATAACTCAAGAAGTCAAGTGTAAAAAATAGTGACCTTGGTATTTAATTTAATTTGATTAGTTTATAAGTGTATGACAGTGATATGGTTATTGTGTCAAACAGAGATTAGAGAAAGGGAAGATAATGTGGCTAGTTCATTCTAAAAGTAACATTTCACAAACTCCATGGTGTCCTAAGCACTCACAGTGACACACTGCCAACACACTCATGGGACCTGGGTCCCTATGACATAATACTGCAATCCATCTGGTCACACATGCCTCTTACAGCTTGCAGTCTCCAATTCCAGTCAAAACAACTCAGAGAATTCCACATCTTGAATCAGCAATTAAAACCAAGTGTTAATCTCTTCCTTGGCCCAGCTCTGTTTTTATGTATACTAATGAAGAGTAATGCTAATACTATAGAACATTAAGGAACATAAATACCTAATATTTATTGATCTGCTATATTCAAGTACAAATTTTCCATGCCCTTCAGATACAATTACACTGACTTCAGGAAACTCTTCTTAGCAGAACTTCCAGTGCATTTTTAAGTCACAGTACTTTCCTCTGACTAGGGACATTCTAAATCTTTCCGTAGCCTCTCTGGGGACATAAGCACCAGGCAGCAAGAAGATCAAAGATCCAGTCTTGGCCGGTTTAGCTTCTTTGAGGCAATCTCTTGTGCAGGTTTCCTTATCTGCAGTAGCAGTGGTAGCATAGTGCATACTCAGAGAAATATATGGGCAGTTCAGCAAATACCAAATGCTCTGCTTGGTGCAAAAGTCAACATTATTGAAAAAAAACTGTGGTAATATAATGAAAATAAAAGAAGATATGCACATTTGTTACAGTTCTCTCTTGTTATCTTAAAAAATTATTTGACACAACATTAATTTTGTGGAGAATAAAACCTAATAATAGAAATTTGACCCTTTGTCTATATAATATATAATGTGAATTATATGAATATTATATGAATATTTGAATTAGCTTCTAATCTTGTACATATAGTTGCTTGGGAATGTTCTATTGATCATTGTTTTGGCTTGGTTTCCAGCAGCCTCCTTTCCTCAGAGAGTGTGTTTGAGAGAAGGCACTTCACTGGGATTCTGGTATTCTAAGTAGCATTTTCTTCCTGCCAGGAAACACATAGTGATCAACTTCCACAAGCTACTCAAAATTCCTAAGTGACATTTATAAAGAAAACCAAAATTCCTGCACTGCAGAAAGCGGTTCCAAATGGATAGAAGTAGTGGGAACAGAGATTTTCCACATATACACATATTAGAAAAATGCAATACATTAGGAAGTTACAATTATAGCTCAATTTTATTTTCAATTAACATTTCTATGAATTATTATTATCTCCCTATGTAAAATAGTTTTCTCTTCAGAAACTTACCATTGCATGTGGAAGAAAACTTTCTGGTATTTTCTCTTTTTCAGTATATGTTTCTCAATGAATGTTTTATCCTTTTGCTTAGAGTCATTTAAATTCTAAACCGTCCCTTGGAAGTTGCAACCCTTCAGGCATTAGCTGGCATCATGGTATACCCATAGAGAAAATGCCTCACCAGCCATAGAGATGGTCTGGCTTATAGCATGCTACTCTGATAGATATCCCTTTTCTAAGTGCTTGGCACTATGATATGCTGACCAGAGTTTTGGGTTAGCTCCTGACACCTGAAGGGCTTTTCATGTCTATATACAGGCAATATAATTTAGAATACTTGATGCCTGTGGGAGCTTCCGGAGGGCGGTAGAGATCTTTTATTAATCTCATTACCTAGCATCAAAGAGTTCTAGACTACTGGAGGTGACTAATTAATATACTGCTGGGAAAGTAATTACAATGTAGCAAGCACAGCTACAGAATAACACTCATCTTTCATTCTGACAAGGAGAATCTGCAAATTTATCTTTTCTCTGTTAAAGAGAATTTATTAATTTTGCCCTCTTGTTATATATGAAACATAATTATGCTTTTAAACAAAGGTTAACATGCATACTCTCAAACATTATAGACTCAGCATGGTGTAATTTGAACTACAAACCATTATTTTTGTTTGGTTTTAAATCTGTTCTCAGAATGGGAGAATTAGAAGGGGATAAACATGGCAAGTAAGGAATATAGAGGCAGAGGAGAAAGACAGGTAACCCAGACTTCTGCCTTGTGCACCCCAATACTCCTTCTTCAATGGAAGCAATTCAGATAGACTTGTGGTATTAATTACTTTTCCTTTACTTGAAATTTTGAGTAACATGGATTTGTTTGTTTGTTTGGTTGGTTGGTTTGAGTGTCAGTCTTTATGCTACTTTATCGTCATTATATAAATTCTTTCTCCACTACAGTTTAAAACTTTTTCTAAAGGGAGTAATTAATAATGGTGCTTTCTCAAGACTCCCACGGCTTTAAATATGATGCTTCACTCAAAGTGCCAAGAACAATGTGGTAAGTTCTTTATCAATTTCAACTCTCCTTAGAAAACCGTGTACATTGAGAAAACCACTGAACTGGAAAGAAGCTTGTTAGTCACCACTGGGGTACAGGAATGGAAGTTTTGTCTTTATGCTTTCACCAATGAACATTATCTAAAACTAGATTACTGCCCTACTATATAATAATTTGTGTTAATAAAGTTGTACAAAGGAGAGACTATAATGCAGTCCTGATGTGAGGCTGATTATCTCCTACAAATTCATCAAGTACCAAGTTTTCATTCTCTCTGAAATAAGTTTTAATGTTTTATAATAATGTGTTTAATGAAAAGTATGTGTGGATTTACTTCTGGTGCTATATAGATGAAATTGTACTTTTCTAACATATTGTCTGATCACTCACCGCTTTGAATTTCTGGTGGATCCTTTTGTTCTTGAAGTGGTTCTTTATCTAAGTACTGTCTGGATCACAGTCCACCCTCCAGATCTTTGGCAAGTATTTATTGAATCAATCCTGATCAAGGAATGATGTGTCTCTGTTGACCCTGTATATAGGCTCATGTGCTTGAGGCTAGTATTTATAAAGAGTTGAGCAGTTGATGGACGCTGCATCAGGATCCAGGATTAGTGCTTTGGACAGTGCTAGAATAAGGAATATAGAGCCGGAGGAGACAGACAGATAACCCAGATTTCTGCCTTGTGCACTCCAATCCTTCTTCTTCAATGAAAGCAATTCAGATTGACTTGTGGTATTAATTACTTTTCCTTTACTTGAAATTTTGAGTAACATGGATTTTTTTGTTTGTTTGTTTGGTTGGTTGGTTGGTTGGTTTGAGTGTCAGTCTCATGTGCATTGTCAAAGCCTTCTGGAGATGTTTCCATCCTGCTGAAGCCAATGTTCACTTTCTCTAGTTGGAATTCAGCTGTAACGGACACTCACAGCTCTTCATTAAAGTTCTCCATGTTGACAGAAGTTTCATTTTGCTGTAAACTAAGAGAGTGATTTCAACCATACAACTTAGTGTTAATCATCAGATCATGTCTCCTTCTGAACCTTTAGTATATTTTGAGTGTTCTCCTCTGTCTAGCACTGTAGATTTTATCCAGATTCTAGCTGTTTTCTACCTGTCCCCCTCTCAGGTAGTAAGTAAGCCTTCACTTACTAAGTACTGCCCTCCAAATATTCAAGGTTAAAAACATATTTTTTAACTGTGTCCCTGAGCCTTCATATATCTTTGGATGCTTGATTAATAACTAAATTTTTCCAGTCTGTGACATTGTAGCTATCCCAAATTAACTTCCATTGTTTTGTTTTATCTACAGTTTTTATTGTATTATTGATAAAATAAATTTAAATATATTTATATTCATTAAAACGCAAGCATTCAAAATAATTTTTATTTACATGATCATTTTCAGTGGGGATTTTGTTTAGCATTGCTTTTATTGAACACATTAAAAAACAGCTGGACAGGAAATTGTCTTCTAGAAGAGGATCAATCATAACTTTCAGCTGCTGATCATTGACATCATCCTAAGACACAGTAAGAGTTTCATGTGTATATATGAAAAGAAAGTGTGCATCAGAAATGCTAGGCTATTCTTGCTTAATTCTTTGAAACCACCTGAATGTATGTGGCTTGAAAATTCAAAATCAGGACTGGAGAGATGACTCAGCTGTTAAAGGCTAGGCTCACAACCAAAAATATAAATATTCAAAATTGTTAGGTTCTAGTTTTCACACTATAATAGTTATGAATTGTATGAGGCTCCTCATAAGACCAATGAGGCCACTATGTGTAAGGATTCAGGCATTATGCTGACCTGCCCGTGTCACCTGGCAGAATGCGTTTAGAAAGCGCCCTGGTCAGTGCAGGTTCAAAGGACCCCTTTAAAAGAAAGACCTCCACCTACTTACAACTGCTTTCTGCTCTCTTTTTCCTGCTCCTCTCTTTCCTTGCTCCTCTCAACTCATGCCTTTTTATTTTTCTCTTTCTGCTCTCTCTTTTCTGATTTCTTTCTCTCTCTCTTTCCTGCTGTTCCCTTGGGGCAGGCAGGACTTTTCCTGTCTCCCCCTTCTCTACTCTCCTCTCTCTGTCTCTGTGTCTTTTTACCTCTTTTCTCTTTCTTCCCCCATGTCCATTTCTAATAAACCTTCTCACTTAAACTCTGTCTGCCTGGTATGTTTGTCCCTTGCCTACCATGGAATCCGTTAAGGTTCCATAGGCTTTATCATAGCACTATGAATCTATAGTCACAGTTGCAAATGACTTGTATATTTGACCAAAATCATACTTAAAGGTTGTATATTTCTGTTTGCCTCATTAAGACAGGTAATTCAATATTCAGATTTAACTTTCACTAGGCAGTATTTTTTCACCAAAGACTCATAATTAAAGAAAACATTTTTTTTTTTTGGTTTTTGAGACAGGGTTTCTCTGTATTGTTTTGGAGGCTGTCCTGGAACTTGCTCTGTAGACCAGGCTGGCCTTGAACTCACAGAGATCTGCATGCCTCTGCCTCCTGAGTGCTGGAATTAAAGGGGTGTGCCACCAATGCCCTGCAAGAAAACAATTTTTTAAAAGTTCACAGGTTTAGAGCAATTAAGATTGTTAAGTTGGAACAAGATAAAAGAGAAGCTTGGGTAAAGGATATAAACACTTATTGAACATTTATATTAAAAGATGAATAAGGAAAAGGAAAAATTAAAAGCATAGTTTATATCTGGTGGGGGAAAAGGTTAAACCCTATTATTCATCATGTGTTTATCTATGTAGATTTAATTACGCTTTTTTGTAGTAATTTTTAAAATTTTAGAAACAATCTTATTTTACATAACAATCCCAGGTCCCTCTCCCTCTCCTTCTCCTTTGCCCCTCCCCCACATACCCCCAACCCACCCTCCACTCACTCCTCAAGGAAAGTGAGTCCTTTGATGGGGGATCATGTAGGAAAATAAGATGTACTTTGAGGGAGAAAATAGGTGTTTCTTTTTCTTTTCTTCTTTTTTATATTTAAGGCAAAAGCAAAATATGCTCCATAATGATAGACTTTCCATCATGTAATGTTTTCCTTTTCAGTTCTTCAAACAATAAATTATAAAGACATCCAATATATTTTGGAAAGACTTCCAGATAAAATTACCTTCCTGAAAAACATAAAACATAAATTTTAAGAAAAAAGCAAGATCCCCACCTATAAATATTAATCTTGTAGTAGAAAGAAACCACAGAGATTGTATTCCTTCTGTGTTCAGTATTAGACATTGAACCTATGACCTTGTACACTTAGCGAGTGCTGTGACACTGAATTCTAATGTAAACCCTTCATCTTTTTACTGCTTTGATTTAGTCATACCCAGTTGTCCATGATAGTCTTGAATTTGTTTTATTCTGGGCTGGTCTTGAACTCCTAGCATAATCCCTCTGCTTCAATCTTTAGAGTAACTGAGATTGCAAGCCAGTACCACCAAGCTAGGACTGAAGAAATTTCTGTGTAAGATCAGGGTATTTTAATGATAAGCTGCCTGGATACTCGAGCAACTACTGCCAAGAAGATATTCACACACCTGAGGCCAGAAGCAGACTAATTTTTTTCAGGACCCTGTAGAGACACAGTTTGTAAACTCAAAGAACACAATATAACCAAAACAAGAAGAAATAAGTTGTTGCTCCAATTAAGATGATGGAACATTTTTTGCCTAATATTTAACAGGGGAATCTGAAATCTTTGTTAATAATTTTGTCCTTTCTTGCCCATGCTTCTCCCCACCTTGTTCACAGCAAGATATATGCAGCAATAGTTTACCATTTAGCTCATCATTTTTGTGGCTACAACAACTTTCATATTATTCTTTAATTATTGCCATCCATGCCTACAACACTTGCATTCTCTTCATGTGATAGTCTGTGTTAACCATATACTTTTATTTAAATTGACTTTTATAGAAAGTTTCCAAGAGTTAGCATATAATATTTGTTCTTCTGTTGGCTTATTTCACTTAGAACACGTTTTTAAGGCTCATCCATGTTGTCACAATGTTTCAGAATGTTTCTTTCCAGGCTAAATCATACTCTGTAGAATTCTTTAACCTGTATTTTTCTATCCATTCAGCTATCAGTGGTCTCTTGAGTGACCTCTGGAACTTAGTTGTTATAAAAATGTTGCATTGAATATTGGTATAAAAAGATCTGTTCTATCCCTGCTTTAACTACTTTCAGGGAAATATGTATTCTCAAGATCTGAAAGTGCAACAGTGATAATTGCACATAATCTGTAAATTGTTAATGCCATTGAACTCTAATCCTAGTGATTAAAATGACAATTTGTGTGTCTTGTATTTTTTAACCACATATATTAGTAACTGTATTCTAATGTAGATGCACCATGTTTATATGTTTCCTCTAAAAATGTACAAGAGTTAAGGTTAGACAATTTCACACATACTTTCTAATATATTTTACTTGTTGTATAGATATCTCAAGAATGTGAAATCTATATCACACAGGGGTTGCTTTTCTCCTTTTTAATGGTTTTGAAGGTTCATAACAGCTATCAAGAAATATAAGAACAGAACAACATTTTGATACTCTGTCTCAATTTAATTTTTCTCTATGTGTCCATTTATGCCCAACATTGCAATTCCAAAGTGTGTGTGTGTGTGTGTGTGTGTGTGTGTGTGCTCAAGTCTTGGATTTCAGATTCTCTTTACAGTAGACAATCTCTGATACTCAGGACTAATATAGTGAGCATTATGCAGATTTTATTTTGTTGTTGACTTTGAATATTGATATTACGAATGTTGAATGAATATGACTATTACAATCCATATTAGTGCATTGAAAAATACATCATATTCCATAAATACATACATTTTCATACATCTATTAGAATACATTATTTTAAGATACACCAGGGGTACTTTGAAAATTACTATTGAACATGACTTAGCATAGTCTTTCTCAATATGGACCTTTCAAAATGCAGTATCAATATTTTAACTGTTTAATTATGAAATAGAAACATTTGCATTTGCAGGACTTTGGACATTATGAAACATATTGTATATTTTATGTGAAAGTAGCCCTTTATGAGTCCATCTGCTTTATGAACAAATTCATGAAAAGATGAATGACTTAATTTTGTACCTTTCCTGCCTCAGGCCCCCTTGAACTATCTTAAATGGTCTAATACAGCTGAAAAAGTGTGACACTGACCTGGATTTTTGTATGATTAGTTGCTATGAGCACTGTAAGTGACATAAAGCTTACGGTACACAGTAGGAATTACCTCTCCATCATTAGCTTTTTTCCCCTATGTTAAATTAAAGGACAGATTAATATTAATTTTATATTTTAATTACTTTTGTAAATATATATGTGCATACTCATGTGGAAGGTTGCCTGTGTGTGTGTGTGTGTGTGTGTGTGTGTGTAAAGCCAGCAGTTTGAGAGTAGTTTCACAAGTACATACTGCTTACTGCTTTGCTTGTAGAAACCAGGTATCTCACTGGACTGGACCTAGAAGATTCAGCTATGCTGTCTCTTCAGAGAGACAGAAGTATCCTCTTTGTCCTGGAATTCCAATTGCAATTCACCACACCCAGCTGTTTCATATGGCTCTGGGAACTGAACTCAGGTCTTGGTTTGCAAGGCAAGCATTTTACAGACTGAAATATTCCCCTGCTTTTAATTTTCGTTTTATAATTACAACTTAAATTAATAAATTTATTGGCAAGTATCACATTCTTTTGCTTTGTTGTTTTTTATTTGTACTTTGAGCCTTTACATTGAAAATTTTCAAAATATGTATGCTTTACATAAAATATATAAGTAAGAGTTTAAAAATAAAAAATAACATTTTATACCAAGATCTTTTACATAATTCAACTGTTTCATGTTTGTTCCTGGAACTTGCATAAATTGGTATTTATTTTAGAAGAAAAGCTAGCTATACACATTGAATTTGGAGACAAGTGAATTGATTCCTAGATAAAGTAGGCATGTTGACTCCTCAAAGAAAGCTCCTGGCTACATATAAACTCGTTTTAATCATTGGGCTCATCTGGTGTTACTGGTCAATTGCTTCCTTAACATCCATTTCCCAGTTTCTGCCCCAGACAAGGAAGAGTCCATAGGTAAGTGCAACCAGGTAAGTGATACTCAGTTATCAATTTCATATTGTCTAACTATGCTTGTTGAAAAAATTTCCCAAACATATTTAATGGTGTTAGACCTCTTAAATCAGAAAAATAAAATGAGAACTCTGTAAGCACTCTGCTGTCTCAGGCAGATTGGTGTGTAGTGTTTGTTGCATAAGATTGTTATCTTTTAGAATAATACTACGATAGCAGGAAACACATCCTCATTCTTTTGGTTTAATATAATACTAATTTTGCTTAAGATCAATTATACAGAAACTGTAACCCTCTAAAGTGAATGGTTTTTGAAATCATAATGGAAGAATGTTAGTATCAAATTTAAAGATACATTATGAGAATTTCCTTACAACTCATATTCAGTATTCTTTGAAATCAAGGTTAAGAAATGGCTTTCTTCCATTAACATTATATGGTTGTTAATGTTAGTACTTTGCAGACACTGCCTCCATCTACCTCGCTCTTCTTGGATTGTATTGGCAGTACTTTAACTTTTTCAGTATTCTGTTCCATTGGAATCACTTATATCTTATAACCACACGCTTAGGGCATTATTAAAGTTCGCAGCATTACATTTTTGTATAGTCAACTGCGTCTTGAGTTTTTTGATAAATTAGAAACATGCTTGCTTCACATGACAATTCCATCTCCTTCTCCCTCTACTCCCCCCACCCCCACCCCTCACCCAATCCCCATTCTGCACCCAGGGAGGATGAGGCCCTCCATGAAGGATCTCCGAAGTCTGTCATATCATCCTGGGTAGGGCCTAGATTCTCTCCCATGTGTCCAGGATGAGAAAGCATCCCTCCATGTAGAATAGGCTCCCAAAGTAAATTCGGATGCCAGGGATAAATACTGATCTAGCTCCCAAGGCCCCCAAATTGTCAAGGTCTCCTCACTGACACCCACATTCAGGGGGCCTGGATCAGTCCTATACTAGCCTCTCAGCCATCAGTCTGTGGCTTATGAGCTCCCCCTTGTTCAGGTCATTTATTTTTGTGGGTTTCACCTGCCTGGTCTGAAATCCTTTGTTCATCACTCCTCCCTCTCTGCAAGTGGTTTTCAGGACTCCAGTTCAGTGTTTAGCTGTTGGTGTCTGCTTCTGCTTCCAACAGCCACTGGATGAAGGCACTAGGATGGCATACAAGGAAGTCGTCAATCTCATTATTGGGGAAGGGCATTTAACATAACTTCTCCACTAGTGCTTAGATTTCCAGTTGGTGTCATCCTTGTAGATCTCTGGAAATCTCACTAGTGCCAGATCTCTCATCAAACCTATAATGACTCCCTCTATTATGGTAACTCTCATCCTGCTCTCATCTTTTCTTCCCCTAACTGAACATTCCTGCTCTCCCATGTCCTCCTCTCCCCTTCTCTTCACTCCCCCCCCACTTCTCCTCCATCTCCCTCTCCCCGGCCCCCATGTTCTCAGTCCACTCAGGGGATCCTATCTCATTCCCCTTTTCTGGGGTACCATGCATATCTCTCTTAGGGTCCTCCCTGTTTCCCAGATGCTCTGGTGGTGGGATTGTAGGCTGGCACTCCCCTGCTTCATGTCTAAAATGCATATATGTGTGAGTACATGCCATGTTTGTCCTTTTGTGACTGGGTTACCTCACTCAGGATGATTTCTTCGAGTGCCATCCATTTGCCTGCAAATTTCAAGAATCCATTGTTTTTTCTGCTGAGTAGTACTCCATTGTGTAAATTGTACCATATATTCTCTATCCATTCTTCAGTTGAGGGTTATCTAGATTGCTTCCAGGTTCCAGCTATTACAAATAATGCTGTTATGAATATAGTGGAACAGATGTCCTTGCTGTATGAATGTGCATCTTTGGGTATATGTCTAAGAATGGAATTGCTGGGTCTTGTGGTAAACTGATTCCCATTTTCCTGAGGAATCTCCATACTTATTTCCAAAGTGGCTGTACAAGTTGGCACTGCCACCACCAACAGTGGTGGAGTGCTTTCTCCACATCCTCTCCAGCATAAACTGGGATCTCCTGAAACTGAGAAACTTCTATAAGGCAAAGCATACAGTCAACAAGACAAAAAGGCAACCCACAGAATGGGAAAAGTTATTCACTAACCCCACATCTGACAGAGTGCTGATCTCCAAAATTTACAAAGAATTCAAGAAGCAAGTCTCCAAATCATGAAAGGATCCAATTAAAGAGTGCGGTACAGAACTAAATAAAGAATTCTCAATAGGGGTTTAAAATGTATCAGAGACACTTATGAAAGTGCTCAACAACTTTAGCCATCAGGGAAATACAAATCAAAACATCTCATTCCTGTCAGAATGGCTAAAATCAAAAACACCAATGACAGTTTATGCTTCCTGGTTTTTAAATAATTTATTTCAGAAAGTGATTTTATGAATTTACATGAATTTTTCTCACCCCAAAAAGGAAATAATGGGGAACCAGTAATCCAACTAAGAATGAATATCACAATTTGCAAGCATTCTGTTACTAAACTGCAACCTTTGATTTCTGTGAACCTTTCTACAGACATAATTTTTAAGTTTAAAGACACAGATGTCCCTGGAAATTATGTTTTGCAATGTGCTTGCTGACCTCAGTGGGTTCTTTCCATATGCTTCCTCCATGATGAGACTCTTCTTGCTTTTCCTTAGCCTTGGGCATTTTTTGATGTTTCCGTCTCAGTTGGTGGTTCTTTGTCCCTCCTCTGCTCATGGTGGAGCTTCATCCAGTGAACAGTGTTTTGTCAGACCTCTTATTTAATTGTCATCCACCAAGGCCCAACAGAGTCTTTGGAATTACTACACAATATTAGAAACAGCATTTGTTCTATTTCTTTAAAAGCCAGTTAAGGCTGAAGATGTGGCTATGGGGAGGTGTAGCTGCTGCACAAGAATGAGGATCCAAGTTCAAATCCTCACCTCCCACATAAAAAGCTAGGCATGACCCTTATAACTCCAGCACCTCTGTGAATTAAAATAATTGGATCACTGGAATTTTATGGCTATAGATACAGAACTAAGTTCAGTGCAAGACTTTATCCAAAAGCTATAAGAGTTATAGCACATGCCACTTGATGTCGTTCTCAGTTCTTTGTGCACATTCTTGGGAACCTGCACCTATTTCACACATGCATATACACCACACACACTCACAACACAAGCACACCAAAAAAATATAAACATACTACCTAACCATTTAAAATTTAGTAATTATGAAAGTAAAATGATTGAAAAATAATGCAATGTATATTGTATTTTCCTAAGAAGACTAACAGAACAGAGTTCTCAAAATGTCTACACTCAGAGTTATGAATCTTAATCCTGTGAAAATATTTCATTTAAGGTTCTAATCTAGCCATGATTCTGGAGCTCACTACACTAATCTTCATTGTAGTGGCAATAATTTGGAATTCAGAAATACCTAGGAGAAATAAATGAGTCTTTAAGTGAAAACTATTTAAATTATCCTACAAGTCTATTATTAAATAGAGATAATTATGTTTTACTTTTTACTTGCAATTTAACAGCAAATTTCTCCCAAATCCTAAAATAGACACATTGAACAATTTAAATTTTATATATACAATTCTAGATAAAATAAGGAGTTCTAATACACAAAGAATTTGTGGAAATTAGCATATACAAACCAATAAATATAAATAAATCCTAAAATAGACACATTGAATAATTTGAATTTTATATGTACAATACTTAATAAAATAAGGAGTTCTAATACACAAAGGAATTTGCGGAAATTAACATATACCAACCAAAAAATATAAATATTTATATTGAATTTAAACACTAAATGTTAAGTTGGACAAGGTAGAAATATTTTTATGAATATGACCTAGCTATAATTTTTAGATACATTCATAAATGTCATGGATAAATAAACAATAAGATCGTGGGAACAACAGACCTTGGCCGGAGGCCCACTTCCCCATCAGCCTGGGATCAGGCAGCTGTAAGACAATGTTTACTAAAAACAATATGGTGACCTGATAATGGCTAGCCCTGGGGAACACCCTGACCTTGACCTTTTCCAAAGACTGACTGCCTCTTCCTGACCCACCCACCACGCCTCTGGTGTCAGGGCATATATAACCAGCCAGGGGAAGAATAAAGTAGAGCCTTCTTGAGGAGCCTTCTGGAAGCCTTCTTGAAGTTTTCTTTACATCATCGACTGGTCTCTGTGGCATCAATCCCGACACCCTTTGCACATTCTCGGACACAGGCTGCACAGCGGTGTGGCATAAGACTATGAAAGAAGGCTTATTGCAGTCAGCATATACATTTTCATGAAGGCCAACCAGCCTGTGCAACTGTTTGGAGGTAGGAACTCATGTCAGACATAATGAAATACATATAGAACCATACATATGGCCATAATTTGCCAGAATAATCTGATTAAATATGTTAAAACACAATTGATGTACATGTTTTCAAATCGAATTATGACTTTTGAGGTCTGTCCTCAGGTTCTCAGGAATCATTTAGGAAAATTTAGAATTTTAATTTCAACCTTGCTCCCAGAATATTTAAGCTCTGCTGTTTACATTCTCCTCTGACTCATTTTTATTTACTTTGGATATTTTTAAAGGTCTGTATAGATGCACTTTATGTGGATCTGTGGATGGTTTATGTGCATCTGAGTGAATAGAACCTACCTGGTAAACACAGAGGTTTTGCAGCCATGTAGAGGTGGAATTGGAAGCAGTTGTGAATAAAAACTAATGTACAACACTGATGTATGCTTTTGATGCTTTTCTCCAATCATTAAATTTATTTAAAATGTATTTATGTTTGTTTGTGCTAGGTAAGGTTTAAGTACATAATAATATAGTTAAATATTACATTAATGATTCTTCTCCAATAAAGCCTTGTTAATAGCGATTATTCTGATTATAATATTAACAATAATAATAATAACTGATAATAATAAATATCATAGTCTATAATGTGAGAATACATGCAGGAAACAGGGCATGATGATGAATGTAAGTGGTAATTAACTCAAGTAAAAGTCTTCCTGATAGGCTGGCTAACCTTTGGTTCAAAACCTAACAGCGGGGAATGAATGTACCAAGTAACTGTCATTCCAAGCAGACAAGAAGCAAGTGCCAAGGGCCAAGGAACCATACGTAAAGCTTACGTAAAGCTCTCAGGGAATGGAAAGTTGTTTAGATTTTCCAGCAGTGTAATAGAATGTAATTGCAGGAGAGGAGACTGAAAAGGAATTGCGTGCCACAGAATAGATGCCAGACAAAAAACAAATGCTTGGGTTCTGGAAAGATACTCACTGGCTATGACGTTGACCAGGGCACTGACACTCGAATGCTTTAAGTCCCCATTTTCATGTTCCTTACAATGCGCCATTGTGGTTCCCAGTGTGACACTTGTCAGAGTGTAAGGCTGATGAAATTTGATAATACACAAGAAGCAGTCTCATCCTCATCTTGAAGTCACAGCATGTGTTCTTCAGATTGAATCAGATTTTCAAAAGCTTTAAAGCACCCAGTAACTCTCAACTCACTTCAATTTTTCTATAAACATCATTTCCACTCAAAAGTGATATTTCCCTGTCTCTCAGTCAAGGACTTGGAAAGATGTCAATGCTAGATATTTCCATCTTCTTGTTCCTGTCTAATCAACATTCTACTCACCTTCACATGACTTTTCTGCCCAAGGTCATCACTTGCTTCCATATAGCTAGCTCTTACTTTATATAATTGTTTTCTAGCATTTAACATAAATAGAAACTTTATTATTGAAGCATGTGCTGTAGACTGAATGATGTACCATCAAAATTCATAGATTGAGGTTTTAACCTCAGATGATAATTTGATGAAGTTGCTTCAGCAAATCAGTAAGGTCAGATAATGTTAGGAGTTCAGGGTCCTCCTGATAGACTTAGTGGCTTCAAAAGAGGATGTGGGAGGGCAGGTCCTCTAATGACATCCTCTTCATCATGTGAGGGGACAGTGGGAAGCTCATTAATTCTCAAATTCTTGTATGGCATGCTTATCTCAACTCCAAACTCTGGAACTCTGAGATATTGTCTGAGGCTGAATCACTCAGCCTGTGGAGCTTTAACACAGCAGCCCAGCCAACCTCAGTCTCTCCCTTCTTGTATCTTGTAACGGGCTGCAACAGCTGATCTGACCGCTCACAATTGACTACTGATGCTTTGCCTCATGTTTGGACGGACTGTTTTTCCTGAACTGGAATAATGTCTATCATTTTTCTCTGATACCCAGAAGCATGAATCAAATTTCTTTTATGTATTTCTTAAATATATCACTAATTAGAATGTCCATAAGTGAATTTATTTACTTAGTGAATGGCATAAGTCAATATTGTGCATATACATATAATTTCTCATGATACTTCTGTAACAACTCACCATCAAATTCACACCTAAATATTCCACATATTGTGCATGCATTTCTTTTTATCAACTCATCATCTTTTCCATCTTTGACTGTGTAGACCAATTATAGCACATAATTTAAATGCAATCAAATCATCCTGCCTTTCTTCTCTGTCATTCTCCACATCATTCCACATAATCTATTCATCTTGCAAACATAAAGTGTTCCCCTAGATCAGAAGCACTTGTGTATGCCTTACAGCAGAGAACCTGTTTGTATTTCCTGCCTGTTATAACCTTTCTTTCTTTCTGATTTGTAGCCATGCTGGTAGTATTAACTATTGGAAAATTTCTTGAGTTATTTTACCAGAGTATTTTCTATTCACTTTGTTGCTTCCTCAAGACCTTCTTTTCTTTTGACTTCACTGTATTTAGCCATGCTCTTGAAAAACAACTCATTCTTCACTTTTAGAGTGATTCTTCCTAGTGGACTCAATGCATGAGCAATTCATTCATTCATTCATTCTGGCTGCAGTCACTTCTTAGTGCCTCTTAAGGGAATTGCCCTGGGGATATTTGATTTTCACACATCAAATGGCCTTATTTAGTTTCACCAAGTGGTGTTCTAAGTTTCCTTTCAGAAGCAAAGAATTCTACATTTCAAAAAAATATATGGGACTGAGGTAGCTCAGTTGGAAAAAAACTTGATTGCATAGATGAAACCAAGTTCTAGCCATGGCACCACATAAGATAGGCTTAGTGGCATTCTTAGCTATGTAGTTGGTTTCAGGCCAGAGTGGCATACATAAGAACTTATATGATGATAATAATAATAATAATAATAATAATAATAATAATAATAATAATAATTTCAACGCAACAGTGGTGGGTTTTAAATAACTAGGAAATGACAGAAATATTTTCATATTTATATGTGCTCTAGAACGTCTTCTGCTCCACCTCATCACTATGGTCACTTTTTACTTTCCTCATTCCTAACATTATTCCAGTACTCCAAATAATGTACTCATATGTAAAGATTCAGAGCTATGATCCCCAAAATAAGGGAGACTATGTCTGTTTCTAGAGTGCCTCACTCAATTACTATTTTTTGGTTCCATATATTTATCACCCAATTTCATAATTTCATTTTCTTTACAGCTGAATGCTATTTCACTGCACAAGAATATATCATATCATCCTCTTTTCCTGAGATCAAGGACATTTAGGTAGTTTTGCAGCTATTGTGTAGAGAAGCAATGAACATGGCCAAATGATACTCTTGGAATAGGATGTCAAGTCCATTAGACGTATGCCAAGGAGTGGACAGATGTGTCGGATAGTATATCTGCTTTTATATTTTTGGAATTCTCCACAATTTCAGTAAATTGGTAGAATACAAAACTAACTTACAAAAATCTGCAGTCTTTCTATATACAAACATGTTGATAAAGAGCATGTAAACACTCCCATTAAAAATAGCCTGAAAAAAATATCTAGGACTAACATGAACCAAGGATGAAAAAGACTTTTCAATCTTTGAGTCAAAGGATTAATAAATTCCTGAAAATGGAAAGACCCCCTCACTTATTCATGGTATTAATTAATCATGGTATTAACTAGTAGAAGTAATACTATGAAAAGAGGATGAGAGGTAGGATGGGGGTTGGTTGGAGGCATTGGAGGATGATGGCGGGCAGGGGGAACTGGGATTGGTATTCAAAATAAGATTGTTTGTAATTTAAATAAAAAAGAAAAAGCATTTTATAGAATTAATGCAGTCTTAAAACTCATAAGTTATTCACAGTAAAAAGTTTCTAAAATTCATAAATAACAAAGGACTCTAATATCAAAAATAATTCTGAAAAAATAATGCTGGAGAAATCACCACATTGGATTGCAAGCTAAGTTATAAAACACTGGCAATTAAAACATCATGGTTCTAGCACAAAAGTAGACATATAGATCAGTGGAACAAAATAGAAGAATCAAGCATCAGTGCACACAACTACAGCCACATGACTATAATTATGCCAAAAATACACACTGGTAAGAACACACCATATATAACAAATGATACTGGCAAAACTAGATGTCCATATGTAGAAGAATGAAATTATTCCACTATTAATCACCCTGCATAAAAATCAACTCCAAACAGATTGAGCATTTCAATGTGAAACTGGGAACACTGAAGTCATTAGAAGAAACTCTGGGCAATACCTTACAGGACATAGACATAAGAAAGAACTTTCTAAATACTACTCAATTTTATCAGGAATTGGGGTTCAAAATTGGCAAAAGAAATCTCATAAACTTAAAGTCCTTTTCTACATAAAGAAAATAATCAAGGGAAATGGAACCTCACAAAGTAGATGAGCATCTTGCCAGCTATATATTTAATGGATAATCAATAACCAGAATATATAGAGAACTCAGAAAACAAAGATTACAAGTAAATAATGAAAAATAAGTAACCTAATTAAAAATGGACCATGGCTAATAAAAGAGTTCTCAAAAGACGAAACAACAGTGACTAAGAAATACATCAAAAAGTGTTCAGCATCTTTAGCAATTAGCAGAATTTGAATTTAAAACTGCTTTGAATGTGGTTGCCAGCTAGGAGGCCTGGGCAGTCTATGGGACATCTAACAGTGGAGCCAGTGTTCAGCCCTAGTGCACAAATGGACTTTGGAAGCCTATTCCCTATGAAGTGATATGATTGCAGCCTAGGCTCTCCCCCAAATAATGTCACAGACATTGATGCTCCTCCAGTGGAAAGCCTGACTATCCTTGTGGAGTGGATGGGGGTTGGGAACCATGGGAGGATGGGAAGGCAAGGGAATGAGTGATTAATATGTAAAATAAGATTGTTTCTAAGATAAAAAAAATAAAAGAACTGCTTTGAGATTTCATCTTACCTCAGCAGAAAAGCTCAGAACAAGAAAACTACTGACAACAAAATCTGGCCAAGGATGCAAGGAAAAAGAAACTTCCATGCAATGTTGGTGGTATTGCAAACAGTGCAGCCACTATGGAAATCAGTGTGTCGAATTTTCAAGAATCTCTTGTTTTGTGATGCCCTTTAATTTCTTAAAGTGTTAGGATAATGCATAAGTAATGATGCCATTCTTCATTGGGGAAGTTAGGGATGTTATCTCATGGCTCTATCTCTGTGTCAAACCAAGAGGTCCTTGAGGAAGGTAATAGATCTTGATCTAATTCTTACGTGACCATGAATTCTGGTGTATTAGAAATATTATTTGTCTTGGTTTGGATTTGACTACCACAGTATGATTTATGTTGCATTTTATACTAACTTTGGTGTTATCATTCTGTTAATGAATGCAAGTTCATGTCAGATAATCATGCATTTTATTTGAAGTACCATCTGAAAAACTGATTCATTCTGCTTTTGGGTACAAGTGCTCCCGATCACAGTAATACCTTAACCTTTGAAAAGTTTCATGAATCTTTTCCAGCAGTTGATTCCATAGCAAATTGCTCCATGGGATACTCTCCTTGTCTAGTAGTTCAGATTCAGATACTATTCTCAGAATCTAGCTAGCTGCAAGTATTTGATAATAAGAAATGTCAAATGATACATCTGAAGAACTATATATATGGATTTGGTATAGAAAACAATATTTTTTGACAATTTCTGTCTAAAACTTCACTCTTGGTGCATATGGGTTAATGGTTTCATCATTTATCTAATCTCCAGGAAGAGAGAGAGCCCTAACTGCTCTTGTGTGTGGATGTAACCACTCCAGAGTTCAGCATTCTTTCAGAGCCTTCCTCTCTCCAGTGATCTTTCAGGCCACCAGAAGAGTGGCATCTGATATTTGGGAATTGGAACCTGGCAGAATGATTTCCCTACTTGCCTCCCAAAACATCCATCTTTCAAGGGCACAAAAGAATAATCGAGGCCTTGCTTTGTTTCTCCATGAAAAAAATATTTTATGAAAATTTGGTAATATTCTGGGAGTTCACATATTTGGCCATATCTGAAATATTTTATTACAATGGTTATTCTTCTATACATTAGAACAAAGATCTTCTTTTCCTTAGTTATGGATCATCTATTAATCAATTATATATATACATATATATTAATTTATCTGTCTACCTATTAATTGATATATGTACATATTATCTATTTACCAATCAATCTACTAATCAATCTATGTATCCATGTACCTATCATCTGTCTATACATCTATCTATGTCTACTATTTTCATTTGTCTTCCTTGAAATTAAATTTATTTTGCTGTGATTATTATATCTAGTTATAAGTTATCTAGTATGAAAGAAATTCTTGCTATAGGGGAAATTGTGAGATGAAACTGTCATAGTCAATCTTTGTAATAAAATTGAATTACCATGTTACAATATTGTCCATTTTCATGGTAAAGTATAATTTTATGTTAAGTGAATATTATTTAATTTGGTTGCTAGTACTTAGTAAAAATAGTTTCTGATTTATGTTCATAAAATATCATCTGGAATCTTTTGTGGAAACTACCAAAGACCCTACTGATGGAAGAGGAATAACAATTACAGATTAGCATTGTATAAATTATTGTTGCCTGATTGCTATTTTTCAAGTGACAAAAATATGAAATAAAGTTACTATGAGTCATACTTAGAGAAATCACCTACATATAACTTATGGAAGATGAGAGATTTAAACTATCTTTAGAAAATAAATACTCATACGTAAAACCAGTAATTTTTAAAATTAATGTCTTTTCATTAATTGTTTCATTTGACAAATATTTACTGTTACATAATTTGTCAAGATCTAATTATTATAGGTTCTAGGAATATAATCAAGAAAAGAGAGATCTGTATGGTCTTTTTAAACCAACCTTCTAGTTTAGGGGAGATTCAAAACAAATAAACTTGTAGTAAAATATTATAAATGTGCCGTTTTTAGGAGGCAAGATACAGAAGAGTAAGGACACAGTGGTGTGATCCAGGAACATGGACTTCTAGCTTGTAAAGGCAATCAGAGATTTACAGAGTAGTTGGGTGAAATGTGGAAATAATTCAGGTATATATTCTGAGAAGGTATCTCGTCAGTAGACTATAAGAAAGAATTCTCATAAGAATTTCTGAGTTTGGTGTTTGGGCTTATAGCAACAACAAAACAAAGTTGTAGCCACATAGCAGAGTGCTAGACCTAGAGGGAGACTTGAGCTGCTAGGGTCTACAGATAACTGTGATGCATTGGAAAGTATACAGAGAGGTGGGAAAATAAAGATGGCTGAAGCAGATGAGAGACAAAAATGCCTCTTGCTTTGAGGCACCTCATTGTCTTCTTATGAAAAGGAGTCACAAATAAGTAAGCTGCTCTAAATGTGTTTAATTGTAGGTTAGCACACATATATTTAAAAGTAGAAATTGATAAATATTAACATATAAAGATGTTAACAGTTGAAAGAAAACATATTGAACATGTGGACAGGTTATGGCATTTTTGCAATTAGAATACTCTTCACATCACCAAATGTGCACTAGAAGTGATAAAGTAAGAATATTTTTAAAGTATGAACTCACACTATTTCCTTTCTGTGGAACTTAAGTAAAACATGCAAATTCCATTTAACTTTTTTATGAAAACCATCTTGCAAAATTTCAATTGAGAACGATTGGAAAGCAAAGAATGATTAGGAGGTTCTTGCCTGTTCTGTACTTAATGGAACTCAGACTGATGGTTGCTATGAGGCTGTTAAAGAATTTAAAAAAACCTAGACAATATTTCAAAGTTCTACCTAACTAACAATTTTTGTATGGAACAAAACGGTGATAAGTTGGGAATGACTCATATTCAGGGCTGAGCTTGTACTAGATAATGGCAGCATTTATTGTAATGAGCTGAGTAATGATAACTAACCTTTTAGGGAAATATTCAGAAATCATACTTCAGGTCTGCTAAGTGTTGAGTGAATATGAGATTTATACAACACACAGATTATATATGGTGCATAGGAACAAATAGTAGGATAAAAATGAGGAAGTCATCAGGGTATACATTATTTTCAAATTGTGAGGTCAGAGCAAGGCTTTCTATACAGCAGGTTCAGGAGCAGTTTAGGCAATGCAGGGAAAGTTAATCTCAAAATACATAGTTTAAAAAGTCTGCAGATCTATGTCAGTGGCAGGGTGCTTGCCTAGCCTACATGAAGCCCTGAATTCATCCTCCAGAGAAGGACCAGGGTAGCAGTGTAACATTTCTTTTCCTTCAGTGTGATAACAAAACATGTTTCTGGACATTTGAAAATATTTTTCCACCGAAAAATGTTATTTTCTGATTGGGAATTCTGGATATAAATAGAAGCAAGACAAAGACCTTGACATAAACCGTGAGCTGCCCCAAATGCAGATGCTAAGAAAGGATGTATAGTAAAGGAAAATCCAGAGAACTACCAATGAGGAATAGAAATTATGAAGGAACCATTAACTGAAAATAATAGACAGATAGCTTACTGTTTAGGATGAAATGATAGGTGTCCCCAAATAGCAAATGTTCTATTGACACACTTATGAGCAATAGTAGCATCTCTCTCCCTGGTAAGAACCGTGGTTCTTTAAAACAAGAACATTTTACTACTGCACTCCAGTGTTTGCCATTTCTAGAGGAGGGCCAACCTTGCTTCCATTACTGTGATAAAGTACTTAGACAACCTGAAAGAGGAAAGGACTGTTTAGGCTCATAGTTTCAGTAATGACTGGTTGATGCCATTAATTTGCACCCGGAAGGTCAGAATCTCATTGTAGGAGGAACAATTGGTGCAAGATGCTAAACTCATGGCAGCAAAAAATCAAGAGAGACAGAAACAGGGGAGGGGATGGTGGTGGAAGCAGGAGAGAAAGAGAGAAAGAGATGGAAAGAGATGGAGGTGCGAGGGAGAGAGAAAGAGACAGAGAGAGACAGAGAGAAAGGAGAGAGAGACAGAGACAGAGAGAAAGAGAGAGAGACACACACATGGAGAGGGAGGCAGACACTTAATAAGCTTGTTTCTTGAAGGTTTCCATCACCTATCACCTATGGACAGTGTCAGGGGGAAGAGCAAATCTCAGTCTTTAAGCCATTTAAGGAATTTTCAGGTGGATAGAGCATTATTACTTAAAAATCAAATTTCTTAAAGTGGTCTAACAGTTTGAGCTTACTTCCTATCGTCTACTTATTTCTTCATCCATAGCTAATGTTTTAAGATTACACAAGCATTTTCCTCTGATTTTACTCGAATTTATTAGACCAGAGCATCCATTAGGAGCCACAGTTCTAGATGCCAAATGTTTTCCAAACACTGAGGTTCCAAGAATTTATTAAGGTAATTCAATAACAATTTGGAATCTATAAATACACATTTTTCTTTGGTTTGGTTTTCAGTATAGTATAATTTGAATTTGGATTTTTGCAAGAAAATACTTTAGTTATTGAGAACACTGATAATTTTTATTATCTGTTAAATGAGATTCCTCTGGCCCCGATTTAATAAAAGCTTTTCTGTTGGTTCATAGAAATGTTGCACTTTAATCAAAACCGTTCTGAGATACCATCTCATTCCTGTCAGAATGGCTAAAATCAAAAACTCCAATGACAGTTTATGCTGGAGAGGATGTGGAGAAAGGAAAAACTTGTCCATTGTTGGTGGGAGTGCAAACTTGCACAGCCACTTTGGAAATCACTATGGAGATTCCTCAGGAAAATGGGAATCAGTCTACCACAAGACCCAGCAATTCCACTCTTAGGCATATACCCAAAAGATGCACATTCATACAAGGATGTCTGTTCCACTATGTTCATAGCAGCATTATTTGTAATAGCCAGAACCTGGAAGAAACCTAGATGCCCCTCAACTGAAGAGTGGATAGAGAAAATGTGGTACATTTACACAATGGAGTACTATTCAGCAGAAAATAAACAATGGAATCTTGAAATTTGCAGGCAAATGGAAGGCACTAGAAGAAACCATCCTGAGTGAGATAACCCAGTCACAAAAAGAGAAATACGATATGTACTCACTCATTTATGAATTAGACATGATTCAGGGGAGTGCCAGCATACAACCCCACTGCCAGAGAGTTTAGGAAACAGAACCTTCATCCAGCAACTAATGAAAGCAGAGGCAGATACCCACAGACAAACACTGAACTGAATTCCTGGAATCCAGTGTCAGAAAGAGAGAACTGATGGGCAAAGGAGTTAAGAGTGGGCTGGTTTAACCCACAGAAACAGCATACCTGAACAAGAGGGAGCTCTTGGACTCCAGATTGATGGCAGTGTGGAAAGCATGGGACTGACCCAGACCCCCCTGAATATGAGAGTCAGTGAGGAGGCCTAGGTAATCTATGGGGCCTTGGGTAGTATTTATCCCTGGCATACAAATAGACTTTGAGTGCCCATGCCACAGTACGGAGGTTCTCTCAGCTGGGACTCTTGAGGGAGGGCCTAGGCCCTTCCCTGGATGAATTGACAGTTACTGGAGATCCACCATGTTGTGCCTCACCCTCCTTGTGGATCAGAGTGGAGATTGGGTGGGGGTCTGGGGGACCTGGTGGGGAGGGCAGGGGAGGAGGGGAGGGAGAGGGAGCTGGGATTGACATGTGAAACAAGACTGTTTCTAACCTAAATAAAAAAAAAAAAGAAAGAAAGAAATGTTTCACTTTGAGGCACTTTAGACATTTTCTGTTAAAGGCAGACAAAGCCCTGAGATTATGGAAGGCTGAGAACAAGATGTCTGTTGTTAGGGCTGAAAACCCAATTCAAATGGAGGCCATGAGGTGACCGGGAGAGAAGCGTCAACCAATGGTAGTAGAAACAGGGTCAGCCTGGCAGATATCAGACTGCATGCTGCACTGACATGTCTATGAAGGGAGTTAATCCATAGGTCCTTTTTATCAAATACTCTACGACTCCAGAACCATCTGGAGTTCAATGAGAATATTCAGGATTATTTGTCCTGAGTATCTGAGTATTGATCTAAAAAATTATCTTTGAATCCATTGACTTATGAAAAGGCCAAGTACCAAATGCAATCATATGCTTCTTCCTCTGTGTATTAATACATATATAGACAGATGTGTTTGATCACATCTACCTCTTACTCCTTCCCCTTCAGCTCCTCCCATATTCTTCCCACCACTTTTGAATCTAAAATTCATGGATATTATCCTAAACCTACTGAGTGCAATTAGTGCTGTCAATGTACGCATGAGTTAGGAGCAACCACTGGAACATGGGCATCTTCATCCTGAGGAAAAACTGGCATAGAGATTCATTTCAAGAGTCCTCCTTCCCTCCCTTTCTCCCTCCCTCCCTCCCTCTCTCCCTCCCTCCCTCCCTCCCTCCCTCCTTCCCTCCCTCCCTCCCTTCCTACCTCCCTACCTCCCTCTCTCCCTGCCATCTTTCTCTCTTTCTCTCTCTTTCTTTCTTTCTTGTATTTTTTTCTTCCTTCCTACCTCCATCCCTCCCTTCTCCCCTCCATCTCTCCCTCCCTCCCTCCCCTCTCTTTACAATAAAATATTCAGGGCAGTGATGATGTGCTTGTGCATAATTTCAATACTCTGGAGGCTGAGGCAGGGGGTTCATGTGACATAGGTGAGCTTGAAATTCAGATTGAGATTCTGTGAAAGATAAATGAGTAAAGAATGAATCAATAAAAAAAACCCTGAAGTACTAGATGTTGGAAATATGTTAGGAAGCATAACAACAAGAAATCTAACCATGACTACAACAAAGTTGTCCAGTGATCTGGGAAATTTATTGGCTTGAGCTTCCAACCTTGAACTTTCAAAGAGAAGAGTGGATGGCTTTAGGGGAAACAGAGTGATCAAGTCCATCTGTGGCACTCCCAGGCCTACCAAGGCAAGGGACAATGAGAAGAAAGCAACTGATGATAGAGAGGATTATAATGGGAGTTTGGTCACCACAGCAGAACCAAATATCAAAATAATTAAGTATTCACAGAAGGGATGAAAAAATACAAGAAATATTTGTAAATATGATTCACACATGTCAGCGGCCACAGTAAAGAATTTTGAAATCACACCTCTGAGGATGCAGGTGCCCCAGAAGAATTTTCCATTGTTAGTGAGAACTGGTAGAATCAGGAGTTTATTCAGGGTTTGACACAGGCAGCACTCAGTATTTGAAGACACGTTGAATTAAAGAGGCAGTGGGCCACATGTATGAACATCTGATCTTTGACAAAGAAGCTAAAAATATACAATGGAATAAAGAAAGCATCTTCAAAAAATGGTGCTGGCATAACTGGAGGCTGGCATGTAGAAGAATGCGGATCCATCCATGTTTATTGCCATGCACAAAACATAAGTCCAAATGGATCAAAAACCTCAAAATAAATCAAGCAACACTGAACATCTTAGAAGAGAAAGTGGGTGGTACCATGGAACAAATTGGTTCAGGAGACAGCTTCCTGAACATAACACCAGTAGCATAGACACTGAGATCAACAATTAATAAAAGGGACCTCCTGAAACTGAGAAGCTTCTGTAAGACAAAGGACACAGTCAGCAAGACAAAAAGGCAGCCCACAGAATGGGAAAAAATATTTGCTAACCCCACATCTGACAGAGGGTTGATCTCCAAAATTTACAAAGAACTCAAGAAGCAAGTCTCCAAAACACCAAAGGATCCTATTAAAAAGTGGGCTGCAGAACTATATAGAGACTTTTCAATAGAGGAGTCTAAAATGGCTGAGAGGCACTTGAGAAAGTGTTCAACATCCTTAGCCTTCCGGGAAATGCAAATCAAAACAACTCTGAGATACTATCTCACTCCTGTCAGAATGGCTAAAATCAAAAACACCAACAACAATTTATGCTGGAGAGGATGTAGTGAAAGGGGAACACTCCTCCATTGCTGGTGGGAGTGCCAACTTGTTCAGCCACTTTGGAAATCAGTATGGAGATTCCTCAGAAAAATGGGAATAAACCTACCACAAGACCCACTCTTAGGCATATATCCAAAAGATGCCCATTCATACAACAAGGATGTCTGTTCCACTATGTTCATAGCATTATTATTTGTAATAGCCAGAACTTGGAAGCAACCTAGATGCCCCTCAACTGAAGAGTGGATAGAGAAAATGTGGTACATTTACACAATGAAGTACTATTCCGCAGAAAAAAACAATGGAATTCTGAGATTTGCAGGCAAATGGATGACACTAGAAGAAACCATCCTGAGTGAGGTAACACAGCCACAAAAAGAGAAACAAGGCATGTACTCTCTCATATATGGATTTTAGACATACATCTGGGGAGTGCCAGCCTACAATCCCGTGGCCAGAGAGTCTTGGAAACAGAACCTTCATTCAGTGGCTGATGGAAGAAGAGGCAGACTCCCACGGCTAAGCACTGAGCTGAACTCAAGAAAGCCAGTAACAGGGAGGGATTACTGATGACCAAAGTGATTAAGACTTGGCTAGTTTAACCCCCAGAAACAGCTGACCTGACAAGGGTTAACTCTTGAATCCCAGGCATCAGCCTGGGAATCCAGCATGGGACTGATCAAGATCCCCCTGACTGGGGGTGTCAGTGAGGAGGCCTAGGTAATCTATTGAGCCTTGGGCAGTAGATCAGTATTCATCCCTAATATACACATGGACTTTGGACTCCCATCCAAAAATGTGAGGTGCACTCTCACCCTGAACTCTTGGGGAAGGGTCTGGGCCCTGCCCTGGATGAAATGACAGACTGTGGACACCCCCATGGAGGGCCTCACCCTCCCTGGGGAAATGAGGGGATATTGGGGGGTTTGGGGGAAGGGCATGGGAGGAGGGGAGGGAAATGGAGAGGGACATGGAACTGACTTGTGAAGCAACCTTGTTTCTAATCTAAATTTAAACTTAAAAATAAAAAATAAAAAAATAAATTTAACATAAAAGAAATCTGGTGATATAAAAAAAAAAAACAGGCTGTGGGCATTTGTGTGAGCACATAGAGGAGTGAATGGAAGTCTTCCAGGAGCATCCACAGGAGCTGCAGGATTATCTGAAACCTCTCTGCTACTTGTTGCTACTGCATAGATAATGCATGCTTCATTTCATACCAGGACTTTCAGAATCCTCTGCTTTGTCGTAACTGATGGCTTTTGGGATATTAGAACCCTTTTATCGACAACATTGTTGAGGAAATGAAAGTGGAAAGAAAGGTAGAAGTAATTTTTGATTTCATGAATTTCATCTTCCCAGGAGGTGGAAATGGTGTAAGAACCACAGGATGCTGGATGACTCCAAGGAAGCAGTGTCATCCAGAGACAAGGGGCCAGGGAGGCATATGAACTCACAGAGACTGTGACGAGGTACAAGAAGATGACTCAACACAGAGAAGGAAAGGTGGATAGGAATTCCTACTTCTAACCAAGAAGCCATTTGCCATTGACCTCTGTTTGGGAAAATAAAATCAGTTTTTTTCCAATCCTATGTCATTAGATATATCAAGCAGACACCAAGGGATACCTCACGCCACACAATAATTGACCAACACAAAATGGACTGCATTTTGGTGAGGGGAGTAGTTGAACTTTTCATTTATTTATTTTTGGATATTTTTCTGTCTTTCTTGTTTTATTGTTGGTTTTGACTAATGCATTTCTAGGTGTTTATATGTTGGCCTGCAGTGTCTAGTAGTGGTACTATAACCTTGTAACTGGGTAATTTAATTTTCTCTCTGTCTCTGTCTCTCTCTGTGTCTCTTTCTCTCTCTCTCTCTCACACACTTAAATGTTTTCATCTTGCTTAGTTTTCACAAAATTAAAGCAATGTGAAACCACCATCTATATTAAAAGGCTCTTACCTGAAGCACAGAATTCTCCCTTTATCTGACCTAGCCCAGAGGTTTCTTTATATCTTACATTAAAGCTTACTATCCCTCTTTCCTCAGCTCCTCTGGTTTTGGCGCTACCTATAAGTCTTCCCATCACATTATAAAATATACTCTTTATTGAAAATGTTTTGGTGATAATAATGATCCTTGTATTGAACATGATAGGAAGAACTCTTATTAGCAAGCTACAACCACACCCCAAATTTGATAAATATTACTAGTTTAAATTCTGGATATAGAACAGCAAACCAGTGAAAATCTTGCAAATTGGCAACAAAAGCAAACAGTATGACAAGTTCAGCAAGTGATGTACTCTTGTAGAAGTCTTGTTGGTCTTTTCAATAAGATTTAATGGTGGAAGAAAGGAGGTACTGGTTATAAATTTAAAATGACAGGAGAAATACACTGGAATAAATAACATTTGTTGCCCTTAATTGCATCCAAAATGGGAACAAACTAGCTAAGAGAAGATTATTCTTAAGTTTGTTGGCTGTGGAAATCATGACTAAGGAGGATAACATCCTTTTGGTTTTGAGTTACTTACTGAAAAATGTATGGAAGAAATATTAATCTGTAATATACATAAAGTATCTTGGGAAAACTGTGAAATAAGTTGACAGACTGTCATCAGACTCCCAATCCATATCCTATTATATGGATATAAGTGTTTTGCTGAAATTTATTAGAGTACTAATTTAATAAAACCTAGCATACAGGACACTAATATACAAGTGGAGGAGATCCATTAGACAATATGTGTATAACTGAAGCCATTATCATGAATTAGTTACATTTAAATGCCTATAATCCCAATTTCCTCTTCACAGAACTTTATTCTTTTAGTCTATTCTTTCATGTTGTTGTTAACAATCTAACCTTTCAAGGATTCCATCCAAATCCTTTACAAAGGATTTCACACCAATAGATATATTTGAACTTGCTTCAATTTCAGTATTACTGGAACTTACTTAAAAGGCTTTTTCTTCAAACTTCCATTTTCTCTTGCTCTGCAGAAAATCAATATGAAGTTAAGAAGTTACTGTTATCTCGAATTACAAGAGGTTAACTCTTCCCCATCTACAGATAAATCTATTTTATAATGATATTAAGCAGACTTTTATCTTCAAATGTAAGTTTTTTAAAAGATTATTATTTAACAAGACAGTTTAAATAGTAGAATAGATAAATATTTCCTTTTACGAATTTATCTAGCATAAAACACGACTGAATAGAAAAAATCTAAGAATAAAAAATAGGAAAGAAAAGTCCAGAAATGTGCAGATTAGTGTTCACCACGCTTTCAAAGGCCCAGTGTGAAATGTGATTGAACTGAGTGTGAGATGATTACTTGATGCCCATGCCTTCCGAGTGCTAGCCATTTATAGAACAAATGCTAATTATTTAGCTCCTGTCTTAAAATGTAAGCACACTTGGGGTTTTATTATCTTGACAGTCAGCATTGCTTCTGCACTCCTGAGCCCTCTGTTTTACACTGAGATTTAATAGAATCTTGATGATATTCTTGAAGTTCAATAGTAAGTATGACACACACTGGGCTTTCTGTTATAAAAATAATACAAAGATTTTATGTAGATCTGTAGCTCAGTTTGAAATAGAGAAATACAATGGCTTGAACCCTACTGTTAAGCTTTACTGATAATCTTAGATCACTTCAGCTCAGTTAGAGCCATTTCAGACTCACCAAATAAATACTGTTGATTGATTTGTTTATTTACAGATCTGCACAGTTCCACTGAAAATTGAACGATCCTAATTGCACCTATGGAGTTTTATTTGGTTGCCTGTTACTGAGAGGTCTCATGGACAGGCCGCATGTTCTTTTCAGTGTGGTGAAATTCAATTTTGTCTTCCTTTGCAAGAAAGGATAAAAGTGGTTTCTTTGCACTGTGTTCCTGGGATGAGAAAAGAGACCATGACATTTATAAACCTCACTTTCAAAGTTATGTTTTATTTAATCATATGTTTCACTCCAAACTTGTATTCACTGTTTTCTTTAAATACAAGAAGCAATTTTACATAAAAATGATCTAGGATATTCGGTGGCAAAAAAGGTGTATGCACTCTGAAAATTCTCCAAGGGAAGAGTAACACTGCAGAGAATACTCTATGTGCAATGCTATAACTATACAGACCACTGTTGTCCCCAAATATCACATCATACAGTTTGTTACAATGGTTTTTCTTATTCATTATATTTAACATCTGGAATTATTAGATATGGGGCTGGGGAGATGGCTAAATGAGTGGTCTGAATTGTCTGATGCTCAATAACCAGACCTGAGTTCATATCATTAGCATACAGTAAAAAACAAACAGCCAAGTAAGGTGACATAAGCCTGCAATCTCTGAGCTGGGAGTCAGAAATAGAATTCTAGGTGCTTCCTGGATAGCCTAAACTGTAGATGATCTCCTGGTTCAGTGTGAGCTACTGTTTCAAAAGTTACAGTAGAGAGTGACAGAGGAAAGCATTAAGTATTAAACATCAATCTCTGGCCTCCACCATCAGATGTCTCAGCATGCATAAATACACACACACATGTACACACAGAGGTATAGAAAATACAGAGAATCAAGTGGTGTTTGTCATGGATATACTTACATTTTATTTGGATGTACTAAAATTAAACTAAGGGGGAGAAAGATCGCAGATCTATGAATTAAAGGAATGGGCTGGAAAGATAGATCAGTGAAGAACATGTTTTACGCTTTCAGAGACCCTCGTTCAACTGCCAGCATTCATATCAGGTGGCTCACAGCTTCCTATAAGTCCATCTCCAGGGGCATATAACACTTCTGACACATGTACATATACACAAACAAACATAATCAAAATGATATAAATGAATTTCAACAAAGAACTATTTAAGTAAATATATGTTACTTTTGATTAACATCATGATGTAGTAAACAGAACTTCTAGAATTTATTGAAAGATATCCAACTGTCATAAGGAAGTGAATGGTATCACTGGAATATTGGAGGAAGACCAAAATTTACAAGTCATCTTGTAAATCTGAACTAGACAAGCTCTACAAAAACGTGAATATATATTTTATCTAATAAGGAAAATACACACTATTTTTGATAGGGCAGAAAACATGTTTAAAGTAAGGCTGTGGAGGCCCTATCAGGTCAAGATTATATTGAGAAGCACTTCAAAATATCACAGAATTTTAGTTAAAATTAGAATTGAAAAACAAGGGCAATAAAAATATTTACAACAAAAGTATTGGATTTTCCCAACAATCCAATAATAATTCTTACCACGGAATTAATTGATATGAATTACAATTAATTATCAACACATTTGACAGCTAGGTTTCTGTTAAGTGGAGAGAGTCTTAAAAGGAACAGTCAAACTGTTAGGATGCACATCTCTTAATAGCCATGCCTTGCCAAATGGCAAATGATCAAAGTAATGTCCAATTGAAAGATACACCCTGATTTGAGAGGGTCTATTTATTCTCCTAGCAAAGGTACAAGTTAGTACTTCCTAAAGTAGCACTTGAACAGTTGTTAATTTGGCTTTTCTTGATGCTACGCGTCTGATAAATATAATTAGCATATTTAGCATGTGCATAAGTGAAGTATAATTGGTTGTCATTATGACTTACATACTTAGTAAATCCTGTTTTGAGATGAGTTGTCTAAACTAAATGTATAAGAGCATGGTAAGTTCCTATAATTGGAAAATAAGCATTGGAACTCTGAACTTAAGGCTGGCCTAAGAATTGTGATTTTAGACCATTTCCTTGGGGGCTTGAACTAAGAGTGGATTGTGTCTCGGCGAGGTTTATGTCTGGATAGCATAAAGTCAGAAGACATTCTGTGACTCAGGTCTGGAGACTGCTTCCTTTTACAACAATTGGTTCCTGTATTGAAACTTGTTTCTGTGCACATTTGGTAAAGATTTGCTTGCTAAGAAAGGAAGATTTGCTCAATTTGAGGTTTCTCCTCTCTGGAGAACACATACATTGCAATAATTTTGGTTTATTATTTACTTATTTATCATTTTGTTTTGCTGCTGCTGATGTTATCTGTTCTTGTCTAAGTTTAGCAAAGGCATTGTTATGGCTATTCCTACTTTTTCTACACGTGATTAAACAAAGAGTAGTCCCTTTTAGTCTTTTCAACCTGAAGCTTGTATGTATTTGTGATGCACTCCAGTAGGAAAATTCACCTCACTTTTGAAGTAGGACATTTCTTCGCAACTGATAAAAACATTTATGTGTCTACCAAGTGTCTTGGGTAGGATTTCTATTTCTGTGATGAAACATCATGGCCACAAAGCAACTTAGAGAGGAAAGGGTTTATTTGACTTCTATAACAATGTTCATTTTTGGAGGAAATCAATAACTCAAGCAGGGCAGGAAACTGGAAGCAGAAGCTAATGTATAGGTAATGGAGGAGGGCTGCTTATTGGCTTGTCTCCCCATGGCTTACTCAGCCTGCCTTTTTGTAGAACCCAGGATCAGGGGCCCAGGATGACACCATTCACAAAGGACTGCCCGTGCTCATTAATCACTTATTAAGAAAATGCCCTACAGTCTTACCTGTAGCCCAGTCTTACAGAGATATTATAATTGTTGTTCCATCCTCTCAGATGACTTAGCTTGTATCAAGCTTGCCTACAACATTCCAGGACACCAAAGATTACTGCATAATAAGATATACCAATGCATATGAAACAGAAGACCATCCTAACACTAAGATATTACATGAATTTGCTCAATAGGTCACACATCCACTAATTTTTTTCTTATTCATGTATCTGTGAAAGTTTATAGAATGCTTTATGAGGTCTGGCCCTCTCTTAGATGGAAGTGCTACAATACTGAGGAAAAATTCAGTGACCTTATATACTACTGTGACTTAGGGTTTTCGTGAAATGAATAAAGTTGATTAAATTAATAATATTTACTATGGTAATATTTCTATATAAAATTAAAATAATCAACTTTACTTAAACAATATGATCGGTGATAGAGAATTATATGTATTGCATCATGGAATTTAACTGGTTTCTTAAACAAATAAGAAAAAGAAGACTACATAGTCAAGACTGTTAAATCCTTTTATTCATGCACACACATTTGAATGGATTAACCAGATTAGAGGCTCAAGACAATGGTTTCATTTAAGAACTGAGTTTCCAGCTGCCAATACTCAGTCAAGAATCAAGATGGTGCCTCTGGAAGAACATAGTATTCTTGCAATCTGTCTTTACAGAAAACAAAATCTTCATCAATTGAGTGGACTGAGTTATACAAAAAGAATGATACATTCTTTGAAACAACATAAAATTTGGCTATACATATTTAAGGTGAACTAACTTTTTTTAAGTTAATAGTTGAGCAGTTTCTGGGGGAGGGCTAGGCCCTGCCCTGAATGAAATGACAGACTCTGGAGATCCCCCATGGAGGGTGCCACCCTCCCTGTGGTGCAGAGTGGGGATTGGGTGGTGGGGTGGGGGGTTGACAGAGGGGTGGGGAAGGAGCAGAAGTTGAGGGAGCTGGGATTGACATGTGAAACAAGCTTGCTTCTAATTTAAATTTAAATAGTTAAATAAAAAAAATAAAAAATAGTTGAGAAGTGTCAAAATGGAATGACAACTTTTTCACTCAGTGTCATGGAGGAGTGAGTCTTTTCATGCTGATTGTTATGATGTCCTATTCAAGCTACTGTTGACATTGTTTCAGACTTGGAAATACTTTTCAAGGTAGACATCCAAGTCTAGAAAAGTATAAACAGGGATCAGAGAGCAACTTAGTAAACTGCAGGTTTCTAATTCACAGTCACATTATGATCCTATTCCAACATGTATATTAGCCAGTCTTCTGTTCCTTTCCAAAATCTTGAAGCCCTTAAGATATTGTACTGATGGGAAATGAGTCCCATGATTCTCTAGTTGACTGCTTGCTTGTTTTTAACCACTCTATGTGAGTGATTTTACGGAAGGATTTTAGAGACAGGAACTTACTTTACGCATGCATTGTAACACTTTCTTTTTGCCTCTGGATTTCAGATTATAAATTGAATAATATTTATCAACAACTACATCAACTGTCTATTTAAAACAACTCTCTAAATAGGCATGTGCACATGGCCTTTAAAAGTCCATAATCAAAAGTTGATGAACATGCCTTGTGCAGGTGAGGCTTGAGAATCACTGTACAGCAGACATTCTTGGCAGCCCAAGTCAACAACAACCCTCCAGTGCTATTGAGAAACAGACTCAAGTAGAGGCTAGTCTGAGGTTTTTGAAGAATGCTTCTGCATTCTCCATGGGAGGAGGGAAAGAGGAAATTAAAGGGGACAAAAATGAAGCAGAGCAAGCAATGAAATTGATGCAGGCTTGATTAAGGCTCACCCCGGTCCAGAAGGGGCTCTGAAGAAGTGTCTTTCAGTGTTGTTTTGATTTGTCACACAAGCACAGTGGTTTATAAGTGTGTGTAAACAACGAATGGATATGATTGACTATTGCCAAACAGTTGGCAGTTCCTTTCTGACAGGAACACATATTCTTCAGTCAGGAGAAGGGAGCTGAAGAATGCATAACAGTATCAATTAAACATACGACTTGACCAATATCAACATATAGAGCAGCGTTATGATTAATAGCACTGCTCCTTTAATGTAACTATAGAATAGTGCTCTGTTTGAGGAAAATATATACAGTGATGTCACACAACACACACACACACACACACACACACATATAGACACACGCAATCTCACACTGAGTGATACATACACAAGTTGATGAATTATAAAGAGAGTGCCTAATGATCACTTCTAAGTGTAAGGACTATATAATTATGTGTTTATGTATATACACATTCTACAATTATTTTCCAAGATGTTTGGGGATACTTTGCTCTATTACATGATCCCATATTTGTGAAAACAAAACCATAGCTTGAGTGGGATTTATTTGCAATTGCTTTGTGAGTAAATTATTAAGGGGGCCAGTGGAGATTACTTTAACTCTTCTGTGTTGCAACCTCATAGGCAAGAAGGAATATCACAATGTCAGTATGCTTTAAGCATACAAGTTACTTAGCTGTTGGATCTTTTGCACATTATAAAGTCTCCCTAATGAATATTTTTAGAAGAATATTTTCATGTTTCAAAATGTTGCTGAAGTTGCCAAATGTTAATTCTGTGATGTTTCTTTAGAATCTGACTTTATAAGAGACAAGTAATCTGACATGCTTGGGTTACAACATGGTCCAACAATTGTCACACTCACTCTTAAACAACTATGGATTACTAATTTAATGATTTTTCACATGAAAAGGGGGTCTGTTTAGGATAGCAGTTCCATGAAGTCTGGCCAGTAAATTGTAAACAGATGGTACTAACATAGGCTCAGTTCAATCTGGGCTAAAAATGAAGAGACTTAAAGATAGAAATCTCTGTGTTTTTATTCAAGTAACTTAATACATATGGCTTGCTAAATATGTGTTTGAGACAATATTTTATTTGTGGAACAATATTGATGGAATTTTCTTATTTTGAAGGACATTTGGTTAAATTATTCAATGAACAAAGTCAAACTAGATCATGTTTGGAATATGATATATATATGTATATATAACTAAAATTTTGCTTTTATTAATGATCACTTGAAATAAACAATGAATTGAAAAGGTACCTAATATAATTCTGGTGTGAATGGAACTCTTGTTGGCAGCTCATTTTGTTTCAGCAGAACAGTTCAACAATTTGCAATCAATATAATATAGGCATTAGAATGTTATGTCACTGTTGCAAGGGCATTATCTTTTAATTTATTGTCTTCAACATTTAGTGCAGTTCTTATGTAATAGTTAAATCAATGAATGTTTGTTACATAAGTGAAAGTCTATATTTTTGACATTTTTATTATAAAAGCTTCTTAATAAAAATACCTTATCTATAGTCATTTTAAAACTTCAAAATTAAATATGCAATATTTGGTTTGTGGTTATGGGTATAAACCTATATGTTATTTTTTCTAATCATCTCTTCTTGCTGATCAAAGTACATAAATATCTTGTAGATATGGATTTATGTTAATCATGACTCAGAGAAGAAGACTATTTTTCTGAGATACATAAATTTTGAAAAGTTAGGTTTCTTTTTCAACATTTTAAAGGCACGATAGTTCTTTTGTATTAAAAATATTGTGTTGTGTGTTAAAGGACAGAACATAATGTCATTGACAATGTTCTTCATAATTCTTTTTAAAATGTGCTAAATGATATTCTATCTGCATCATTAGGTTAGCATACAGCAATGTCCTTTGAGAATAAGGTTTTGCTATAATTTCTAGTTGTAATTACTTCTCACAAAAGTGGTGTGGGCTTATTGAAATGACTTGGGGTGTGAAGGGTGAGAAGACAATACCTATGCTTGTAAATAATCACAGCTGGATGGCACGGCATGTTTATCTCACATAAGCTTGCCCTTCCAAGGTACAACATTTTTTTAGCATTGTAAACCTCTCTGAATGTGTTCTTTCTCCATAAAACCTTGACTTAGATGAATTCTGTGATTTAGATACTCTTCATGACATTTCTGAAATTATGATACAGATAATACTCAACACTGGGGGGTGCACTGGCCATCGTAAGAGATTTAGAAATATCACTTCAGCCCACCAAATAGAAGACAATCTCATACTCTAGTCCAAATATGAAAAAAGAAAATCTCTCCCCTCTCTACTCCAGGGAATCCTATGGAATAGGAGGCAGAAAATAGAAGAACCAGGATGGATAATGGGCACCAAGGGATAGGCTTTCTAAATATAGCAGGACTGATGCACACATGGACTCATAGAGACTTAGGCAGCATATTCAGGGTCTGCATGAGTCTGCATCAGATGGGGGCCTTAAGGCTAACTAACACATGCTCCATCCCTAATCCAGAAGAAATAAAATTGATAACCATATACAAATGAAAAACCATTTTCTTTTAAAAAAAGTAGTGTCA
Source organism: Mesocricetus auratus (assembly GCF_017639785.1). Taxonomy (NCBI): domain Eukaryota; kingdom Metazoa; phylum Chordata; class Mammalia; order Rodentia; family Cricetidae; genus Mesocricetus; species Mesocricetus auratus. The sequence goes on from NW_024429266.1 coordinate 41,914,600, forward strand.
CTGGGGATACAATCAACTCTTTCTTATAATTTATTTATTTTTAGTTTATGTGCATTGATGTTTTGCCTGCGTATATGTCTGTGTGAGGATGCCAGATCTGCTGGAACTGGAGTTACAGACAGCTGTGAGCTGCTATGTGGGTAGATACAATCAACTCTTAAGACCAGCCACCATGGCCTACAGGAAACAAACTCAAATGCAATTTTGGATGTTCTTTATTTGATAAGGTTTTGATGGAAAATTATTTTCTCTCTCTCTCTCTCTCTTTTCTCTCTTCTCTCTTCCTTCCTTTCTTTCTCCTTACACCTTACAGGTCCTTTGCATTTATTGTAGGACTTCCAGGTTCAGGAATTTCTCTTTTTTAAAACTCATTTTATATACCAAACACAGGTACCCCTCTCTCCTCTAATTCTGCTCCCCCTTCCTGAATCCTCCTCAGAGCAAGTAAGGCTTCCCATGGGGAGTCAACCAAGTCTGGCATAAAAAGTTGAGGCAGGACCTATTCCCTCTTCCCCTGCACATCAAGTTTGAGCAAGATATCCCAATACAGAGAATGCCTTCCAAAATGAAAGCCCATACACCAGGGATATATCCCAGTCCCACTGTCAGGGGCCCCACAAACAGACCAAGTCACCCTACTGTCACCCACATGCAGGTGGCCTAGTTCAATCCCATTCAGGCTGTCCAGCTGTCTGTACAGAATTCATGAGCTCCCACAAAGTCAAATTCAGGATTTCTGCATATACACACAGATATATCTGTGTCTGCATGCTTATCTCATGTTTTTGTTTTGGCTCCTGCCATTTTTGTTGTTGTTGTCTTATTCCTGTTATTGTTGTATTTTACATTATTTTAATATTATTATGAATTTCTGTTTGTCTTCTAATGAAAGACAGAAAGGGTGTGATTTACAGTGAGAGAATGTGTGGAGAATTTAGGAAGAGTTGGAAGAGGAAATCATATTCAGAATATATTGTTTTAAAACATCAATTTCCAGTCAGGTGGTGGTTGCACACACTTTTAGTTCCAACACCCAGGAGGCAGAGACAGGTGGATCTATGTGAATTCAAGGCCAGCATTGTCTATAAAGCAAACACCAGGACAGGCTGCAAACTAACAGAGAAACCCTGTCTTGAAAAACCAAAAACCAAACCAAACCAAACAAAAATAACAAACAACCAAAGACAAAATCCCCAAAGCCAAAACACCCCATCTATTTCCAATAAAAGAAAGAAAAAAATCTATGTAGACACTGGCAAGTTTCCTGCAGGACAAAATCCCACTCTGGTGTAAATCAGTGGTTCTTAATATTCCTAGTACTATGAAAATTTAATGCAGTTCTTCATATTGTGGTGACCCCCAACCAAAAAATTATGTATTATTGATATTTCATAACTGTAATGTTGCTCCTATGAATCATTATGTAAATATCTGACATGGAGGATATGTGATATGTTATCCCTGTGAAAGTGTGGGCTTGCAACCCACAGATGGAGTGCCACTGGTATAAATTATTGTGTAACAATACTTTCTTACATATATGAGTGTGTGTGTGTGTGTGTGTGCGATTACATTTTCAAGGGAATATCAGTACTACTAACCTATACTCCACTAAAACTAAAAGTGAAGTGCTAATAGTGGTATCAGAGAACATAGATAGTTGAGATAACACTATCTCTGTTATCCTACACATTACCCTAGCCACATCCCACCCACTGTTTATAGGTGAAGATAAATCAGAAAGGAGTTACCTCTACCTTGAGGGTATAGTCTGTGGTGGCTTTATCACACCAGTAAATTATTGAGGGAAGCTATCAGAATGTTCAGAAGCACGAATAAATATGTTGTAAAAAGACTTCAAATATTTCAGATTGACATACAATAGACAGATGGTTTAACTGGTCACCTGCCATAGGATGTGTGCATAAAGGTTACTTATAAATGATATTTGAAGGGGTTTGTCCTGTGGAGTGTACGTCTATGTGTGTATATGTTTACATGGCTTCTGTAGAAATACGAATATATGAATAGGTGTGTACTTTAAGTATAATTTTCTGAAATAGTATAAAATTGTCATATCTGAAAAGTTTTTGAAAAATCTGAAAATCCAAAGAGAAATTGTGTGGGTCATGGAAGTAGGCATTCCTTTTACAAGAGGGTGGCACTAGGATGGGAGGGAGAGGGAACTGGGATTGATATGTAAAATAATCTAAGATTGCTTCTAAATAAAAAAAAAGAAGTAATCAAATTCCATGTATATTTTGCCAAAATTTGATCTGTGCACAAGAATAGCAAAGTCATGAAAAAGATGTATCTTTATGTTGTAGTTCTTTCTTCTCTTTCTTCTCTTTTGTGCCTCAAACCTGGAGCTTCAAATGCTTTGATGAGGGTCTAACACAGTATCTTTAGAATTTGGCATGAGATTAAACTTTTCAAATGACTGAGACAACGTCGTTTACCAAAATTCACTAGAAGTTAGTGAGACCTGCCACAAAAAAATATTAGGATGCAAGAAACATTGATATCACAAGCCAATCTTAGGATAAACACCTCCTGATTAATGGTTAAATTGCTAGATACACTTGAATAAATTTATTTCAGGCAGATAACCACATTTTATCCGCTAGTATAATAGAACTAGTACTAATATGTTTTGAAAGTTGAGAAATGTAGACAGAAAATATGTTTTGAAAAGTTCTGTTTAACTTATTGGAAGTTTATTTTAGCTCGCTTTTTGAAGTTATCCTGTTTGTATGTATACAATATAGCTTGATAGTATGTACTCTCCAAACCATACTTTTGCATTCTCCATGATACCCCATCACAGCTCCCTCCCAACTTCATGGTCTCCTTTAGGTATATATGCATGTATTATACAATGAGTGTAATTTGTGTTGCTTTTTATGCATATAGATGGTTCAGCCCTGAAATAAAACTTCCTCTTCCTCTTTTACAGTAGTCAATTCCCCAGTACTATTCAGCTATAAATGGAACTCAGGGATGTTTAATTTCTTTGCTGGGATTTTTAACTGGCTCCATCTAGTGCAAATCCTTTATAATGACAGGTAACATGAGTCATGTGTTCAAGAGCCATGTCATGTCCATAGGATAGCAGTTTGCTGCCTTCCCCCACATCCTTTGGCACTTAGCATTCTTTTCATACAGCACCTTTTTCTCTATGATAGTCTATGAGCTTTTTAGTGCTTTAGAGTTATGAGTTCTTATGGGAATAAAACAAACAAACCACGTCTGATAGTGTTTAAATTTAAGTACCTCTCTCGTTTGTGGATTGAAGTTGTTTTAACAGCTACAAATAATTTAAATCAATGTTCAACCTCATACAAATTTAGCTATTTATCTCTTTATTATCTTCCATCTTTCTGGTCATAGTAAGGAAACAAAAGTGTACAGGATTGACCTACCTCCCTGATATCAAAGAAGGTCCTGTGATAATGAGGCCTTTGATTCTTCCTGGTTTCAAACTCATCCTCTTTCCTCTCAATGTATCTGGTGCCCTTGTCTCCTAAGCTAGTATAACAGAAGTGATTAATATAAGTGAAACAGTATGAGAATGACCTATCGCCAGCATTGCTCCATTTTACTAATTAGAATCACATCCTGAGTGGTACACTAAATGGCAGGAACCACAAAATAGATTGTTACTAGATGATTAGGATATTGGAAGAGAGTACACAGCCATTATTTCAAAAACAATTTTGCTACTTTTATTGATTTCAAACATAAGGTTATTGCATATTTATAAAGTAATTATAGTAATGGGCAATGGTCTTCTGTTTATATGTTTGTCTTATTGGTTGATGAATAAGCACTGTTGGACAATAGGGAAGCAAGACAGGTAGGACTAGGAGTTGAGGAGGACCCTGAAAATGTAGTAAAGAGAAGTTACCATGTGATCCAGGCAGGAAGTAATATAGCAGGGCAGAATCAGTATATAAGTAGGGACAAGCAGAAAATCGCTCTCTTCTCTGCGGAGATGCTAAAAAGATGTGATGTAGAACCCAGTGGGGCCCAGACCTTTTCTGCAGTAAGATAAGGCCATGAGGAAATACATAGATTAGTAATTTGTGGTTAAAAAAAAGGAAGACCAAGTTGCCAGTCAACAGCTTATAACTAATACAGTGTCTGCATGTTTCTTTGAGGCAGAGAATGGCAGTGGGACCTAACTAGACCAGAGAAAACTCATGTTATAATATGGTGTTTTATGACATGAACATTTCCAACTTCAAGGAAACAAACTTCTTAAGGATTCAGTCATAAACAAAAGATATATTCTGGAAATTACTCCACAAATAAGGATATTATCTTTCTATGTAACATAACTTCTGAATTGTTAGGGGAGGAGACAAGGATAAATTTGTTTTGAACAATAACTATTTGTCATGGATGTGTCAATTAATGTGCCAATTAATTTTATTTAATTGACATGGGTACAGTAAAGCTACATTTAATCTTAAAAGTAAAGACTAGTTTAGTGAATAAAAGGTTACTTCAGTACAGGAAGTATCTGTTGGATGAAATGGTGGATTAATAAAATAGTTTAGAAATATCTAGTAGTACACATGCACAAATGTATACAGAAGTAAACAAGCAAAAAATAGTCCTGCCGTTTAAGATTCTAAAAATCTTGAATAAGATGATAGAAAAACTTTTACAAAGTAGTTACTAAAATTGGTGTCAGTAACAAAAATACCCAAGTGTTGGGAAAAAAATTCAGAAAATAGACTGCCATATGATCAATGGATTTATGTACATTACAGTCAAATTATAAAACCTTATATTGTATTTATCAATCTCCCTGTTAAGTGGTTTGGTTCTCATCTCTCTCTCAAGATACATACATACATATGAGTGTATATAGATATACATATCATTTATGTAAGTATACAGATAAAATATCTCCTACATATGTGTACATACTTTCAAATATATATATAATGTTGGATATAAATATATTTATATTTTATCAAAATTAAACTTACATAAAATGTGTTTATAAAAATCAGAATTTAGAACACCATTTGAGGAATTAAATGAAACAATTTAATAATTCAGGAGAAAATGTTGCATAAATGTGAACTGGCATGTGGAGAATAATTAAATTGTAATTATGAAAGGTTAATGTAACAATTTACTTGTCCTGATTTTTAAAATTTAGATAACAGTGCAGATTTTTGCAATATGGCAAGCCAATTTGACTTGTTTTCAGTGGGAATTGAGCATCTGTGAAACTTTTATGTCATACTATAAAAACATATTTAATAATGATTATTCTATATATGTATAGCAACTTGTAGTAACATTTAGGGTTCAATAGTTTAGATGTAGTATGAATACCATGGTAATTTAATCAGTTTATGTGTAAGTTTGCTAATGAACGTTCTTCCAAGTTGATAACCATTATATTTATTCTTTTTGTTTTTGTTGTTTTTTTGGTTTTTGTTTTGTTTTGGTTTGTTTTTTGAGATAGGGTTTCTCTGTGTAGCTTTAGAGACTGTCCTAGAATGACCTCTTCTACAGCAGGGTAGTCTCAAACTCACAGAGCACTGCCTGCCTTTTGCCTCCCAAGCACTGGAATTAAAGGTCTATGCCACCATTACCTGACCTAACTTTATTCTTTACAACAGTGTGATATCTGTTTAATTTACCTTGTTTACAATTTTAATGTTCTATTTATTTTGAGAGTATTCACTATCTCAACAAAATTTAAAACATTTTTACATAGTATTCTTTATTCAAACTGTTCCCTAATAGAACATACTTTTAATGAAAAAAGATTATTTAAAACTTTCAAATGATGAAATAAATGTAAAGTATTTATTTACCAATTTAGTAAACAAAAATTCCAAACTATAAGGTTTCTTAATATAAATTATGATTTTTCTCTAGGCTTCTTAATTCTATATATATCTTATACTCTGGAATAAAGTTGAGTTGTCTAACTGAAGTCATATCCTGGTAGGCTATCTACATTGTTTCCACGGCTGTTTAAACTCTGTTTCCCACTTCTGCTCCCTCTTTCCTGAAGGATTAGTAGCCAATGATTCCCAAGGAAGAAAGAGAACCACAAAACCTATCATATTGAATTTGGCAAGATGAATCAACAGAAAGAAAAGAGCCCAACAGAAGGCACAAAAATGGAAACAAACTCTTTTGTGCACTCCGTAATCCCCCAAAACACTAAACTGGAAGCAAAAATATAAATGTTGAGGACCTCCTGGAAACCCATGAAGCCCTGTACATAATACTTTAGTCTCTGAGTTCATATGAATATTGTATGTGCTGGCTGACTCAGAGAGCCTTGTTTCCTTGGTGACCTCCATCTCCTCTACCTCTTACAATCTTTTGATTCCTTTTCCTTGTGTTCCTTAATCACTGAGGGGAGGGATTTGATGGTAAAATCCCATATAGGGCTGAGTGTTCCAAGATCTCTCATTCTTAGCATAATGTCTGGCTGTGGTTCTCTGTATTTTTCCCATCTGTTGGAGAAGGAAGCTTCCATAATGGTGGCTGAATAAGGTGATGATTTGTTCTATGAATATAGTAGAATATCCTTAGGAGTCATTTTATCACTATATCTTTTTTAGACCAATATTATTTTGTTTTATCCTGGGTCCCTAGGATACCTAGTATCAGGTTCTTGGTCACCCAAGCAGTGTTAGGTATTGGTCCCAATACCTTGTGGAGCAGACTTTAAATGAAATCAGTTATTGGTTAGTTACTCCCACAAGCTTTGTGCCACCATTGCCCTAGTATATCATGTAGGCAGGGCACCATTGTAGATATAGAGTTTGTGACTGGCTTGGTGTTTATCTTTCTCAGTACCTTCCTGTAACAAAGGTGCTAGAAAATAGCAATGAAGGCTCTACATAGCGCCACCCCAACCTTTCTGTGTTGCATAGGTGTTTTCTTCAGCAATGAGAACTTTCTGTCTGTGGAGGGCATCCTACAGTCTTGGCAATAGCCTAGGTTGTTTGGGGGCTCCAATGTGGCCTCTTTGGTAGGAATTCAATTACGTGTAACCCAATGCTGGCATTAGAAGCTTCATTTGGTGACAAGAGATGATATCTTTACTTCCTTTATGAATTTTCCTTGCAGTTATGAAAGAGCAGAACATTCATAGGTTCTTTCAAAAACAATCCAAGTGTCTTCATTTGACATGAAAGTATTTTTGTTTGAAGTAGAATGAGTAGCAATAATAAATGCATCGGAGAAGTGATGGAAACGTAGATAATAGAGCATACACTTTTATTTTGCAATCAAAAAAGATTATATATGTGATAAAATCAGATAATTTAGCATAATTGATAGCACAGCTTGCAATTCAGATGTTTTGTTTACTTTAAAAATTCTATGTTTTTATTTCTTTAATTCAATATTTCAATTTATGTATCTTCTTAGAGATTAATGTCTCAGGATGTCATCAACTACAATCCCCTTCTTTAATCAGAACCATGCAGTTTTTTGGAAAGAGTACTGAGACAGAGTAGAAATGAATATTACTGATAGAACAAACATAAGAAATGATTGAAGTAGAACTTTAATCATGAAAAATGTCTTTAAAACTCCTAAATATCTTTGGACTAAGTTTAATATTCTTAGCGCGTATTGAAATCTATATGAAATAAAAATATTCATAAACATTCGATACAATGATGTTAGAATCTTTCCATGCTTCTTTATATATGTTATATTTTTAATTTATTATGTTTTAATTATAAACAAATCTCAAATTTTTTGAACTTTTCTTCTTTACTTTGAAAAATTCAATTCTGTTTTTGTTTTCTGACCACACCTTTTCAGTATATGATGATGTTTTTTTTAGTGTCAGCTCTATAATTAAATTTAATACAAAAATTTGAATTAGATTTTAAATTTTAGAAAACATGGCATATAAACATACTTAACAGAGGAGTCTGGTCATCACTAACATTCCTCATTTTATTCTAATTTACAAAACATGAACTTATTTTGTTGGGGTACCCCGAATTGAGGAGGGGTCCCCAAGCTGGATTTGTCACCCCAAGAATCAAGAGTCCATGCGCCAATTGATGCAACACGCAAGAGGCTTTAATTAGGCATCTGCAGATGGGCCTCTCGGTCAGCTTTTAGACCAATTGGCCTCGAGGTTCAGTTACAATCAGCTTTTTTTTTTTTTTACTTTTTTTTTGTCTTCATCCATTTTTTTATTAATATTTTTTTTATTTTCCATTTTAAATTTAGATAAGAAACAAGGTTGCTTCACAAGTCAGTACGAGGTCCCTCTCCCTTTCCCTCCCCTCCTCCCGTGCCCTCCCCCCATCCCCCCCTGTTATCCCCTCATTCCCCCAGGGAGGGTGAGGCCCTCCATGGGGGTGTCCATAGTCTGTCATTTCATATAGGGCAGGGCCTAGACCCTTCCCCAAGAGTTCAGGGTGAGAGTGCACCTCACATTGTTCTATGGGAGTCCAGAGACCGTGTGTATACTTGGGATGGGTACTGATCTGCTGTCCAAGGCTCAATAGATTACTTAGGCCTCCTCACTGACACCCAGATTCAGGGGGTCTTGATCAGTCCCATGCTGGATTCCCAGGCTGATGCCTGGGATTCAAGAGTTAACCTTTGTCTGGTCAGCTGTTTCTGGGGTTCAACCAGCCCAGTCTTAATCCCTTTGATCATCAGTCCTCCCTCTCTGATACTGGCTTTCTTGAGTTCAGCTCAGTACTTAACCAGCCAGTAAATGAAGTTTCTGTTTCCCAGACTCTCTGGCAATAGGATTGTAGGCTGGCACTCCCCAGATCTATGTCTAAAATCCATATATGAGAGAGTACATGCCATGTTTCTCTTTTTGTGACTGGGTTACCTCACTCAGGATGGTTTCTTCTAGTGTCATCCATTTGCCTGCGAATCTCATGATTCCATTATTTTTTTCTGCTGAATAGTACTCCATTGTGTAGATGTACCACATTTTCTCTATCCATTCTTCGGGTGAGGGACATCTAGGTTGCTTCCAAGTTCTGGCTATTACAAATAAAGCTGCTATGAACATAGTGGAACAGACATCTTTGTTATATGAATGGGCATCTTTTGGATATATGCCTAAGAGTGCAGTTGCTGGGTCTTGTGGTAGGTTTATTCCCATTTTTCTGAGGAATCTCCATACTGCTTTCCAAAGTGGCTGAACCAGTTGGCACTCCCACCAGCAATGGAGGAGTGTCCCCCTTTCACCACATCCTCTCCAGCATAAATTGTCATTGGTGTTTTTGATTTTAGCCATTCTGACAGGAGTGAGATGGTATCTCAGAGTTGCTTTGATTTGCATTTCCTGGATGGCTAAGGATGTTGAGCACTTTCTCAAGTGCCTCTCAGCCATTTTAGACTCCTCTATTGAAAACTCTCTATTTAGTTCTGCAGCCCACTTCTTAATTGGGTCCTTTGCTGTTTTGGAGACTTGCTTCTTGAGTTCTTTGTAAATTTTGGAGATCAACCCTCTGTCAGATGTGGGATTAGTGAATATTTTTTCCCATTCTGTGGGCTGCCTTTTTGTCTTGCTGACTGTGTCCTTTGCCTTACAGAAGCTTCTCAGTTTCAGTAGGTCCCATTTATTAATTGTTGATCTCACTGTCTGTGCTACTGGTGTTATGTTCAGGAAGCTGTCTCCTGTACCAATTCTTTCAAGGGTACCACCCACTTTCTCTTCTAAGAGGTTCAGTGTGGCTGGATTTATGTTGAGGTCTTTGATCCATTTGGACTTAAGTTTTGTGCATGGCGATAAACATGGATCGATCCGCATTTTTCTACATGCCAGTCTCCAATTATGCCAGCACCATTTGTTGAAGATGCTTTCTTTATTCCATTGTATATTTTTAGCTTCTTTGTCAAAGATCAGATGTTCGTACGTGTGTGGGTTAATACCCGGATTTTCAATTCGATTCCATTGGTCTGCCTGTCTATTTTTGTGCCAATACCAAGCTGTTTTCAGGACTATAGCTCTATAATAGAGCTTGAGGTCAGGGATAGTGATGCCTCCGGACGTTGCCTTGTTGAACAGGGTTGTTTTGGCTATCCTGGGTCTTTTGTTTTTCCATACAAAATTGATTATTGTTCTTTCAAGGTCTGTGAAGAATTGTGCTGGGATTTTAATGGGGATAGCATTGAATCTGTAGATTGCTTTTGGCAGGATTGCCATTTTTACTACATTGATCCTACCTATCCAAGAGCATGGGAGATCTTTCCATTTTCTGAGGGCTTCTTTAATTTCTTTCTTTAAAGATACAAAGTTCTTACGATACAGGTCTTTCACTTGTTTGGTTAGTGTTACCCCAAGGTATTTTATGTTGTTTGTGGCAATTGTAAAGGGTGATGTTTCTCTGATTTCTCTTTCAGCCCTTTTATCATCTGTATATAGTAGGGCTACTGACTTTCTTGAGTTGATCTTGTAACCTGCCACTTTGCTGAAGGTGTTAATCAGCTGTAAGAGTTCCCTGGTAGAGTTCTTTGGGTCATTGATGTAAACTATCATATCGTCTGCAAACAGTGAAAGTTTGACTTCTTCCTTCCCAATTTGTATCCCCTTGATCCCCCTTTGTTGTCGTATGGCTATAGCTAGAACTTCAAGTACCATGTTGAAAAGGTATGGAGAGAGTGGACAGCCTTGTTTTGTTCCTGATTTTAGAGGAATTGCGTTGAGTTTCTGTCCATTTAGTTTGATGTTGGCTGTTGGTTTACTGTATATGGCTTTTATTATGTTTAAGTATGTCCCTGTTATCCCAGATCTCTCCAAGACCTTTATCATGAAGGGGTGTTGGATTTTGTCAAAGGCTTTTTCAGCATCTAGTGAGATGATCATGTGATTTTTGTTTTTCAGCTTGTTTATATGGTGGATTACGTTGATGGATTTTCGTATGTTGAACCATCCCTGCATCCCTGGGATGAAACCTACTTGATCGTGGTGAATGATTGTTTTGATGTGTTCTTGGATCCGATTTGCCAGTATTTTATTGAGTATTTTTGCATCAATGTTCATGAGGGATATTGGTCTGAAGTTCTCTTTCTTGGTTGTATCTTTGTGTGGCTTGGGGATCAAGGTTATTGAAGCCTCATAGAAAGAGTTTGGCAAAGACCCTTCTGCTTCTATTGTGTGGAACACTTTGAGAAGAATTGGTATAAGCTGTTCTTTGAATTTGTGGTAGAATTCTGCACTGAGGCCATCTGGACCTGGACTTTTTTTGGTTGGGAGACTTTTGATGACAGCTTCTATTTCCATAGGGGTTATAGGTCTATTTAAATTGCTTATCTGTTCTTGATTTAGTTTTGGCAAATGATAGCTGTCCAGGAAGTCATCCATTTCCTTTAAATTTTCGAATTTTGTGGAGTACAGGTTTTCAAAGTATGACCTAATGATTCTCTGGATTTCCTCAGAGTCTGTTGTTATGTCCCCCTTTTCATTTCTGATTTTGTTAATTTGCGTGTTCACTCTCTGCTGTTTGGTAAGTTTGGACAAAGGTTTGTCTATCTTGTTGATTTTCTCAAAGAACCAACTCTTCGTTGCATTGATTCTTTGTATTGTTTTCCTGGTTTCTACTTTGTTGATTTCAGCCCTCAATTTGATTATTTCCTGGCGTCTACTCCTCCTGGGGAGTTTGCTTCTTTGTGTTCTAGAGCTTTTAGCTGTGATGTTAATTCTCTGGTATAACTGTTTTCCTGTTTCTTCATGTGAGCACTTAGTGCTATGAACTTCCCCGTAGCACTGCTTTCAAAGTGTCCCATAGGTTTGGGTATGTTGTGTCTTCATTCTCATTGAATTCGAGGAAGTCTTTAATTTCTTTTTTTATTTCCTCTTTGACCCAGGGATGGTGCAGTTGAGCATTATTCAATTTCCATGAGTTTGTAGGCTTTCTGCAATTTGTGTTGTTGTTGAATTCTAATTTTAAGGCATGGTGGTCTGATAAGATGCATGGAGTTATTCCAAATTTTTTGTAGCTGCTGAGGTTTGATATGTTGCCAAGTATGTGGTCGATTTTTGAGAAGGTTCCATGTGGTGGTGAGAAGAAGGTATATTCTTTTTTATGTGGATGAAATGTGCTATAGATATCTGTTAATCCCAGTTGGGTCATTACTTCTATTAGACCCTTTGCTTCTTTGTTGAGTTTCTGTCTGGTATTCTTGTCTAGTGGTGAGAGTGGTGTGTTGAAATCTCCCACTATAACTGTGTGGGGCTTTAGATGAGATTTAAGTTCTAATAATGTTTCTTTAACGAATGTGGATGCCTTTGTATTGGGGGCATAGATGTTCAGGATAGACACTTCGTCTTGGTGGGTTTCACCTGTGATGAGTATGTAATGACCTCCTTCATCTCTTTTGATTGATTTTATTTTAAAGTCTAGTTTGTTAGATATTGGGATTGCTACCCCTGCTTGTTTCTTGGGTCCATTTGATTGAAAAATTTTTCCCAACCTTTAACTCTCAAGTAATGTCTGTCTTTGAGGGTGAGGTGTGTTTCTTGTATGCAGCAGAAGGAAGGGTTCTGTCTTCGAATCCATTCTGCTAGTCTGTGTCTTTTTATGGGTGAGTTAAGGCCATTAATATTGAGGGATATTAATGACCATTGATTGCTCATCCTTCTTCGATTTGCGATGGTTGTTGTTGGTGGAATTATGGGTGGAATTTCACCCCTTTGTTCTTTTGGCTGTTGGTAGAGAGGGATTCTCTAATGCTTATGTTTTTCTGGTTGTAGTTAGCGTCCTTGGGTTGGAGTTTTCCTTCCAAAATTTTCTGTAGGGCTGGGTTAGTGGACACATATTGGTTGAATCTAGTTTTGTCATGGAATATCTTGTTTTCTCCGTCTATAGTGATTGAGAGCTTTGCCGGGTATAGTAGTCTGGGCTGGCATCCATGGTCTCTTAGTGTAGGTAGAATATCTATCCAGGACCTTCTGGCTTTCAGAGTTTCCATGGAGAAATCAGGTGTAATTCTGATAGGTCTGCCTTTATATGTTACTTGACCTTTTTCCTTAGCTGCTCTTAATATTCTTTCTTTATTCTGTATGTTTGGGGTCTTGATTATTATGTGGCAAGGGGATTTTTTTTGTGGTCCACTCTATTTGGTGTTCTGTAGGCTTCTTGTACCTTCATTGGCATGTCTTTCTTAAGGTTGGGAAAGTTTTCTTCTATGATTTTGTTGAATATGCCTTCTGCCCCTTTGAGGTGGATTTCTTCTCCTTCTTCTATACCTATTATTCTTAGGTTTGGTCTTTTCATGGTGTCCCATAATTCCTGGATGTTTTGTGTTAAGGATTTGTTGGATTTAAGGTTTTCTTTGGTTGATAAATCCATTTCTCCTAATGTATCTTCAACACTTGAGATTCTCTCTTCCATTTCTTCTATTCTGTTGGTAATGCTTGTATTGGTAGTGCCTGACTGTTTGTTCAGCTTTTCTATTTTCTGCCTTTCTTCAGATTGTGTTTTTTTTAGTGACTCTATTTCAGTTTTCAACCCTTGCAGCGTTTGCATTGCTTCTTGCAATTTTCTGTTTATCTGTTCGTCCGTTTGTTGCCTTTTATGAATTTTTTGGTTTGTTCTTTCTTCCATTTCTTGCATTTTTTGGTTTGCTTTTTGTTCCATTTCATGGATTTTGTGCTTTGTTTCTTCTTCCATTTCCTGCCTTTTTTGGTTTGTTTCTTCCTCCACTTTTTTCATTTTTTGCTTTGTTTTTTCTACTATTTCTTGCATTTTTTGCTTTGTTTCTTCTTCCATTTCCTGCCTTATTTGGTATGTTTCTTCTTCTAATTCTTGCATTTTTTGCTTTGCTTTTTCTTCCATTTCTTGCATTTTTTGCTTCATTTCTTCTTCCATTTCGTGCCTTTTTTGGTTTGTTTTTTCTTCCAATTCTTGCATTTTTTGGTTTGTTTTTTCTTCCATTTCTTGCATTTTTGGTTTGTTTTTTCTTCCATTTCTTTGAGGGATTTTCCAATATCCTCTTTTAGGGCCTCTATCATTTTCATGAAAGTGCTTTTAAGGTCGTTCTCTTCTGCTTCCTTCGCGTTGGAATATTGGGGTCTTGCTGGTGTGGAGTCTCTAGAATCTGGCGGTGTCATATTTGTTTTTCTGTTGCTGACTGTGTTTTTGTATTGTCTCTTTCCCATCTCTTCTTCTAGTGGGTGCAGAAAGAGCCCCTTCCTGGTCTGGGGACCAGAGTTCCCTTTTGGTGGGTGCTAGTAAGTCCAGTAATCTGGTGGTTCTTCTATGCCTTGTCCAAATGCTGGTCCGTGGGTAGAGAAGAAGAACAGGAATCTGGGGCGCTTAGCCTCCTACCTGGTCCCCTGGACCCTATGCTGGGTCCTGTTGTACCTGATCCGGAACTGCTACTCCCCTGGTCTCCCTGGCTCCTGTAGTTTCCTGGTCTCTTTGGTGGGAGAGAAGATCTGGAGTCTGGGGTGCTTGGCTCCCGCCGGGATTGGGAGCTCTGTGCAGTTCCCAGGTGATCTGCAGGCTCTGGAACACAGGCCGGGAAGCTGGCCTGTTTACCTGATGCTCCCGCCGGGATTGGGAGCTCTGTGCAGTTCCCAGGCGATCTGCAGGCTCTGGAACACAGGCCGGGAAGCTGGCCTGCTTACCTGATGATGCCAGAGGGACAGCTACTTCCCTGTACTCCCAGCCTCCTCTCCTTTCCTGGAATCGTTGGTGGGAGAGAAGATCTGGAGTCTGGGGTGCTTGGCTCCCACCGGGATTGGGAGCTCTGTGCAGTTCCCAGGCGATCTGCAGGCTCTGGAACACAGGCCAGGAAGCTGGCCTGCTTACTTGATGATGCCAAAGGGACAGCTCTACAATCAGCTTTTAAAGATAAAAACCACAAGCTTTTGGGAGGGGTCCCTATCTCGTGACGGGGGAAGGGGGTACGTGACTCCTGTCCCGGGGAAGTAGATGTTTTCCTGATCTACATGTTGTAAATTCCTCAAACCTTGGCATGAGTTAATTATCTCTCCCTAAGTAAATAGTGTTATCTCCTTGTTTCCCACTAGTCTTGTTTGCCCATCTCTGACGCCCTGGTCAGTTCTTCACAGATGGTCGGCAGCCCGTAATTGGCCTTTTGTGGATTTAAAGCCCTTCTGCAATTAAGGTTGCTAAACCATACATTCCATTCTGTGGTATGGCCGGTTCCTGGGATGGGGTCCTTTGTTCACTTCCCAAGTTCTCTAGTGGGGTGCCCTCCTTGTTTAAGCTTATATTTTATTTCTATGAATTCAGGGTCTTTCAATTTAGTCTAAAAAGTAAAACACTTATTGATGGAAAACTTCAGTCATTGAAAGGGGAAGGACAGACAGCAGACAGATATACCAAGAAGTTCACATAAATCCCTGACAGCAAAGATTATGATGAGAAACTGTCCGCCCTCAGTAGCTCAAAATATTGACAAACTCCAGGGTGAAATAGTAGAGTCTTGTGGCCTCAAGATTGAATTACATTGGTGGCCCAATCATTGGAGACACATGTGTTCTTGAAGTCAATAGCCAGGAAGATTGAACACACTGGTTTCTAGAGAATCAACAGTCTAGGAAGGTTTTTAGAGAAGGCTTTGGAGGTGTGTGGTCTGATGATGCTTTTTAGATTGACATAGTGCTTTGTTCTCTTGTCTCACTTCCAGTGCCCTTGGGAAATGTCTCTTGGCTAGAAGATCATCAACCTCACTCGGATAAACTGTAAGGTTTCACCAGCATAGGTGGTTCTGAACAAGTCACAGAATGTAAACCAAAATATGGCTGTTGGAGGATCCTGGAAAAATAAGGAGAAAATAGAGTATCATGACATTGGTGTCTTCTTTGTTCTGCACTAGTTTAAAAAACTAAGAGTTTCTAACTTCAGTGGATCCCAGCTGACTGCTCTCACCTCCAACTTTAGAGGATTCTGAAGGACATGATTTCATTGTCTTTTATCCTGTTCTATCCTTTTCCTTCCTCTACCTACATCTGCCCTCCCATCCCTATCTTTTTTCTCTTTCTTTTATTGAAAATAAAGTTTTTAAATAAAATATATTCTGATTACAGTTTCCCCTCCCAATGTCCTCTGAGATTTCCTCACATTCCTTCCTACCCCATTAGAAGCAGTGCCCTTTATGTCTGTCATTCAAGTACCCTCATTGGGCAGTTTATTACCATCTGTAACTGTAGCTGCAGAAAATCTGATGCCTCTGTGCTCTGTTGTCACATATATCCATGTACACACATCGATATGCATATTCAAACACACCAGGAGTTTAAAATAACAAAAATAATTCTTTACAGATTTAAAGAGAACAAAGTTAAACAAAGACTGCAGTATAAATGGTAATTTAGATAACATACAATATTTGGAAATATTCAACAGTTGACAGATTACTTGTGACAATTTTATTAGTTCATAATTACTAAGTGAAAGGAAATCTTTTTAATATCTGTCTGGGATATAGTTTGAATTTTACACCCAACAGAGTGCAGCTGTATTTAGAACATAAGAGCAGTAGGAATGTAATTATAGCATAGTTAAAATAAATCTTTCTGTCAACAAATATCAAGATCATAAAATAAAAATATTTCTTACACTTTGTTAAAGCAGTTTTTGAGAAGTATAAATGAGATTCACATTTATAATTATAAAACATAAAGACATTTATACTTGGCTATCATCTTTCCTCTTTCTCTTTCTTTCTTTTTTTCTATTGTCTTCCTTCCTTCATTTCTTTTTTTATTGATTCTTAAATTATTTAGCTATTTTCACATGTTATTCCCATCTTCCTCTCCCTCACCTCCGCCCCTGGCCCTCAATGCCCCCTTCCCCCAACTCCATCCTCTTTCCCCTCTTCCCCTCCACAGGCAGGGTAAAGTCTTCCACAGGGACATTTTCACAGTCTTTAATATCATCCCGGCCAGGCCCTAGGCCCTCCCTCACGACTCCAGGCAGAGAGAGCATCCCTTCATGTGGAATGGACTCCCAAAGTCCATTTGTATGCCTGGGATAAATACTGATCTACTATCTGAGGTCCCATAGATTGCCGAGGCCTCCTCTCTGACTCCCAGGTTCAAGGGGTCTGGATCAGTCCCATGCTGGCCTCTCAGTCACCAGTCTGGGGTGCATGAATTCCCCTTTGGTCAGGTCAGCTGCCTCTGTGGGTTTAGTGAGCAGGGTTTTGATTCCTTTGCTTGTCACAAATTTTGCAACTGGGTTCCAGGAGTTCAGTTCAGTGTTTAGCTGTGGGTGTCTACCTCTGCTTCCAACAGCCACAGCATAAGGGTTCTAGGATGGCATATAAGGTAGTCATAAATCTCATTATCAGGGGAGGGCATTTAAGGTAGACTTAATGCCAGTTTGTGTCATTCTTGTAGATCTCTGAAGATCTAAGTAGTGCCAAATCTCAACTAGAACCTATAATGGCTCCCTGTGTTATGGTATCTCTCATCCTGCTCTCCTCTATTCTTACCCTGACTCAACCTTCCTGCTACCCCATGTCGTCCTCACCCCTCATCTTCTCACCCTCTCTTTCTCCCATCTCCCTCTCCCCTCCTCTTCCCCCATGCTCCTAATCCCCCCAGGAGATCCCATCCCATTCCCCTTCTCTGGGTTGCAAGCATATCTCTCTTAGGGTACTCCCTGTTTCTCAGACTCTCTGGCATGGGTTTTTAGGATTGTGATATCCTGCTCCATGTCTAAAATCCATATATGAGTGAGTACATACCATATTTGTCTTTTTGTGACTAGGTTACTTCATTCAGGATGATTTTTTTCTAGCGCCATCCATTTGCGTGCAAATTTTAAGATTCCATTTTCTTTTTCCACTGAGTAGTACTCCATTGTTTAAATGTACCACATTTTATCTATCCAATCTTCAGTTGAGGGGCATCTTGGTTTCTTCCATGTTCTGGCTATTACAAATAATGCTGCTATGAACATAGTTGAGCAGGTGCCCTTATTGTATGAATGTACATCTATTTTTTGGGAATATGTCCAAGAGTGGAATTGCTGGGTCTTGTTGTAGACTGATTTCCATTTTCCTGAGGAATCTCCATACTGATTTCCAAAGTGGCTGTACAAGTTGGCACTCCCACCACGAGTGGAGGAGTGTTACCTTTTCTCCACATCCTCTCCAGCATAAACTGTCACTGGTGTTTTGATTTTAGCCATTCTGACAGTAGTGAAATGGTATCTCAGAATTGTTTGGATTTGCATTTCCCTGATAGCAAAGAGTGTTGAGCACTTTCTCAAGTGTCTATCAGCCATTTTACACTCCTTTATTGAGAATTATTTAGTTCTGTACCCAACTTTTTAATTGGATTATTTGGTTTTTTTGGAAGCTAGCTTATATATATATATATATATATGTATATGTGTGTGTGTGTAGATGTATACATGAACATAGGCCTTTATTTTGTTTTATTGTAACTTTATATATATATATGATGGTGTTGGGGGAAATCACTGCTAATCAATTCTAGTGACATAGTAAAAGAAATAATTACCAAATGACAATTTGTAGAACCCTGTCTTCTGTGATAAGGTGGCATGCACTTCTCACATATACCCCATAAATACTACTGCAATTTGCTTTCATTAGTGTGTTATAAAAATACAAAATAAAAGAACAAACAGCAAATTACATTATTAAATAGGTGTATTTCTTCCAAGAAAACAAACGAACAACTCATATTTTCTGTCCAGAGTTCTACAATAATGATATACAATGTTTTCATTAGCTTTAGAAATTATTTTAAAGATATACATCTCTAGCTTTTGGAAGATTTTATAACAGACTTGTGGCAATAGGAGATAATAGTGTAGCTCACATAAAAAGGTAAACCAAAATCTACATTCTATCATCTGAAAATCAGGATGTTGGTTTTGGATATTATTTTATTGAATAAAAAATTACCTCCTTCTATATAATTCTTTCTCTTACAGAAAGTGTGTTTCCCAGAAACAGAAGGTCTAGTAAATACAGAGGATGGCTCCTGGCTTTCAGTAGCCATTCGGGAGAAAAAATATGTAGAACACACACCACAGTAAACCATTAAAAACCCTTATGGTTCACATTTAGATCAATAAAGGAATACAGATATGCAAATATAATAAAACTTTTTAAAATTCAAATATCTATTAAACGCTGAAAATATGTGACTTAACTCAGCTAAGTGAGATTTATTTAGGTGTTATAAAAAAATGACCCAAATGTATCACAGTCAGATTATGATTGCAGAAGTGAATATGCAAATACCTGCAATATTGACAATCATTAAAGTCTAGGGGTTTTTTTGCAATGTAAATTTTTTATTTTTTATTCTTATTATTTATTTTTAAATTTAAATTAGAAACAAGGTTGCTTCACAAGTCAGTTCCAGGTCCCTCTCCGTTTCCCTCCCCTCCTCCTGTGCCCTCCCCCAAGCCCCCCCCAATATCTCCTCATTTCCCCAAGGAGGGTGAGGCCCTCCATGGGGGTGTCCATAGTCTGTCATTTCATCCAGGAAAGGGCCTAGACCCTCCCCCAAGAGTTCAGGGTGAGAGTACATCTCACATTGTTGGATGGGAGTCCAAAGTCCATTTGTATACCCGGGATACATACTGATCTACTGCCCAAGGCTCAATAGATTACCTAGGCCTCCTCACTGACACCCACATTTAAAGACTAGTTTTTTAAAGCAAAATTTGCAGGTCTAGGATAAAGGATTATTTACTACATTATGGACTAGATTTAGTCATTTTTGTTTCTTGTTTGATTGTTGTCACAATATATAGTATGCAGCACAGCTCAAAGATTATGCAATTGAATGTAGAAACTCAAACAAAAGCATACATCTGGTTATCTACATGTGCTCTGAACAACACATCATATCACTAAAGTATTTCATGTCTTTTAATGTTCTCATAAACAGTTACAGTGCTTTGGTACAAGTTCAGAATCTTTAGAGTGAATGAGAATATCTGAAACATATTGTGTGACTTTATTACAATGTCACTTTATATTAGATTATTGTCAATTCCCCTTTATCCATAACTATCTTAAATTAAAATTACTCTTTCCTGTGTTCTCTGTTCTTTCCAGTAACTCATGTAAAATTCAAGAAATAAAGGTCTACTCCAAACACTTAAAAATAAACATGTTAATGTGTGATCTTTATATTTGATTATTTATAGTTTTAATTTGGAATATTCCTGTTTAAACAATGGGGAACAATCTTTACACCTGCATATGATTTAGGAAATAAGTATTTTAATTATTCAGAATCATTGTGATTCTAAGCCCAAAGGACAAAGAATAATCAAATGTGAGACTATGAGAATCAAATAGAATGTATTCTTCTCTTTCTTTTTCTATCTGTAGCTCCCTAATTACCACCCTTACCAAATATCAATAAGCACTAACTGAGCAGCCTTTAGTGAATGCTTAGCTAAAGAATACCTAGAAATTTAATGGTATAGAAATTCTTTCAGGAATTTTTTTTAATATTTAGGGCCAAATAGTAGAGGTCTATACTAAAGTGTACTAATATTGACACTATGAGCTATTGTATAAGATAAATTGTTGTGGGATATTTGTACTCTGTGTGAAGATGTATATCTGTGATTGGTGTAATAAAAAGATGAAAGTCCAAGAGGGACTTCCAGTCAGAGAGAGATCACTGAAGAAAAAAAAGGAAGAGTCACAAGCTAGATTCAAAGGAAATAAGTTAGGAACTATACAGACACCAGAGAGATACTGAAGAAGTCAGACATTCAGTACGGAACAGAGGTGATCAAGCCACATGGCAGAATGTAGATTAATAGAGACAGGTTAGATTAAGTTATAAAAGCTAGTGGGAAAAGAGCCTAAGCTGAGGTCAAGCTTTCTCAAATAATAATAAGTTACCATGTTATTATTTGCAGGTTGATGGTCATGATGAAAAACTACAACTACAGTAAATGTTATAATAATATGCCAAAATAGTATGTATGACAAAATGACTATGTATTAGGTTATGTTCAGATAACTACATTTTAGTGACATTAATTACAGGCTTAAAGAAGAACCTATAGTGTATTTCCATGTAGTAGAAAAGATGTTTATATAAAGTTGCAGAATCTAGCATAGCAATGAGATGGCATAGATTTTTAAGAAGATATATGCTTTGAATCACAGAATTAAAATTACCCTCTTAAAATATTATAATGATAATGTGTCATGATCTGATATAAATGATATACTAGTAAAATAAATTGGATCATCCTTTGATTAAAAACAACAATTATGTCATGCTAGATAATTGTATATGAGGCAGTAACTACTTAGTAGAATAAAAGGCACACAATTTCTATTTTTAAATATATCATAATTTAAATTCATGGGCATAAACTTAGGTTTTGTAAGATGTGTGGAAAATACCTTTTTGTGTTTGTATTTATCTAATAGTTAATCTATTTTACTTCAGGAAAATATTTTCTTCTAATAAAGTATTTGAATGCTGTTTATTGTATAATTTTCTACATTACTTCATAAATACAACTGTTTATTTGGCAAATGCCTTTATATCTTCACTTTCATGAACTCAAGCCAAAGCAAAAATATCGTAGAGCTTAGTGATGATATGCTACTGAAATATATGGTTAAAGTATTGCACTGAGTCTGACTGGATGCACTGCAGATCATGTATAAACTGGAATGTCCTTAGAGGAATAAAGTCCTTTTAATTTTCATGTATCATAGCCATAGACTTAAGAATGAGACAGTCACACAAAGCTAAAGATGAAATTTCATTCATTCCCTGCAGAAGCTGGAGAAAGCCTGATTATCTTTGGTGATAAATAAAGTCCTGAGAAAAATGCAACTGCAGAGTACCTGAGAAAGGGACTAAAAATTAATACCAGTGGATTCAGAAATAATTCAAGTAGGACTATATAATCTAAAGCTATAAATACATAATCAAATATGGAGATAGAAGAATGATAAATATTTTTGATTAGGGGTTGGAGTTGTGACTTATTTGGTAAAATACATTTTTGTATAAATATGAGGAGCTAAGCTTTGGTCCACAACACCCAAATTACACACTGGGCACAATGCATTCAACTTTAATCCTGGACCTGGGGAGAGAAGTTGAATCAGAAAGATCCCTGAGCCAATCTGGCTAAATAGTTTTGTTCAGTCAGTGAGCCCATTTCAGTGCAATAACAAGGTATTTCAAATCTCTTGTATTTCAGGAAAAGTCTCAAAAACTGAGGTGAATAGTAAGCCAGGAAGATACTCTGCATTGCATGATGGCCTTCGCATATACATATACACTTGTGTATGTGCATTAGCACACCATGAATGCATGCAAATATGAGTACACAGGCAGGAAATTTTTATATTGGTAATAATTCAATTTTTGTGAATAGAAAAAAATTGACACAATATAAAGAGCAACATTCAAAACAAAATGCCTGTTGACTAACATGAATACATTTTTATGAAAAACACAGAGCTATTGTGAACAAGTGATTTTTGTTAAAAATGTTAAGAAGAGAGTGTTGTATTAGATGTCTTCTTATGAGATAGAATAGCATAGCCAAAGAGCAATGTGGGGATATAGAGGTGTATGTTATCAAAAGTAGTCAAAGCTGGACCTGAAGAAGAAGCAGTGTAGGAGTGCCACTTACTGACTTGCTTTCCATGGCACTCTGCCTGATTTCATATAGTTTCCAGTCCCATCAGCCTAAGTTTGGCAAAGCCAGGCAGTGGCAGGGTCCTTCCATGTAATCACTAATTAAGACAGTGCTCAACAGATTTGTCCACAGTTAAATCCAGTAGGGACATTTTCTCAATTGAGAGCAAATGCCAATACTCCTCAAGTTGTTCCATACAACAGAAGCAGAAGAATAATTTCCAAACTCTTTTTAGGAGACTACAATTACCTTGGCACACAAATAATGCAAAGACACAAATAAGAAAGAGAATTACAGAACAATCTCCCTCATGAACATTGATGCAAAAAGACATGTATGACAAGAACTTTGAGTCATTAAAGAAAGAAATGGAAAGATCTCCCATGCTCTTGATAGGTAGAATCAACATAGTGAAATTGGCAGTATTACCAAACGCAATCTTCAAATTCAATGCAATCCTGATCAAAATCCCACCACAATTCTTCACCGACCTTAAAAGGACAATACTCAACTTTATATGGAAAAATAAAAGACCCAGGATAGCCAAAACAACCCTGTACAATAAACGAACTTCTGGAGGCATCACCATCCCTGACTTCAAGCCCTAGTATAGAGCTATAGTCTGAAAACAGCTTGGTATTGGTACTAAAACAGACAGATAGACCAGTGGAATCAAATTTAAGACCCTGATATTAACCCACACATTTATGAACACCTGATCTTTGACAAAGAAGCTAAAAGTATAAAATGGAAAAAAAGAGAAAGCATGTTCAACAAATGGTGCTGGCATAACTGGATGTGGACATGTAGGAGATTGCAGATAGATCCATACCTATTGCCATGCACAAAATTAAGTCCAAATGAATCAAAGACCTCAATATAAATCCAGCCTTGCTGAACCTCTTAGAAGAGAAAGTGGGAGGTACCCTTGCATGATTTGACACAGGAGACCACTTCCTTAACATAATGCCAGTAGCACAGACACTGAGGTTGACAAGTAAAAAATTGGACCTCCTAAAACTGATACGGTTTTGTAAGGCAAAAGACACAGTCAACAAGACAAAAGGCAGCCCACAGAATGGGAAAGGATCTTCACCAACCCCAGATCAGATATAAGGCTGATTTCTAAAGTACACAAAGAACTCAAGAAGCTAGTCACCAAAACACAAAATAATTCAACTGAAAAATGGGCTACAGAACTAAACAGAGAATTATCAGTAAAGGAATCTAAAATGGCTGAAAGACACTTAAGAAATTGCTCAACATCCTTTGCCATCAAGGAAATGCAAATCAAAACAACTCTGAGCTATCATCTTACACCAGTGAGAATTGCTAATATTAAAATCACCAAAGACAGTTTATCATGGATAGGGTGTGGAGAAAGGAAAACACTTCTCCATTGCTGACCGGAGTACAAACTTGTACAGCCACTTTAGAAATCAGTATGGGCAGTTTATTTGTGAATGTGAACCAGTCTACCACAAGATCCAGTAATTCTACTCTTAGGCATATACCCAAAGGATGCACTTTCATACAACAAGTACATCAGTTCAATTATGCTCAGAGCAGCATTTTTGTAATAGCCAGAACCTGGGAACAACCTAGATACACCTCTACTGAAGAATTGATGCAGAAAATGTGGTACATTTATACAATTGAATACTACCCAGCAGAAAAAAAATGGAATCTTGAAATTTGCAGGGAAATGGATGGAAGTAGAAGAAACCATCCCAAATGAAGTAACCCAGGCATAGAAAGACAAACATGGTATGTACTCACTCATTTATGGATATTAAATATAGGGAAAATGATTGCCAGCCTACAATTCTACTGCCAGAGAGTCTGGAAAACAAGGAGGGGCATAAGAGACGCATACAGAGACCCCCAGTGAAGTGCAAAGGGACAAGAGCCCCTGACCAAATGGGGAGCATGAGGAAGGGAGAGGGAGGTAGGAGAAAGAGGAGGGGAAAGGAGGGAATATATCATGAGGAATCAAGAAGATTGAGTGGGGAGAGGAATATAGGAGAGCAAAAAAGAGACGCATCAATATAGGGAGCCACTAAGGTTTAAAAAGAAATGTGGCCCTAGGGAATTGTACAGAGATCCACAAGGATGACCACAACTAGGACCTTAAGCAATAGTGGAGAGGCTACCTTCCCCTATAATGCCCTTCCCCTATAATGAGAATGATGACTACCTTAAATGCCATCCTAGAGCCTTCATCCAGTAGCTGATGAAAGCAGAAGCAGAGATCCACCCCCATGCACTGAGCCAAACTCCTGGAATCCAGTTTCAGAGAGGGAGGAGTATAGAACAAATGGGTCAAGACAAACCCACAGAAACAGCTGACCTGAGCAAGGGGGGATCTCATGGACCCCAGTGTGACATCTGTGAAAACCACATAGGACCAAACCAGGCCCCCTGAATGTGGGTGTCAGCTAGGAGCACTGAGCAGTGTATGGGGCCTCTTGGCAGTGGAACTAGGGCCTCTGGCAGTGGAATCAGGATGGATCGCTAGCACACGAATGAACTTCAGGAGCCCATTTCCCATAGAGGGATACTCTCTTAACCTAGATACAAAGGGGAGGGCCTAGGCTCTGCCTCAAGTGACTTGACAGATTTTGATGATCCCTCATGAAAGGCTTCACCCTCCCTGGGGAGTGTATGGGGGATGGGATGGAGTTTCGGTGGGGTGCATGAGAGGAAGAGAGAACTGGGATTGATATGTAAAATTGTTTCTAATTTAAATTAAATCTATAACAACAGAGAGTCATGCTTTCCAAAGGACTTAGCATCAAGTTTACATAAAACTAGCCATCACAGAAAGTAGAGAAAGAAAGAACAGAGAGACACATTATATCCATATGCATGTAATCAAATAACTCATAAATAACAAACATGATTTATTGGAGAACAGTCTCTTCAACAAATACAAGTGTAAATGCTTCAATTTGCATGTACTTTTTATACATTTACAAAATAACTTGGGTAGTGTAATAGGTTAGAGCCATTCAACAGAAAACACCAGAAGATCTAGACTGTAATAAAAAAGGGAATCTGGGTGATCTAAGGTTTGCTGCTGACTTAGAAATAATATGGAAACCATAGTCTATATTAGACTAAAAATCTTAGAATCTTAAATTTACAATTTGAAAATACTGTTATATGGAAGGCATTGTATTAGAATAAAAATAAATTCAGAGACTGGATAAATGTTTGCAAAATGCATATTTTGCGAAAAGTTGATTGGTAAAATATAAAATACATGAACTTCTTTAAAACTCAACATAAAAAGCAAAGCATACAATAAAATGAGAACAAAGTCTAAACAGATAACATATACAAACACAACATTATGTGAAAAACGCTTGCATCCTTGGGTATCTATAAATCAGAATAAAAGGATCCACCCCATAAACTTTTACAGCTCCAGTGATTCCAAGCATTAGCAATATCCTATACATAGAACTTAAAACAACAGAAACTGGCACTTGTTGCTCATAAGAAAATTGAAAAATAGCATGTTACAAAATTCAACGTCTCATGATAGTAATTGTGATCCTACACATTTACTACAAGGTGTTTAAACCTTATTTATTAAGAAAGCTTACAACAAACTTGGGTTAGTGGCTTATACCTGTAATTGCAGAACTGAAGTTGGAGCAAGAGAAGCATGAATTTAAAGGCAACCCTGGAATGGTGAGTTTCAGGCAAGACTTGGATTCAGAGTGAAGGCCTGTTGCAAAACATCCCAAAACAAAACAAACAGTCCTCAAGAAGTTAGACTCAACTTAAACATCCTCATATATTGTAAATGATAAATTAACTACATCCAGAACACATTTTAATGTTTTCAGCAATAAAAAAGAAATGAGGTTGTCATACAGTGTGAGTGTATATATAAAACCCTATCTGAAAGGTACTAGTACCATATATCTTGGTTAATTCTTTAACACAAGCTAGACTTATTTGGGAAGAAGGAACCTCTATTGAGAAACTGCCCCCATTGCACTGACTTGTGGGCACTGGGCATTGTAACTTTTATATGAGAGTGCCCAGGTCATTGTAAGAAGTGCCAGCCTTGTACAGGTTGCCTGGGTATATAAGAAAGCAAATGATGAAAGCCATTAGGAGTAAGTCAGTAAGGAGCACTATTCCATGGCATCTGCAGCACTCATGCCTCAAGGTTCCTGACTTAAGGGCCAGCCTTAACTTCCCTTAGTGTTGGACAGTTACCTAGGAGTGTAAGATGAATGAAAGCCTTTCTTCCCACAGTTTATTGTAGTCATGGTGTTTCATAACAGTAATTGAAAGAGAATTTAATACAAGATATTGTTCCACTTCCATGGCATTCTAGAATGTACAAACAGTGCTTATAGCAAAACTTTGGTTAGAATTTTCCAAGGATTAGTTGATTAGGCAGAACTAACAGTGTGGTGCTCAGCAGGCCATCGAGTTTATTCTATACAATGATGTAACAGTGATAAATTCACAAAATCCAGAGTTCTACAACACAAATAAAGTGCAATAAAAATATGTACTTTATTTAATATGTCAAAGGTTAGTGTTAAACCCCTTTAACATATGTCATATCAATGTAAGGTGCAGAAAAGTTTAAAAATGAATTAACGATTCTTGCCCAGTTTTTCTGTAAACCTAAAGTTGTCTTCCAAAAGCAAACAATATGAAAAAGGCTCACAAATATTCTCAAAGAAGCAATGATAAATTCAACAGTTTTGAAAAGCTACTCAATAATAAATATAATTTAATATATCAGAGAGATTTCTGAGAAAACATGAAAAGAGACACACTCTGGGAATTTTCCTGTGTTAGTCAGCTATCATATAAATGCTAAAATAGCCTGACAGAAATAGCTTGAGCGTGGTGATTACTTTGACTCACTGCTGTTCTGACTAATTTAGTAAGCCAAGGTGTTACATACAACAGCAGAAACTACCTTTAAAATGAAGTCAGTGATAAGAACAGAACAAGCCCAGGGCTCTTACCGCTTTATAGCAGGGAAGAAAGGCCGGACAAATGAGCTCAGAGACGGGTAGATGTAAGAGTTATCTGAAATCACATGGGCAGAATAGGGCATCCTTTACTAATATACTCATGTCAGTCAAACTCTAGGAGAAATACAGGAAGGAAGGATGTGAAAATGTATGTTAACCTCTATGAAGATGGTAAAGTGATACTCAGGGTGATATGACAACTTTAAAAAGATAACTGAAGGTTGGGTGGACAAGTATGAAAAGTAGCTGTTATATCTGGGTAGTCTAACCTAAACTCCAATACAAGACTGTTGGTTTTTCTGCAGACGATATTTCTGTTCTCTCTTGGAACATTGTGCTTAGTCTCTCAAGAAATTTAATATATTCCGCAGTAACAAACTTGTTCATATTTAGAGCTTTCAGGCGTATAGTGGCAATATTCCAAATTCAAGTCCATCTTAAATTGTCCTGTACCTTTCATGAAGTGAAGCAGTCCCTAGTAAATCTTTTTCCATGAGGCCAATCTCCAAACTCCATGGCTACTGTTGCTCTGGATGGCAGCAAATAATTTTATAGTAGAGATCATTTTACTCTTTGGCCAGCAATTCAAGATCCCTTACCTTGTATATGTTAAATGTGACTACATCAGCATGCATATAAATGCCCTTTTGGATTGTTTTGCCCCTCTTATCACATAGTTCCTAAGTTCCCATGACTGGTTATGCAGTAGGAATGGGGGACTGTCCTTCCACCAAGTTAGTGTACAGACTAGGCAAACAAACATTTGAATCACTTGATAGAATACACTTAATCACTATTTTCAACAATTTCAAAGAATACCTCATTTCTTTTGTATCTCAGCTTCGCCTGTATATCCATATGCTTCAGTTCTATACAAATCCATTGGAGTGTGTCCTCGCCTAAAATAAACTATTATTTTACATAATCCAAGTTTGGGACATGTGTTGAGCTACTAGAATGGAATATTTCTTATATGCTCATTTTCTTTCTAGGCAAACTCAGTAAAATTTGCAGGTCTATTATAAGATAACCTAATTCTGACTTCTACAACACTCCATTTTCATCTATGAAATATCATGCAAAGAATTGGGTCTGCTGTATCCTTCCAATTTGTAACGGTTTTCAGTGTAGTAGACCTATATTATAGGCTGACTCTGGCATTTTATAAGAAAGAGGAGAAGGGCGGAGTGCACCATGTAGGGTATTTTCATAGGTTAGTTTTTTAAGTAGGGACATTCCATCCTGTTTATTCAGCCAGCTGCAACCCAGCCACATTGCTACACCTACCTGTAAGAGAGTCCTGGAAATAGAGTCTGGCTGGGTAATTCCCTTTCCAGGAAGAGCAAAAGAAAATGACTTTGATAAATAAGTAGCCAGTCTGTGCTTCAAGTCATCTTAGACAGACAAGCACTTTGGAGAATTCCTGTTCCTGCTCCTGCAAAGTTTAATCAAAATCTATTATACTATCTCAACAACAAGGGCCTCCAGATAATTCATTTTTAAAACTACCCTTTTAAACACTGCTGTGAATTATCAAGTGATCTGTTTCCAAGCAGATAAAGTGCCTCATGATAAATATATACTGTCTCTTCTTTGACCCTTTAGCTATGGGGTTCTTAAAATACCAAGTCCTTAGATGCAAGTCCTGGCTCTCCTGACAGCAATTCAGGATGACACGAAGAAGCACCATTTTAATGCATTTTCCCCAAATGTGATAGCTCATCTACATGTAACTAGGGTCTGATTTATTTTAATCTATCACTATAGAGGAAGAATTTACTAAAAGGCCACAAAGCTATTTGTGATAATCATTAATTATTTGGTAAGTGTCATCTGTTATTTCTTTAAGGCACTTCACATCCCAGGACTGCTTCTAAATAATCTGGATATTTTATGTGATTTCAAATATAAAACAATTTAACATTCAGGGAAGAGTTTCACAAAGCCCATATGCAAATCCTATTTTTAGCACTGAAAGACAATCCTAGTAAATACATTGTAATTTAAATTGATAATGTTTATTGAGAATTATTGAGTTCTCTGTGTGTGTGTGTGTGTATGTGTGTGTGTGTGTGTGTGAGAGAGAGAGAGAGAGAGAGAGAGAGAGGTCTTAAATTGTTGTTGTATGTTATACAACATCTATCCTGGACTTCTCCACGTGTTACTAAACCTTTAGTCTCCCTTCTTAACTAGTTTTATATATGAACCATTTTCTCTAAATGAGCAGATATTGTAATTTTGATTTCATCGAGTTTTTGTGTTTATAATTATCTCTGACATACATAATCTTGATTCTTTTGTGACATTAGTTGCTGATTATTTCTCATTATTCATCTTTTCATTATTTTCCCTGGACAGTCTTAGGTTCTTTGCCTTTTTGTGTGCTGGTTTCCATGGCTGAATTATGTGAGAAAAAGCCCTTGTTATTATAGTCCACAGGCCTACTAAATCTGTCTTGTAAGACTGGATCCAGTAATTTTGTATCTGCTTTCCTTTGCTCATTTCTCTGAAGACTATGCCAAGTCACCATTTTTTTATTTTAAAAAGATAAAATGTTCCTTAATACATGTTTATCACCTGATAGATTCATTTTTTATTACAGTAGTAACTATGTAGATGAAAGAAAAGTAAACACTATAGCTAGCATAACATTGTTTCAAATTTGGTAAATGTTTATTGATCTTTAATTCAAAAATACACACTTCTCATTGTCACACTATTAAGGAATAAGGTTTATAAAACTCCTTACTTGACATAGCTTTTATTCTGAGGCAAGAGGAATGATGAAGATAATTAATAGTTCACATTGCATGTGAACTAAAGAAACTACATGTCCCTTCTTCAGACTCTCCCTGACATTTTCCTCACATAAAGCACTTTGGTTTGTAAATATTTTGCTGTCAGATACCAGTGATTTACTTAAGCAAAAATTTCTGACTGTCAGTTTAAAGGAAATGCCTGCATCACCTAAGAACCTCTTTGTCTAGTATTTCTAGTTCCTGTCTCAATTTAAGGATTTTCATAAAATTCATACCAACATGTAGCTTTTGGTAATTCATACCGATTATTTACCTGTCTGCATCTGTGATAAAATGCATGACCAAGTACATTTATACCATAAAGAGTTTATTTTGGTGTTTGGTTCCAAGTTGGTAAGAGTTGCTATGGAGAAGTATGGCAGAAAGTAGGGAGCATGGTGATGGAGAACAACAAACTGAGAGCTCACTTCCTCGGCTGCAAGCATAAAGAAGCCAGAGGAAACTAGACCAATGTGAGGCCTTTAAGTCTATATATTTTTTTTCTTTCATTATTTTTATTACATTTTTTTTAGAAAAGATCTTGTTTCACATGTCAATCCCAGTTCCCTCTTCCTCCCCTCCTCCCGCACACCCCACGGTCCACCGGAGCCTCCTACCCTATCCCCACTTCCTTCCACAAAGAGGATATCTAGAGTCTGTCATTTCACTCAGGCAGGGTCCAGGCCCTCCAAGGCTGAGATAACATCCCTCTTTGTTTTATGGACACAAGAAGTCCATTTGTATGCCAGGGATAAATACTTATCTACTGCCCAGGGCCCCATAGGTTGCCCAGGCCTCCTCACTGACTCTCACACTCAGGGGGTCTGGATCAGTCCCATGCTGGCCTCCCAGCTGTTGGTTTGGGGTCCAGGAGCTCCCCGTTGTTCAGGACAGCTGTCTCTCCTGGTTTTTCGAGCCCATTCTTTGCCCATTTGCTCATCACTCCTCTCTCTCTGTCACTGGGTTCCAGGGTTTCAGTTCAGTATTTAGCTCTGAGTATTTGCCTCTGCTTCCATCAGTCACTGGATGAAGGTTCTGGAATGGCATATAAGGTAGTTATCAAGTTCATTATTAGGAATGGCCATTTAAGGTAGTCTCTCCACTACTGTTTAGCTTGCCAGCTGGTGTCATCCTTGTAGATCGCTAGAGGTCTCACTGGTGCCAGATCTCTCTTCAAACCTATGACTCCCTCAACTATGGTATTTCTCATCCTTTTCTACCCCTATTCTACCCCCAACTCAATATTCCTGTTCCCCCATGACCTACTCTCTCCTCCTCTTCTTGCCCCCAAAACGGCAGGGATAGGGTGGGGAGGGGGTAATGGGAGCTGGGAAGAGGCCTTTAAGTCTTAAAACCTGCCACCTAAGCCTTCCCAGCCATCACCACCAGCTGGAAATTAAGCTGTTTTAATGTCAGATCCTATGGAGCACTTTTCTAAATCAAACCACTGCACAAGAGCACAAAAGGTAAACAATATGGAATTGATTGCAGTTTATTTACTTATTTACTGAAAAAATGTGTTCTGCACATTTATATTTGTTTAGACACTTTTGTTTCTGTAAGCAACATATAGCTGGTATGCCCTTTGTATTCAGAGCAGCAAAGAGTTTACTTAAAGGAATAAGTATTTAAAGTAAAATAAAAACTTTATGGAAAGGAATAAAAATAAACAAGATATAGACAAATATCAATTTTAAGTGTAGACTTGACTGGATTCTGGATATTTAAGACAGTTTGGTAAAACATGACAGGAGATAAACCTGTATCTTTCCAGGGAAGAAGGTTGGTATCTAATTGGGGTCACTGAAGTGGGGAAACATATCCTCAACATGGGCAGCCACAATCTAAAAGACTATTTTCTCCAGTAAAACAAAGGAAGAGAAGGACTACCACCCCACTAGAGCTTGATCTGAGACCAAACACTCTTCCTAGATTGAATGTTAGAAATCCATGCTTAGTCTGCCTCTTCTGGGATAGGGTGTTAGCACTTCAAGGTCCAGTTTTACATATACAGATGGTATACCAATGACCCTGGAGACTTAGACTTTCAGTATCAGATGAAGAATAGTGACAATGTTTCCTTGGCTTCCCAGTTCTCAGGCTTTTGGAGAGCTTTGGCTGAACTACCTTACCAGACTTTGTGGACCGTCTCATCCTCCACAATTTCTGAAGCTATGTCTCTCAAGAATTCTTTTCATCCCAAAAATTTTGTTTCACTAAAGAAACCTAACTAGTATAGGACTCCTAAGAGATCTGGAGATGTTAAAGAGGGATTCCAGATTGGTTTTATTGAAAGCTTGTCATGTAATAATGAAATGGATAGGAGAGTTGGAGCAGAATAAGTGTGGGATGGGCAGTACATAGTGAAGTAAAAGAGATTATTGAAATAAGTTCATTAGAGTATTTTAAGAAACTTACCTTTTATTCACGGTGAAATGGAAAGCTCTTATGAGATTTAAAAATAAAGGAATGTCAGTACAAACAGACAAAATTAGCACAAGATTATTCAGATAAGTGATGTATATCCTGAAATAGGACCTCAATTCTACTTCTTCGGGTGGTTTAATTTAGATTCCAAAGAGTTAAAAAGTGTGGTGGGATTGACATGTTCAATTAGAATACCTGGGCTCTAATGATACAGGAAACATAAGCCTGGAAAAAACAAGACAAAGGTGAGTAAGTATTAAGGGAGTAAAACAGAAGCAATTTTAATTTGGCATTTTCTTATCTGGAAATTAAGGGCTGTACTCTATCTTCAGGGAAGTCAGATTTCAAAAAGTCGTGATCTCATAGACCTTCTGAGGGAGGCATATATGCCAGAGTGCCTGGTAAGAAGAACTATCAATGAGAACCTTACCATTTGGTACCAAGTTAGAAATCTGCCCTGTTGATACAATTCTCCACTCCATTAACTTCTCATTCACTATGTCATTTAATAAGGACTTGATATTCGTACTTAGAACTGAAAATGGAAATAGGCGCTTGCATAACCAAGGTGAAGTCTGATTGTTTTCAGTTGTGGATTCTAAGTTCTCCCCCATCTCTCTCTACTTCTGTTGGGCCCCAGCCCACACGGACCTCTATGCATTGCTTGTCAGCTGATAGCCACAGGTGCATCCTACTACTCTGTAGACCTGGCTTACAGCCCCAGCCTTGCCTACCTGACATCAATATATATCATGTGGAAAACAGGAGCTCTTACAACTGGGGTTTCTCAACTGAGTTGTAAGTATGTACACAAGGTTGCTCACTCCTTACCACACACACACAGACAGACATACAGACACTGCACATGCACACACACACATTCTCCTGGTAATAAAGGTGGCAGACACATTCTCTTATCACAAACAGATAGATGCCTTGTGTTTCATTCCCTGATACCTTGGACTTATTCGTGGTGCAGACGCCCCAAGTGGAGGTTCCACTGAGATTGGCAAAGAAAGTCACACAGACCTGAACCATTGGGGTGGTGACATGCACTGCAGGCACAAATGTGGTGGCGTGGACGCCACACAATTCCACATTTGTTAAATAGAACTAGGTTGTGTAACTCGATTGGAAGAATAATTTATGAAAATCCTTTGTGCGCTTTTACATTCTTTTGTGAGCTCTACAGAAATATAGTTACACTGGCACAATTTGGTGTCAACAAGACTGTGTATGGGCTACAAAAAGACTTGGAAAGACTGGTATTTATGTCATTATTAAAACATTGGAAGAGATTTGTCTGAAGTTCCTGTGACATAGAATTAAAAACAATAGTGTTTTAATACTGATCCATGAAGGAAAGGCATTGGAAGTCAGAGTGGGATTGGAATTTGTATTCTGTTTGTAGGTTAGCTATTATTTAACTTATTTTCTTGATGATAAAATGGCACATAAACTTATCTGTGGGAGACAGACTGCTCATTTCAGAATTCTTTCTCACATCCCACAGTGCAATCATCTAAAACCAAGATGCTGTTATGCAGAACACAGATGAAGTTTCACTCTATATTACAAATGCATTGACTTAAACATGTTCTGCAAGAGACCACTGGAAGATAAAGCTATTATCCTTCCTACATGAACATTGAAATTTTATTATTTTTTTAATTTAACTCTTGAGAGGATAATATAAAATTCTATTGTGATAGAAATTGCTATTAAAAGTCTAGCTAACTTTTTTTGATTTATTGAGAATTCATAGCACATACTTTGAAAAGTTAACTCAAGGTCACAACACTGGGTACAGGGAAATCAAGAAATGAGAAGATGTGTGATTCAATAAAATGTCTGATAAAACAAACTCAGTTAAGATGTAAGTAAAGAAATCTAATAGCACTCTTCTTTGAAAGGATTTTTAGGTAGATTTTTAATGAAATACACAGAATACTGAAAACTTAGAAACCAAGGAAAGAAAAATGTTTCCCATGGGATCAAAACATAGTTCTTATCTAGTTTGTGTTTCTCCTGACAACCTCAAGGTAAGCTATTGAGGTGAACCCATATTGATTTATTTAACTTTAGGAGTTAACATCTGGGCAGAAGACCAAAACTGAAATGAAAGTTGCTGAACTTCCAGTCCTCAGGCAAAACCAGAGGGGACGTTTAACTTGAACTGTTATGTATAGTTTTGAAAAACTTTCCAGTAAAAGACATATTAAAAAGATGACTTTTACTGAGCAGTGTTTTAGAGGTTCATACATATTTATGATCTCAATATTTGCCTTTATTTATTTTTCTAATTAAAGATCACATGTTATCCATATTCACATGTGTAGGTTATAAGAAATTAATTGTTTAGAAAATATATTCTGAAATTTTGAAATTTCATAATTTATTTTTGAACTATGTTAAATAATAAGGACAACTTGAAAAGAAATGAATAAGAATTGGAATATTGCTATATATGTTTCAGAAATATATATATATACATTTTATATATGTTATATATATGTTATATTTTCATGGTTTGTATATAAATACATATATAAGTGTATAAATAACTAAGATTATAGAAATGTAAAATATAGTTATTACACATATAAATTTTTTCTCATGAATGTGTGTGTACATACATACTCAATTTTCAAATGTGTATTTTTGTGTGAGCTTCGCTATTCATAGTATGTGTGATTATGTGTATGGTGAATTGATCTGGGAATTTGGAAAGTGTATAGCAATAATTTTCTCATAGTCAGGAAATATTTGATGAATAAATATTTACTAACTTGTATTTGCTTCTATCTTCAAATAAAAAAAATTAAGCCATGAGGTCACAACCTGAATACATGCTTTATTGACTACTGGGAATCTCTGCCTTGTCCTATCAATAGTATACCAGCATAGCTATAGTGGTCTCCCAGGCAGACTCCACTAATAAGTTTGCTTCCAATTTTTCTTCATTCCCCTTTTGACCTAGACGTTGTCTCCATATTTGGAGTTAATCTTTTCCTAGGAAGTCACTGGATTGTCATTCTTCATATCCCTCATACATCCTCCACTATTTTCTATCTTAAAAGTGACGTTCTAGTCTGAAACAAACTTACTAGAATCATTAATAATAACATTTTAACCAGCCACTAAACTACTGAATGTTAAACTCTATTTATGAATGAATAGTATTTGATTGTCAGATAGGAATTTTTAAGTGTAAAGCTCAACTATTGTCTCTTTCTGCTTGAAATAGTGGCCCCAGCTTCCAATGACTTAGCATATCATTGAGATATCCAAATCTCAAACACCAAACCAAGCACCACTTCCCATTAAAGTCAAATAATTCCCCCAAGTGGGGCTCCAATGCCTCGTCTTAGTGCACTCAGTGCACTCTCTCTATCACTTGAAATTTTGCCATACGATTGTGTCTTCCATCCATATCAAATTGACAATGAGTAAATAAACCATGATCTTAGAGCTGATAACAATTCAAACTAAGTCATACTTGAGCTTTAAATACTTTAATAGCTCCAATGTCATTTTAATTATAGGATAAAATTCAAACATCTCAGTAAAATATATAAAAGTATGTTAACTGGAAACATTTTGATATAATTTCCAATAAGTACTTATTTTAATGTTCCAGAAATATGAAGCCACATATTATTCAATACAGCATCTGTTATCACATTTGATGTTAGTTTTCAGGCATCTATACTGGCCTGTCCTTGGGGTTCTGACGGGATATGCCCTCAGCTGTATCCACTAAGAGCAATTCCTGTGCATATTCACTATGTTCCCTTTTAAAATGGCCCTATCCACCTAACCTTCCCTTCCCCCCCTCCTCCCTCCCTCCCTCCCTGCCTCTCTCCCTTCCTGCCTCTCTCTCCCTCTCCCTCTCCCTCTCCCTCTCCCTCTCCCTCTCCCTCTCCCTCTCCCTCTCCCTCTCCCTCTCCCTCTCCCTCTCCCTCTCCCTCTCCCTCTCCCTCTCCCTCTCCCTCTCCCTCTCCCTCTCCCTCTCCCTCTCCCTCTCTCTCTCTCTCTCTCTCTCTCTCTCTCTCTCTCTCTCTCTCTCTCTCTGTGCATGCCTCATTCCTCTCTCCTGCTGCTTCTGTCCTAGGAGGCCAGTCTCTCCCTCCTCTTTCCCCTTTTTACGAACCTTTCTCTAATTAAAAACAAACAAACAAAAACCCCTGTGTTATGGTGTCTTTCTTTCAGTGCTGTTACAATGTTAGTTCCCTGACCCTGAAGGTTCTCCTGGCCTCTCTTTTCGCCAGCAGGCAGTTTGAGGCATGCCAGGATCCTGGAACCCAGTTCACATTAGACAGCCTTACTTCTCTGGATGGCTGGGTCCGTCCATCCAAAATCTTGGCATGTTTGGTGAGCCACTCCATCTTCCCTGCCTCAGGTTATTCCCCCAGTGAGGACTCACCTCATCTCTCAAGTGTGTTTTATTGCCATTAGTCCTCCTTAGGTCCTGGTATCAGGCAACCAAGTCTCTCTAGGGCTCTGAGCTTTTGGCCTCTCCCTTTTAGTGTCAACTCACTGGGTGTCTTGTGCCAGTCTCCTTTCTTGGGCCCTCAGGTCCTTCAGCCCCCTGCCCTTGATTGCTGAATCACAGAGGTGGCTTGTGCTTTTCTTGCTTGGTCCTAGCTTGATAAAAAACAAACAAACAAAAAACAAAACAACAACAAAAAAAAACCACTGTATCTTGTTCTATCTCACTCACAGGGAATAAGTCTACCATAACTCCACTACCCTGCACTTTGTAATCATTTTAAGCTGGGACTCTAACCCCCTGCACCTCCCTCAATAGATCAGTTCTCTTCCACCTGTAAAGAATCTGCTTTCTCTTTTGCTGATGGCTTTGCCTCCCATTCAATACCAACAATTGGATCTCTGGTGGGTTATTCACTTCTCACTGTTCCCCTGGATTTGACCCTTCCTTTTTCAAGCACATTACTTTCCTTGCCATCTGGCTTTTCTGGAAGTCCAGTGCCTGTGTATCTCTTGGTATCAGAACACTTGGCCCCCACCCTTTCCATGATGGTTCACTGGGTGGCCTATTCCTCTCTCAAAATAGACCCTCTCTGAATTTCGGCAATGCTAGGAATTGCATACCAAACATGTCCAGATGATGCTGTGGAGATTGGGAAAGATCAGGTGCTTTGAGCCCTAGGGAGTTGGCTTGCGACCAAGAATGACATTTTACAAGGTCTAGGAGGCACCTGATAGTCCCCCAGAGCCTGGACAACGAATTGAAACAGCCAACTACTCCATGACATGACTAGCATTTCAGCTTTCCCAGGTCCCCCAAAGATAAACAATGCCCCCACATCAACAGGAAATATTCTTGAGTAGTGCCTGCCTCACCTGCTACTCCTTCGTAACTCCTCACCTTTTTTATAATAAATTAAAAGGAAGGAATGTTAGTCTTCAGGCATCTGTACTGGCCGGTCTTTGGGGTTCAGACAGGATATGTCCTCAGCTGCAGCCACTAAGAGCACTACCTGTGCACATTCACTTTGTTCCCTTTTAAAAGGGCCCTGCCCACCTCCCATCCTTCATGTCTGTCTGTCTGTCTGTCTGTCTGTTGCCCCTTGCACCCCTCTTTACTCTCTCCTGTTGTTCCTTTCCTGGAGGCTGTTCTTGCCCCTCCCCTTTATCCTTTCATGATTCCTTTCCCTAATTAAAACCCCTCTGTTTGAACCCTGTCTCATGGTGTCATTCACTCATGTTTTTATTAAATTTTAAACTTTTATGTAAGTATGCAGTATAAACTATATTGGAAACATCTCAACCTATTATCCTCTCCTATTTCTCCCTATGGTTTCTGCTAATCATACCCATTATTTATGACATGGATGTTTCCTATTTCCCTTCTAATATTTAGGTCAGATATCACATATGTGAATTATTTACCAATCCAGTGACTTCTCTGGAAATCTTTCACTCAAGGTTTGTCAAAATATTTGTTCATACTTTGATACATAATTAATTATACTTTTGACATTGTAATATAATTATACTATTTTCGCGTTCATTTCCTCCCTCCAAATTCTCTAATATACTCTCCTTTCATAAATCTCAGGGGGTCTCAACTTTAGACAAACAACTGTAGGTAACCAAGGAATTCTGAGTGTAGGGAAGCATCCAACTGGTTATCTGATACAAAGAGGTCAGTCCTGAAAACATTCACCTGAACATCTTTAAAGGATTCATGATGAAAGATGCTGGTAAGAGCCTGATGACCCGAGACTGACAAACTCTTTCTGGAAAGTTCTTGTTTGCCCTGCCATGTACAGGACCCTAGCATATACTAATAAAAGTTAATAAAGAGTGCCAGCATTATGCTATGATGTCAGAACATGGGCCAAAAGTGAATCCATTTGAAGAGATTTCTAAGTACTTGTGAGAAGTACTTAGGAATTAAGAGTTCTATGACTTCAGTTTTTTAGAAAACATGGAATTATTCTTGGATTATGTTTTTGTGTTCCTCCTAGCTGTAATTGATATGAGTGACATTACTTCGGATTATTCATTACAACTTACTATTGCTGTTTGTTTATATGGATCTATGGAAAACCTCTTTTTTATGCCTTGTCTGACACACAAAGCTTATCTGCCATGTGTGACTCGCCTTTGTGATTGTACACTGTATTCATGGGACATCTCCTAATGCTCAGATCATACATTGTCTGATGCTATGAATAAAGTTGGCTATTGAATGAGACTTTATTCTGCCTCATTCATCACCTCCATTCTCCCAGGTCTCACTGCTTCTGGAGTAGTAAACAATATGTGGTTGATTTTTATCTCTGTCATATATTGAATATGTCATGTATACATTTTCTCCTCACTTATTATTTTCCTGACAACAATATCTGGTCTAGAAAACAAGCATTGAAGAATGTGTGTTTTACCATATTGCTTTCACAAACTGTTACAGTGATAAAGATAAATCTTTAATAAATATTTAACTGATTTTAATTATACATCACTATATCAAAGAGGATAGACAAAACAACTACAAGGGCCATATTGTGATTTGATCATATTGCTAAGCACACACTTGCAATGTGTTCACAAACATTGGGCTTAGTTCTGTTTCTTCCACTAGTAGTTTGAATGGGGAGGAATTACATTCTATAATAGTGTTCCATGATCAATGGTCAATGCATTACAAGATCTCCAGGGAATATACCAAAGCTGAGATTTTTACCAAACTCAATGTTTTGCTTGTTTCCTGTACATAAACACATGCAAAATTTAATGTTTCTTGCATATTAACATAGCACTGACCACAAAGTGCAGATTTGACTTCTTCAAGTACATCAGTAAAACTAGCACAAATTTTATTTTCTTCACAACTTCATGGGTAGATGTTTTTTCTTGTTCTATATTTTCACACACCCAGCATATTACATTTTGTCAAGTCAAGAACGTGCATCTTTTTACATAAAGGAAAAAAGAAAGTTTCTCCTTCACTCATTATATTACTAATCCTTGCCTTTGGAGATCTTTTGTGTTGTATTAAGAAAAATATAGGTTATTCAAACAAAAACACTGCAATTTTATCACAATGGATCTGGTAACTGAGACAGATGCTTTAATCCTAAGAGGTAAGCAATATTTGTGGTAGATAATCAAGGTATACAACAGAGTTGGTTGTTGTTCTTGGCTTTTTTTTTTGATTAACCACCTTATTGGCCTTTGTAGTATTTTCCTTAGTGTTTCATTGAGAAATATATTATTTCTTTTTTATTTAATTTAGAAACAATCTTACTTTACATATCAATCCCAGTTCCCTCTCCCTCCCTTCCTCCCATGTCCCCAACTGACTCTCCATTCCACCCCCCTTCCATAGGGGATCATCAAAGTCTATCACATCATTTGGGGGATGGTCTAGGCCCTCCTCTTTTTATCTAATCTGGGAGAATAGCCCACCATGGGGGAATGTGCTCCCAAAGTCCATTTGTGCCCTAGGGATAAATACTGGTTCCACTGTCAGAGGTTCCATAGACTGCCCAGGCCTCCTAACTGACACCTGCATTCAGAAGGCTTGGTTTGGTCCAATACTGGTTCCCCATTGACCTCACAGATTTCCAAGTCTTTCTCTCAACTCTTCTTCTCTAGGAAACCAGCCTTAACTATTGATCTACATAAAAATGTCTACTCCTGTGTTTAAAAGTTCACTGTCCCTTGTCCTTAAATAGAATTCCATGGTGTATTATGCTCATGCTTGATATGGTTGAGGGAAGTATTAAGATTTAGATAGCTCAGTGGTTAAGAGCACTGACTTTTCTTCTAGAGGTGCTGGGTTCAATTCCCAGCAACCACATGGCAGCTTACAACTGTCTATAACTGCATTTCAAGGAGATCTGATGTCTTCACACAAATGCACATAAAATAAAGTTAAATAAATTTTAAAAAAGACATAATCAAGGTGGGGGTTTTATCCCTGCCTTGTTTTCATTGTGGATTATCATTGTAACTGCCTTGTTCTTAAATACCTTTCTCTTCTCTTCATATTTCTGTGTTTGACACTGTACTGAAATCTATCCTCAAGTATATTTTTACCTTCTACATTAAACACATTTTTTCCAATCCAGCAGCATTAGGCTTTAGGTAGGAGAGAACAAAATGATAAATAGCTTTTTGTGTTATTTGGAGACAAGATCTAAGTTTAAGTGTCCCAGGCTAATCTGAAACTTAATCCTCAGCCTTGGCCTCACAAATTCTGGGATTTCAGGCAGATACTGACACATGCAGTTCATGGATTGCTTTTTTTAAAAAAATAACTGCAAAAATAAACTAATGTTACCATTGTCATACTGAGGAATTTTTTAAAAAGACTTCGTGCATTCACTCATATTTTGGGGCCTTATAAGGAACATATTGAGTCAGGCAGTAGATTCAATTCTCTAAATATTTCTAAGAATATTTGTTCACTTGACAAACATTTCTTTCCACATGCTGTCATTTCTGTCTAGAAGCAGAAACTCTATACATTTAAAGTGGTCAGATAGCAACTTCTCTGCATTACTAAAATGAAATAGTAAATACACATGATCCCTGGAGAAAGCAGGTTGAGGTATTGTTTTAAAACATATAGCGTTATAGTGAGAATAAGCTTGCTCTCACTCTGGTGTCATGCTTTTCCCCCTTTAGAGCTACACTGACAACAAAAGAAACAGACTGAAAGAGTAACTGGGTTTCTAAAGTGAAATGTGAAAAGCCAAATAATATTAGCATACACATTTGCAGTTGATACCTAAGAGAATGCTGATGGCTGCCTTGATTCTCTGTGCGAAATTATTCTTGCATGGCATTTGTAATTGTTTCTGTCAGTAAAATAGAAACCTTGCAGATATTTACTAATGTGCCTTGGAGAGCACAGAACCTTGGAGATTTGTGTAATGTACCTCTGGAAATGGAAATTCTACGGATAGTTCATAAACTAACTCCTCACCTCGTGATAGCAAAAATCTTTCTGAGGCAGTGTTTGTCCTTGGGAAATTCTACATTGTTAGTCTTCAATTTATAAACAACAGAAAAATCATGATAGTTGAAGACACTTAATATGTCTATTAGAAAACTGGGTATGGATCATAAAGTTAAGGTTTTTATGCTTTTAACTGTACTTTGTAGCTCTGTAGCTACACTCTCAAAGAAGCCAACATGAGACCTGAGCCATTTTGTCACCCTCTATTAGCAGTATTACAATTACAACATAAGACAATGAAGATGTGTAAGTTGGGGGAATTGGCTTAACAGTATAAGAAAACCCCATGGAAGATCTCTCTAAACTGCCTTTTTTATTTGAAATATGTCTATGCTCCTGTATATCATAACATATTTTACTTTCAGTTTGATTTATAGAAACTGAAACTACTAAAAATAGCAATTAGCTGTTTCCAACACTTGATTTGTAAGAAATTCGGCAGTAGGAAAATATAAATAACAAGCAAGACTAGTTCTATAAAATATTTATGATATTCACATATAGTCTAAAGCTCCAGTACTTATATTTTATATTTTTAAATAAATTCTTGTATTATAAGTGTTATTCTATATTTGCAATGTTACTATCAGAAACTCAGTATCTAAATTTATGTAATCCCAAGTTTATGTAGAATGTTTGACTTGAGTAATAAGGTGGTGAAAGTTATATTACTTTTCCCAAAGAGTGTCAGGGAAATAGAAGATGTAGAACAGCCATGCAGAAAGTCCTGCTGAGAATACAGGACTGCTCTTCTGTCAGCATCATTATGCTCTTGCTAGGCTAAGCAGAGATGCTCATTTTTTAAATATCACAAATTCA
This sequence comes from Mesocricetus auratus, assembly GCF_017639785.1. Lineage (NCBI taxonomy): Eukaryota > Metazoa > Chordata > Mammalia > Rodentia > Cricetidae > Mesocricetus > Mesocricetus auratus. Next base: position 41,957,795 of record NW_024429266.1, read on the forward strand.
ACTTAATAGAATAAAAATCACACACATTTAGGAATTGACTCAGAGTCTGTGAATATTAATCTATGTTTTAGATTTTTGTTCATCATAACAGGAAAAAATATAATTGAAGTTGCCAAAGGCATGCCATTGTGATAGTCATTTTGTTAGAGGCTGGTTTCAGTTCCAGGGCTTTATACTATGGAGGCCTTAGAAGAATACAAAAGGACAAGTAAGATCAATATATAACTCTTCCAAGTTTAGAGGCCAGAGTCACAGTACTGTACAATAACTTTCTATTTAAATTTAAAAATTCTTTCACACCTCATTCATAATGTTCATCCTTATGAATATAAATATGAAGGAAACATTGACTCTAACAGTCTTTGTCCCTTCAGCCAGCTCACAAATATAGACAAAAAGACTTATAGTAATTATGAAAGCTTGGCTTTTGCTTAGGCTTCTTTCTAATGAGTTCTTGTAACACAGATTAACCAATTTCTATTAGCCAACATGCAGCCATGTGGCTTGAGACTTTTACCTGTCCTCCTGCCTTCCTCCTTCCTCTGCACCAAACTGGGAACTGTCTGGAAGCCACATCTATACCTCTTGCCTAGCTATTGGCCATTTAGCTCTTTATTAAACCAGTGATAGTGATACATCTTTACAGAGTTTAATCAAATACTTCATCACATTCTATCCTTTCATACATTACAGAGGAGTAAAAGTTTTATACCCTAGTTTTGTAAATAACCTCATACCAACAGCAGCAATAATTGATGACTGAACTAAGATAAAACACACAACCATAATTTTTACAAAGGTTATAGAAGACATTAGATGATCTTGGGGATTAAGGAAACATTTAATCACTAAACATCAGTATCTTTTTTTTTTCCTATTTCTTTTTTTTTTAATTTTATTTTCCAGTTTAAATTTAGATAAGAATCAAGGTTGCTTCACAAGTCAGTTCCAGGTCCCTCTCCCATTCCCTCCCTTCCTCCCGTGCTCTCCCCCCCCCCCCGTTATCCCCTCATTTCTCCAGGGAGGGTGAGGCCCTCCATGGGGGTGTCCATAGTGTGTCATTTCATATAGGGCAGGGCCTAGACCCTTTCCCAAGAGTTCAGGGTGAGAGTGCACCTCACATTGTTCTATTGGAGTCCACATCAGTATCTTTTAAAGAAAGTAGAGATAAGTTTAACCATAAAAAGTATTCTGTAGTAAGATAACTTTAAGTTTGTTCCAGATGCCTCATTTTTACATTATCTTATCCTTGTGGGGTCTCTGTGTTTATCTGGCTGCATAACACATTCCTTTTCCCTAATGGTCCTGATAGAAGGTTATGCAAGTAACAAGGGACACTATAAAGAAACATCTCTAATTATCAGATGACAAGACTACATTTATACTGCAGTTCTTAGAGGTTTCTTGTATATATGAATAAAAGTTGAAAGGTGGCCTGGGCATGTGACTCAGAAGAGGTTCATGTGGCAACATACTTGACATCAACCCCAGCAACACCAAAAATGAAAATATCAACATATAGACAGAGTATAAGTAAATATAGATCACATGTAGTTTAATGTGTTAATGCTTCAGTAATTTTTCCTTTTATGAAAATATATTTTCACACATAATACATCCTGATTATACTTTCTCCTCCCTCTACTCCACCCAGTTCCTCCTCACCTCCTCTCCCATCCAGATCTCCCCACTGATGGGGGAAGTCCTGTGCATTTGTCCGCAAAGCACTGTTGGCCAATAGGGAACCAAGATATGTGGGACTAGGAGTCGAGGAGGACTCTGGGAAGGAGAAACACAGGGAGTCAAGATGCAACCGCCATAGGGGCCAGAAGCCTGGAAAACTTCTCCGGTAAGAGAAATACTTAGATTAACAATTATGGGATAAATTCTTAAGTCAGAGCTAGCCAGTAAGAAACAAGCAAGGCCAGACTGATGCAGCTCTGGAACCAGGCTGGCGGGAAGATTTCCCTATACATAATGGTGATCAGAAGTGGGATCATGAATTTCTAAGCAGAATGACAAAAGCTTTAAAGGAATTTTAGAAACAAAAGAGTGGAGAAAAGCAGGGGTTTTTGGTAGCAGCATTTTCTCAGGTGGGCTCTGTTTTGCTAGCGACAAGCAGAGACTCATGCGATTTTCTTAAAGGAGTCTTCTTGACTCAGCATAAGCAAGAAAAAAATGAATAAATAAAAATTAAAAAAAACAAGGTTCTTTTAAGAATTTCTGCTAACGATTGAAATGTGTCTAAGTACAGCTGGAAGTGACAATGACCACATCTCTGAGCCAGCAGCTTTTGCTGGATGTCAGCATAGACTAAGACTGTGAGCTGGAATCATGCTTATGCCCGCCATCTTGGAAAAACTGCAGCTTAAACAGCTGCAGTTTTAACAGATAAGACACGTGGCCAGAAAAACATAAAGATTTACAGTAAAGTCCGACTTGGATGAAGAAAAACTTCTAAAAGTTTACAGTGTGTTTAAAAATATATGTAAGATTGAGAGACAAAAAGAAATGGCATAGTGGTAAACAGAGAAGTCGGCTGTGGTGGCGCAAGCCGCTAGGATTTGCTGCAGAGGCAGAGGCAGGCAGATTTCCAAAGAGAAACCCTGTCTCAGAGAAAAATAAATAAAAGTAAAAGAAATATAATAATAATAATAGATAAATAAGCCATGTACAGTTGGAAAATACACAGAGAGTCTGGATACTGTATGCTATTGTGTTTTTCAGTTTTTTGATTGCTCAGGAAGGAACAACTGCTAAAGTACACTTGATTATAAATGCTACTAAATTAATTCAACTTATACCTTTTGAAAATGCCTTGACTTCATAATTTAAGTATAAGGATATGTTACTTTGAAAAAGAGTTTTTATTTATGTTTCTACAGAAAATGAAAAGCTGAGGATTCCTTCCAGGCTTCTGTGGTTTGATGAATCAAGAACCCCAGAAGCAGTGGGCCAGGTGTTCCAACAATTGAAACAGCTAAGATGATGCAGTCTTACAGACCCCGAAAATAAGGACTTATACAGGTTTCTGAGTTTTGTCATGATCCCCATGGTATGAACAGAGTCCCTTTCCAGCACGAAGCAGTTTGGAATGAGCAACGTCCTAATTCCCATCTTGTTTATAAATCTTTGTTTTCATTTAAATGGGATTGCTTATAATTGGTTAATGATCACAACCAAGCTCTTTTTTAAAGGAAAAAGGGGATTATGGTATGGAAATGAATACTTTGTATTGGTATGGTTTTTCATTTATTGATACAAATCCAAGGTCAATTTTGTGATATGTATATTTCTCCTCTTGATTAAGTATTGTGCTTATACTGATCTTTTAAAAAATAATGCACAATTAATACAAATTATAGATAGTTACTTATAATAGTAGAATTTATAGTTAGGTAAATTAGGTTTTCTAGATATATAGAAATATATTTGAGATAGACAGTCTTCAAACCTTTCAAAGTCCTTCAGAAAATGGCATTTAAAATGGTTTAGGGTTTTTCTTGACAATGAGAAATGTCTGCTCCTGGCAACACCTATTACGTCTGAGAGGAAGATGGGCATCGAAGAGACTTGTTATGGAGTTTGCTTTCGACATGGCAAGATTAGCCATTTGGGCAAGAAACTGCTCTTGCCTAGACTGCTTGACTGTTGCCGTATAAACTGGACATTCAGGACCCCATAGGAAAGTGACTGCTGAACTAAAACAGTCCTACAGGATTCCTGCTTCATGGAAGAGTCTATGAGACTTTCTGCAGAACAAAGAAAAATGACTGACAGACTGCCAATACAGATGGACAGTTTGAAATTTCCTGCTGTGCTGAAAAGTCTTCCAGACACCCTGTGGCCTATGGGCTGAAGATGGATGCCCCAACGTTAAAGAGGAACTTCGGGTGACTGTCCAGGCAGTAAGATGTCTCTGTCAATACTAGTGTTTATATATTATCCTTCTGCAAGGTTTCCCTTTACACTCCCCTTACTGTCTCTCCTTAGAAAACAAACAGGCTTATAAGGAACAATAATAAAATATAATATAAAAGATAAAAACCAAAATAACATATTGACTTAGGACAAAACAAACAAACAGAAGTAAAAGATCCCAAGAAAATGTACAAGAAACAGATGTAGACACCGAGACCCACTCTTTTACATACTCAGTAATCCCATGAAAATACCACATTGGAAGCCAGATATCAAACAAATTATCTTAGTAAGATTCCAAATTGTGTTGTGTTGGAAATAAGAGTTGGTATTACATGGAAACAAGAAAGAAGCAATGCAACTCTCTTCTGGAAATATTGTTCCTTACCCTAATTCAACTTTGATAACTGAACTTGTCTTCTTCACTCTTGTTCTACAAGGGAACTTGCACAATAGCCATATAGATATCAACTCTATTTTGGTCTAACCATTCATTGGTAGTAATTTCTTCCTTTCTAAGCTCCCATTCCTTAAACATACTTCTCACAGTGGCGTACATTAAACTCATTCAAACTTACAACCATATAAAAAAGTGAACTAGCAAACCTCCTATTGGTCACTTCCCCAGTCAGTTACAACACCATTTAAACAAAGCTCAGGGTACTCTCCCAAAGAGGTAATGCTGTTTTCTTCTGTATCAAGGTGCAGTTGAATGAACAGGGAATACTTTATTTGCAATTACGTATGAGTGTCTGTGTTCTTTGGTAATAAAAACAAATACAATTAATGGATTTAAGTACTGATTTGATTTGCAAGTAAGTTTATGGCAAAGTTTAGTGCTACACATGCTAATATGATTAATAAATTTTAGTCCATCATAGTTAGTTTACAACAATAAAATAAGATTAAAATTTATGGACATGGCAGGGTTAGTACCTTTTGTTTTTATGTAATATTTTATTAACATTGCTAATTTGATATAAAAATAAAATTTATGTTGATCATATTCCCTCCATACTATTACTCCTAGGTACACTATGGTTCAGTCTCCCCTTTATCTGCCTCAAAACTTCATGTCTTAATTTTGAATTTTAAAAATTGATTGAATGCAATTCTGATGCATATATGTATATATATATATATATATATGAATGTGGGGTCATTCATACAATCATTGGTCATTCCAATAATTAAAACTGACACTTCCTCCTCTACCAGCCACTGATTGTCAATAGCACCCCAGCCTCCATGTTGGAATGTCAACTGTATTGATCTTGGCCAGTCAACCAAGACTGCTTTGAGATCATGAGTGCACACATATGAAAATTTTTTATTTCATCTCTTCAGATTTATTTCATAAACATCCACTTGTTTATTAACTAAATTATTAAATAATGCTTGAAACTTCTTTCACTAATATCATTAACTGGAGTAACAATTTGACATTTTTGTGGTATAATTCACATGTAGTAAAGGTTAATTTTCAGACATGCATAGTGGGGAACACCTTTAATGCCAGCATTCTGGAAGCAGAAGCAGATGGATTTCTGTTAGTTCAACTCCAGCCTGGCCTACAGAGCAAGTTCCAGGACAGCAAGGGCTAGGCATAGGAAACCTTAACTTGAAAAACAAAAGAGATTAACTTTAGAAATGACAGGGATATATCTATCCCTCTTATTCTCTTATAGTTTATTTTACAGTACAAAAACAGATACAAAGAACTGTATTAACATTTAGAAACGTAGCCATGAGTTCTATATGTCTTACTTGTAATATAGAATTTTGAGCCACTGTTTTGCAGTATGTATTATGCGGTTATAATTTATTACTAACAAATAATTAATAACATTTAAAATGGCAAGCTTCTCAGGTCCAAATATTGTATCAATGTGTCACAATTCCTACAAATTGTTTAATTAGAATATAATTAGCCTTTCAAGAAGCCAAACAAAATCCAAATAGTTGTGCATAATTGTAATGACCATTGTAGCAAACTGAGGACTGAACTTATACAGCTTGAGAAAAGGCAAATTATATCTTAGTGGCTTTGGTTTATGTAAATGTTAGCTTCATGCTTAAGTTTACTTATAAAATTTCAGGGTATACCATGGAATTCAAAGGAGAAAATGTATATGCAATAGTTAAAATACTACCTGACAAATAGTTCTTAAGTTTCTTCTTTGAATATTTTTCCTAAGCCAGTGAATTTCAATGCTATTACCTGCTCAATGGTAACTGAAAAGATTGTTTTGCAATTCGCAGCATGCTGTGAAGCCTTGCTACATATGTCTAATTCTTTACTGTACCTCTCATTTATATATTTGTTCACATCTTTTGTTGTGTTATTTTTCTCTTGAGATGTAACAATCAATCTATGCCAGACATTTGGAGTGAAAGACTGAAAATGATGAAATCTAAGTCTAGCTTAGGAAATTTGTTATGTGGCATACTCATAAGAACATGGATTGGGGTTTACAGCAGTATGGGTGTATCAAATCCCCATTCCAGCATAGTGGTGTGGCGACTCATCCAATCCTGCATTCCTAGAGCTCCATGTGTAAGTTGTAGGCTCCTCCATTAGTCAAGAATTCTCTCCTTCCTAATAATTTCTGAATTATTGGATTATGATCACTTTGGAAAGTAATCATGGGAATCCTTTGTCAAGTTTCCTGAGTCTTGTAACTTTTGTGGGCTTCATTGGTTACCTGCATCTTAAGCAGCATCTGCTCAGGACACAATGATTCAATTCTGAGAAAAAATTCATAATATATTCAAATATTGTTAGGAATCTAATCATCTTTTAAATAGAATTTAGCATTCTAATTCACTAGTTTTTTTTATACAGCATTCAAATAAATATGCTCCTGTTTGCTTTAAGAACATCTCTCACCTGGCTTTCTAAAGTGTCTACTGACTTGTTCCTTCATTCTGAAGCAACATTTGCAATGAAACAGAATAAGTTTTTGGAAAGAAAGTTTTTGTCAAAACAATTTCTTACATAAAATCCTTTAATATCTTTCAGGCAGTATGAGCTCAAATCAAAGGTCTTTAGTATTCCATTCATGAGATAGTTTATTGTAGGGAGAGATCTTACATACCTCTAGCGCTGACCACAATCCTGTGGGTGTGTTCACAGGTACATAGAACATATGGGGATAAAAAGAGCTGGGGGAGGAGACTCTTTCTCTTTGGGTTCCAGGTTCAGCCTGGAGAGTGGTCTGTAGACCTTTGGTTCTTGGTTTTCTTGCCTTCTCACAAAAATGATGTCTCCCTCAATAAAATATCATAGGACATCCCTATTTTGTATATCTTAATATTTCTACCTTAATTTACAATAGCGAAAGTCCTTCTTTATATGTATTTCTCTTATATGGTTAATGAGTATTGACTGATTGGCCAAGCAGGAAGTGATGTATCTGGGCAGAATCAGAATATAAGCAGGAACAAACAGGAAATCACTCTATTCTCTCCTCTTCTATTCTCTGCTCTGCTCTCCTCTTCTCTGTAGAAACACTGAGCAGTCTATATGTAGGACACCAGAGGAGTAACAGGTCCCTGGATCTTTCTCTGGTAAGATAAGGCCATGTAGAAATACACAGATTAGTATATATGGGTTAATAATCAAGAAGTCATAGACAGCAGCCAACAGTTTTATAATTTATATAGAATATGTGTGTTTCTTTGGGGAAGAGAAGGGTGGCAGGGCCTAGCTGGGTCAGAAAACTGACCCAACCTGGCCAGAAGCATCACAAGTTTATTGTCTAAATTTGCCTTCAGTGTTAAATCACCTAGATACCCATGGTGGATTCAAATATGAGCATTTGAAGATGAATGATTTTGTATGGTGCTCTAATTACCAATTTCAACTCACATATGATTTTCTGTTTGAAATGCATTGCTGATAATAATCCCTGGACTATGTTTGCAGGTTAGAATAAGTGCCAGTCATGGGCCTTGAGATCCCACTGACTTATTTCTTTAAAGTATTAATCATATTACACTCCATTGAACATACTTTTCTCTGACAGTTTCCCATTTGCTCGGCTTTAAGAGATGTTTTGTATCTTTTTCTTTTACATGCCCAAATGTATCACATTTTTTTCTAACTGTATCAGGATAAAGCTATCTTAGAAATGAATTGCTGAGAGATGCGCAAACAAAATTTACACAAAATTTTCACAAAGTTGTATCTTGGTTCACAAGGGTTTGGCTGTAAAGCTCTTACAGATGCTAGAATCATGAATGAGCAAAGCCCTTTTATAAGCTCGAAAATTGTTTGCATATCATCTATGTATAGTTGAGGAATGTTAGGACATTTTAATATAAATTAAATTATGTGACACATACACTCACTCTAGAGTCACCCACACACAGTCACAATCACACATTAAAGTTCCCTTCTTCATGAGTTTGAAATCCTAAGACAGCCACCTACAAAAGATTAAGTAACCCAGGAGTCTTAATTAGAGATGGGATGGAGGAAGTCTGTCAGCCAATCAATTGCTCAAAGTAATGGAGCAACACAGAGTCAATTAGCCATACTTAATGTATTAACGGTTCACGAAAACACAAATAAGCATAACAGGAATAAATCAAACTGATTTTGATCAAGATCACACAATGCTTTTTAAAGAATTCTGAGGAAAAAAAACTGTCAACCTGTAACATTGAGGTGAATCATTGTGCAAACATTGATAGGTGCTCTACAATGAATCAAAGCCATTAATACACACACACATACACACACACACACACACACACACACACACACATATATATACATAGATGTGTGTATGTGATAAAATATATATCTGATATATATATGTATTTATGGTAAATATCCATTTAATATGATAAAAGGAAATTGAACTACTGATATAATAATATTGGCGATGGAAAATAAAAACCCAAGCTTCATATTACTAATTTATAACAGCTAACCACAAACTAGACCAAATATTACCATTAACCAGGGATGATATCTGGACTTCTTTTAGATGCACAGATTTATTTTTTCTCCAGTAGGATATGAAATATATCAATAATGTCAAGGACAAAGGGTAATAGATAAATTGATTTAGAACTTTTTATTACAACAGATTTTAAAAGGAGATATACAGGTACCTAAGATTAGTTAAAAGGTTCAAGGGAACTTCAAATATTCGTCTGAGTGAGACTCATCTTAGGGATACTGCACCCTCTTTTGTTCCTGATATGAGTGATCTGTCTTGTTTATTTTTTGTCTTCATAATAACTAATAAAACATTTAAAATTTTTTTCTAATTAATGAAATTTCTATGACCTGGTTTGCTGATAGTTTTGTGCATTCTTGATTTATCAACAGTTACTCACATGTCCCCCATGACATGGACAATATCTAAATTTTCTACACTGTCAGCTTTACCTCCTTCATTTTTATCTTTTTCTCTTGGCATTATACATGTTAAAGAATGTAATATCCTCTCACAGAATCAATATATGTGTTACTGTGTAATTCTCCCTGATAATTTTTACGCTAGATAAGTATGGTGCCCATACTCACCCTCTCATTTAATCCTTATCCTCACCTTTGCCTCTTTGAAAATAGTTTATTGTGTTTTCTGCTTTATTAATATTGAAAATGATTAGGCAATTGCCATGGATATTTGCTGTTTGGTGTTACAGTCTAAGGGGTCTGCATTGTTAAATGGATACCTGAAGTTAATTTTGGAAAATGTTGGCCATTGTTACTTTTAATGTTTCTTCTCCTTCTTTATGTCTTCTTTTGTTCTTATACAAGTGTATATGAGGTAGGTCTAAGGTCCTCAACTGATGACTGATTTATTATTTTTTTAAAGATAGGCTCTTAGTTTATAGCCCAAATTGTCTTGAACTGACAAATTTCATGCTTTTGCTTCTTGAAAAATTTCCCAACCTTGCTATGTACTCTTCTGCTTTTCCTCATTAATTATGTGTGATTTTAGTTTACAAAGCCCCAATTACATATTTCCAGATTTACTTATTATTACTGGTTTTGTGTGTGTGTGTGTTTGATCATTTGAGGACTCAGTAAGATTCTTAGCTAAAATTGGAAAGACAGAGTGCAGTGAGGCTATCCATTGACCTCCATTAAGTTAGATGAGACTCAGTAAAGTCTTTCATCATAGATAGTAGGCCTGTGAAAGGAAAAAAATCTCTGTCGTTTTCAAAATGACACTTTTCCTTGAAGAAAACACTGAGGCATTTGTAGGAGGAAAACAATGCTGCCATTAACCATGTGACTTACTAGAGGAGCATACAGATGAGGTAATAAAAGAGCGGTTTACCACACCACTAACCACACCCACTTTAGGCATGACTAAAGACATATAAGGACATAGGCATTGAACTATGTCACTAGCCAGGCCCAATTTTGGGCATGGTTAGGGGCGTTACTGGGGGTAGGTATAAAAGACTGAACAACGGAAGCCTCAGTCTCTTTTTCCTGCTTTTGGCTTCCAGTTCGGTGGTGGAAAACTACTCGGCTAATCTGGGTTACTTGTATGGTCTCTTGTGTGTAATTTCTACAATAAATACTTATTTTTACTTTCAGTAAGTGTGCTGTTTATCATTGCGGCATCATTTTGGTGACAGAAGTTTCATAACTGGATCCAGGTTTAAAGAGACAGAACACAAAATGGAATTACTTACAGGAAAAATGTGTTCAACAGACAGAATAGAAAAAGTGGAACATAATGTTGAAAGGTTTAACCAACAAAACTGTCGCATGTTTGATGATTTCACTAGCAAACTACAAAGACTGGAACATAAGATTGAAATGGTAACAGAAAAGATTTGTTCCATGTCTGAGAGCAATGACAAACTAGCTGATAGAACATCATTTCTGGAAGGCAGTTTACATGCCATTGAGATACTTTCTAAGGATGAGAATATTAAATATTTGGAATCACATGTAAATGATGAATGCAAAAAAATGAACGATTCCATGACGTTCTTAGAAAATTATTTGTCCCAAGAACTTCAAGAGCTCAGAGAAACAATGATGAATAGACTGCAGGTTTTAGAAGACGTCCAATCTGATACTTCAGAATAAGACATATAGGCAATAGGTCACGACAGGAGTTTCCGCACACCTCTCAAATGCTGGAAAGATCTCCCTAAGGTTGCTATGTGTTCACCTATGGTTTTCCCAGTATCTGTAACAGAAAAACCAGCAATGAAAACGCATTCAAATGGTCCCATTGCTTATCAATGGGAACCTATACAGATGAAGGACCTAAAGGGAATCAAGGAGGCCATTTTTTCATATGGTCTTCATTCTCCCTATGTCAGAGAGCTCCTAACCTCATGGGCCACTGCAAATAGAGTAACCCCAAAAGACTGGGCCCAATTAGCCTCGGCAGTGCTCCAAAATTCTTGTCAAATTCAATGGAGAGCATTAAGGAGGCAAGAAGCGAAAGCCCTAGAGATTCAGGAATTAAAGAACGGTCATGAAGCACCCCAAGACAAGATTCTTAGGGAGGGTGCTTACTCTGACACACAGGTTTAGTCTGCATATGATGAGCACATGTTGTCTTTATGCCATACAGCTGCTTCAAATGCTTTGGATAAGGTTTGTGAAACAGGAGAGATAACGCAACCCTATACCAAGGTAGTACAGGGTCCAAGGGAAAGGTTCACTGAATTTTTAGAGAGATTATCCAGAGCAATAGAAGTACAAGTAGCAAATCCAGAATCTAGGCGACTCCTTATAGAATCTTTGGCATATGAGAATGCAAATCCACAATGCAGGCAGATACTTTGGCCATTAAAAATAAAATCAGTGCCATTGGAGGAATGGGTCCTATATACAGTGTACCTGGAATGTAAAAGTCAGGATACAGGAGCTTGGGTAGGTGAAGCTATTTCTACAGGCTTGAGGAGGCACCAGGTTGCCAAATACTCTACCCGTGTCGATATAGAGGCCTGGGTAGGGGAGGAAATCTCCAAAAGTTTAGCAGATATAAAGATGCCACATGCTTTAACTGTGGTAAAATAGGGCATCTGAGTAGGAACTGTAGACAACGCATTCCTAGAAATAATGCTTTTACCAGGAATGCATCAAACAGAAGACCTCAGCCTCCTGGTCTCTGCAGGAGGTGTGGAAAGGGAAAACATTGGACCAAGGAATGCTGGTTGACTACAGATAGACAAGGTAGACCTTTATAGCCAGGAAACATAAATCGGGGCCTCAAGCAGGCCCCCCAAAACAAGATTATCCAGTCATTCCCAGTGACAGTGGAGGACAGCCTCTCCCAGGACAATTAGAAGATCCACTGCCCATTGTAAATAATATGGCACTGGATAATACATTAGCTCCAGAGGATGAATCAATTATATCAGGAGGAAATACAAAACATATATTTTGGCAAACTTCTATACAATATCATAGACCCAAGTTACCAATTAAAGTAAATAATATGATGATTAACTGCATTTTGGACACCAGAAGTGACATCACCATCATTAATCAGAAGTCTTGGCCCCAAATTTGGGCTTTAAAAGAGGTTAATGTTCAATTCTTAGGGATTGGAATCCTATCCCAAGTTAAACAGAGCATTAGACGGATTGACTTTATTGGGCCAGAAAGCCATATGTTGCAGATATTGCTATAAACCTCTAGGGTCGTGATCTATTACAGCAATGGAATACGCAGATTAACATTCCTCCTGTATCAGCTAGGAATTATAGACAAGCTCTTGGTGGTATAAAGAATATAGTAAGGCAGTACAGAAAACAGATGCCAAATGTACACGCTGTACAGAAGCAGGATGCAGGTGCCAAACCTACAGACCAACCAAAAGCTCTACCCTTAAAATGGCTGACAGATGAACCTGTCTGGGTAGGTCAATGGCCTATGACATCTGAGAAGTTAGAGGCTTTGGAGAAGCTAGTTCAGGAACAGCTAATGCTGGACATATTGAGGAATCAACTAGTGCATGGAATTCACCTGTTTTTGTTGTCAAGAAGAAGTCTGGTAAGTGGAGAATGGTTACTGGTCTTAGAGCCATCAACAAGGTAATTCAGCCTATGGGGTCTCCACAAGCTGGGGTGCCGTTACCTTCTCTAATACCTAAGGATTGGCCAATTATAGTTATAGACTTAAAAGACTGCTTCTTCACCATACCGTTACAAGAAAACAACAGAGAAACCTTCACCTTCACGGTACCTACCTATAATAATTCTCGACCGGTATAGAGATTCCATTGGAAGGTACTACCTCAAGGTATGTTAAATAGCCCAACTTTGTGTCAATATTTTGTGCATAAACCTCTAGAAATAATTCGTAAAAAATTTCCACATTCATTAATATATCATTATATGGATGACATATTACTGTCTGATTCAAATAAGGATACTTTGGAAAAGATGTTTGAAACAGTAAAGGAAACTTTGCCTCACTGGGGACTACAAATTGCCCCAGAAAAAATACAAAGAGGAGATTCTATTAACTATTTAGGTTATAAAATAGATGCTCAGAAAATTACCGCAGAAAGTACAGATCAGAAGAGATCATTACCAGACCCTTAATGGTCTTCAAAAATTATTAGGAGAAATCTCTCAATTACAGACAATTATCAGTGTAGAAGGGCATGATGTAAAACACTTGAAAATGGGTTTAAAAGGAGTTAAAGACCTAAACAGCCCACGAGTACTATCAGCTGAGGCTGAAAAAGAGTTAGAATGGGTAGAAAAGAGAATATTAGAAGCACATGTGGATGGTGTGGACAGACGGTGGACTGTATTCTGGTTATTTTACCATCTAGAGAATACCCCTCAGGAATATTAATGCAAAGGGAAGACATCATACTAGAATGGGTATTTCTGCCACGTAAACAGAATAAAAAATTGAAAACATGTATAGAAAAGATCTCCGATTTTATGTTAAAAGATAAGTTAAGGCTTCGTCAACTGATTTGGAAAGACCCAGCTGAAATTATTGTACCTTTAACAAATGAGGGAATTTCCTCCTTATGGAAGGAAAATGAGTATTGGCAAATAGCTTGCAGTGATTTTTTTGGGAACTATTAGTAATAACTATCCCAAAACACAGAGAATCAAATTCATAAAGAAAACAATTTGGATTCTTCCGCGTATCGTGACACAAACACCTATTTCTGGAGTTCTTACCTTCTACACGGATGCAAACAAATCAGCTAAGGCAGGAAATATAAGTAAAGTAGTTCAACACCCTTACAACTCCATACAAAAGGCAGAGTTATATGCCATTCTCATGGTACTTAAAGATTTTACAGAGCCTCTCAATATAGTCACGGATTCTCAGTATGCAGAAAAAAGTCGTCTTGTACATTGAGACTGCAGAATTTTTTTCCTGATAGTACAGAATTAACCTCATTGTTTTTACAATTACTGGAAACCATCAGAAACAGGACTCATCCTATATATATATAACACATCAGATCCCATGCAGGTCTGCCAGGTCCTCTGGCAAAAGGCAATGATGAAATTGATCATTTATTAATAGGTAATGTGTTGGAAGCTTCTGAATTTCATAAGAAACCCCATGTTAACAGCAAAGGCTTAAAGAAGGATTGTTCTATCACTTGGCAACAAGCCAAAGAAATAGTAAGAAATTGCCCCAGTTGCTCATTCTACAATCAAACTCCATTACCAGCAGGTTGTAATCCTAAAGGTATTCACAGAAATGAACTTTTGCAAATGGATGTATTTCGCTTCCCAGAATTTGGCAGTTTGAAATATGTACACCACACCAGAGACACGTTCTCAGGCTTCCAATGGGCTACTGCCCTCAGCTCTGAAAAAGCTGATTCTGTTATTATACACCTTTTAGAGGTGATGGCTGTTATGGATATACCTAAAACAATAAAAACTGACAATGCTCCAGCATATGTCTCCAGTAAATTGGAACAATTTTTCAAATATTATGATATAAAACATGCATCTGGTATATCTTACAATCCCACAGGACAAGCAGTGATTGAAAGTTCTAACTGAACCTTAAAAGAGATGCTTCATAAACAGCCAGGGGGAACAAAGACCCCCAAACACAGGTTACATAATGATTTACTAAAGTTGAATTTTCTTAATGCTGATGAAAAAGGACAAACAGCAGCAGAAAGACACTGGACTACCGAGAAGACTTCTGAACTGAACCAACAAGTGTATTTTAAGGATATTATGACCTCAGTCTGGAAACCACGATATGTGTTACGTTGGGGAAGGGGTTTTGCTTTTGTTTCCACAGGAGAAGAAAAGGTTTGGGTTCCATCAAAATTAATTAAGATTCGAACAGAACAGAAGACATCTCAGGAGGAGGAAGATAACAGCTCATCTACAAATTCATATTCTACCATGGGTAAAGTGACCTCCTAAAAGGAAAGAGAAATGTTTTGTTTTTTGTCTTCACAGGTAAACTTAGCAAAGAATACTAGACATATAGATTCCTGAAGAAGAATGAATAGCTACCCTGAGGACCATCAAACAAACAGCAACTCACTGTGTGGTATCAAAGTCTAAACCTCTTTATTTTGTCTTTTATAATACCCTTTTGTCTTTGATTCTTCATATACTTCAGTCCCCATTCATTTAACTGAAGCTGGATTTGGAGTTGTATTGGCTCTCCTACTCTAAATTCAAGCATATTATTTAAATAAAATTCAGAATTTCTGTATTATATCAAAGAGCCATTGATATAAGACAGAAGAAAATACAATTATGGACTGTTATCTGTGGATTTCTTTTTCTGAAAAGTCTAATTTCCTTCATGTTTACCATCTTCCCTATTGTCACCTCTTCCAGTATGCATACATGTAAAAGTTAAAATATTTCTTTGTTAACCTTAATGTTTGAGTTTTCCAGAAAACAAGGGATTTCCTGACAGCAATCTTCAACTGCTTCAGAAAGTGAATGAGGATCCACTTCCTTGACTCCACCTGATTTGACTGGAGGCATCTGAACTGCCCCACATCATTGACTCCACCTGAGAAGTACTATCCTGAAACTGGCTTGAAACTACATCACTCGACACAACTCCGGACCAAGGAAATGAAACAGCACATCTTCTACAATCTGGCCAGAGATTCAGATGAGAGCTTCAATCAACACTAGAACCCCAGTCAGGAACTTCAATCAAGCATCTCCTTCCATACAGAGACTGTCTGATCTACTGATATTTTGTTACACTAGCATTTTTCTTCTCATAGGTCCCCATGAGATTATCATTGTCCCATCTCAGCAGGAAGTAGTTTTGAGAATTCCACGCCCTCTCTCTCTACTATTGATATTATAGGATGTTACACCTGTTAGTGTTAGTTTTCAATTATTTTAGAGTTGGGATTGGAAGGAGGTGTTCAGACTTCGGTGTTTCAGATAAGTTTAGGTTTAGATGGGATAGATGTTTGATACATTTTGATCATTGACACAGGTTAGTTATTTTAAGTTTAAATATCTTTTTTAGACTAAAAGGGGAATTGTAGGAGGAAAACAATGCCGCCATTAACCATGTGACTTACTAGAGGTGCATATGGATGAGGTAATAAAAGAGCGGTTTACCACACCGCTAACCACACCCACTTTAGGCATGACTAAAGACTTATACGGACGTAGGCGGTGAACTATGTCACTAGCCAGGCCCACTTTTGGGCATGGCTAGGGGCATTACGGCGGGGGAGGTATAAAAGACTGAACAACAGAAGTCTTGGTCTCTTTTCCCGGCTTCCGGCTTCCAGTTCGGCGGCGGAAAACTACTCGGCTCACCTGGGTTACTTGTTTGGTCTCTTGTGAGTAATTTCTACAATAAATACTTATTTTTACTTTCAGTAAGTGTGCAGTTTATCATTGCAGCATCAGGCATTTATCTAGGATATTCACATTGGGGATATGTTGGGTTGTTCTAGGATGCTCTCAAAAGAGACACACTGAGATTTCTATGATGATCATCATGGGGATATAGTGAGTCTTCATGTGGCAAAAATACTTGAACGCTTAGAACTCCAACTTAAAGTGGCCCTGTGGGATTTTCTCATTCCCAAACTAATCTATCATAGCCTCTGGCAATTCTTAAAAAACTTTAATTTTTCTAAGCAGCTCATAGATATAGCAAATCCTTCTCAAAGTAAACTCTGACATGATTTTGCCTATGGTAGCTCTCTCCTAATTTTGTAGTGTTATTTTCCCTCATAACTCTAATTTTCAGCCAAATATAAGAAAAATCATTGGATATTAGTTTGTTGAACATTTTTCTATTAAAAGTATGTGGGTAAAAGCTTTCAAGTCATTTTCATGTCAGAACTGAATCCACAATTCTCATTCACTGCATTTTTGCTATGAAAATACATGTTCTTCAAGAAATTATATCAACATCTATGTCTATTTTAATGAATTTGAGGGGGTTTAAATTTCTAAAGTCCATTTTATGTTTTGCCATTGTCATTTGTTTTATAGTGGTTGATAGGTAAAGATTCACAGCTGCAGAATATCTGATGAAATGATGTCTCTGGTCTCAGAGCCTCCTGAGAAAATAGGCACTTTCAAAGATCATTGCCATTTCTTAGCATGACTGACCTGACTTTAGACTTGAGCTAAAAATATGGGACTGATTCCTTGTTGTCATTTTAATTGAATATCCTTCCTTTTTACTTCTTTCCTTGCTTAAACACATTAGCAAAATGCTTTTCTGCTTTTCTGAGTAATTGTTTCATTAATATTTCTCAATGATATTTAATGAACTTTTTGTGTAACTTCATGTAGCAGAGATAATACATTGTGGCACATACATCCTGACAGTTTTAAGTCTTCACAACACATGAAAGAATTAATAGTTTTAAGTTTAGCTTAACTAAGTCACCAATGGAGACATATTTTATTCATATACTTGTATAAACAATTAGTCCCTTTCTGGTTCTAGTCAATATATTGATTCTAGAATCTGTGGTATTCTGTATCATCATGCCATTTTTCCCTCATGGGTCTAGAGTCATTATAATCACCAAACTACATCTCATATGTGTGTGTGTGTGTGTGTGTGTGTGTGTGTAAATAGAAAATTCTTTTAAGTGTATACATTGTCTGAAAATTTTTATTTTCTTTTAAAAGTTGTCTCTCCTTTGCAGAAGATTCCTATTGGTGTTTGACTATGTGAGTCTAACAAGTTAACACATTAACAGCTAAGCCTGAGAGCTATTGGTTTTCCCTTTTGAAATAGTTACTGAAACATCTCTCTTTCAATTCCTTTACAGGGTCTTGAAATAGCAATGGAACTGCAATCACACAGGATCTTCCTGAGACTTATAGACCCCAAGAACATAGCTCTGTTATTCTTTCCCTGTGTCTTTCTTCCAATCCATCAAATCCACAGAGTTATAGTATTCTTCAACAATGTCCTGGGAGGAACAAGTTGGAAATATGAAATTTAAAGAATAGGTAGCCGTCTTTAGTATTTTTCTTTATATGCATTGCTAATATTAGCTGAGTGGTGGTAGAACAGGCCTTTAATCCTCATACTTTTGAAGCAGAGGAAGGTTGCTCTCTGAGAGAACTAGTTCCAGAACAGCCAGGGCCACAGAAAG
The DNA here is from genome assembly GCF_017639785.1 of Mesocricetus auratus. Classification (NCBI taxonomy): domain Eukaryota; kingdom Metazoa; phylum Chordata; class Mammalia; order Rodentia; family Cricetidae; genus Mesocricetus; species Mesocricetus auratus. Next base: position 41,976,283 of record NW_024429266.1, read on the forward strand.
GAACATTGACTTGAAACAAGCAAACAAAAATAAACAAAGCAATAAACCTAATACCAATTATTTAGAGATTCTTTAGAATATTTTAAAAATGTGTAATATTTAGATTATGCCTGATCTAATAATTTACTGTTTCCTATGCAGAATTTATATTCTTTTCATTTTCCTATGAACTAAAAACCACAAAATCACCTGCTCTTATGGAGTTTTTTGGAATTATCTTTTTGTTTCTTTGTTTCTTCCTTCCTTCTATCCTCCCTTTTTACTATTTCATTTTTTTTTTATTTTTGGAGACAAGGTTTGTCTGTGCAGGCCTGACTCTACTGGAAGTAACTTTGTAGATCAGGTTGGCCTTGAACTCATAGAGATCTGTCTGCCTCTGCCTCCCAAGTGCTGGATTATAGGCATGTGCTGGAATTACAGTCATAGGCATACCTGGCTTTTTGTTATCTCTTATCTTACTTTTGTAGTCTTCATTGAATCTTAGTTCAGGTATTTAAAAAGGAAAAGAAAACAGAGATGTTTCACATGTATGAAAATATTTCCTACAACCAAAGGCTGCACCAATTTCATTTCTTTCTCAGTTAGAGAATCATAGAATTCCTTATGCCCTTGAGACCTACTGTTATCAACTGCCCTAGCAACATAGGTATTACGCTATAGATTAATCATCACCATTTACCAATTGTAAGGCAAATTATATGATGTCTAACTGCACATGTATTGGTCATACATTCTTTCGCCTTCCCTTGTGACAGTAGGAGAACAGAAATTATTTCTCTCAGACACAGAATTCATTGTAATTCCCATAGTTACAGAAATTCTATTTAATAAATTGTTATATTTATAATGAATGGCAATTACAATTCCAGTGACCACCATTAAATTCCTTCATTTGTTAACCTGCTTGAAGTTTCTGCCCACTCTGCTTCTAAAGCAGCTTCTCAGACAGTCCTGCAGAGTTGAATGGACTCACAGCTCTCATATTCAACATCCATTGTTTATTAGAGTACTCTATGAAGTTGTTTCCAATTCCTTTGATTAGTTTCAATGTATAACCTATCTCATCACAAATAAACAGAATAAAAACAGTATCCCATAAGTGTGATGGGAGTTTTATTTATTCTTATTTCAAATTTTAAATTGTGACTGACAGATGGATAAGTTTTATTTTGAGAATTAGCTCTGCTAAGGAGTTTTCTATGGACTCAGGCAAGAGTTAATACTGTGAGAAGAGTAACAGCATCAATAAAGACCCTCTGATGCAGGGTCTTGGCTCTGGTCTCTATTTTTGTTTTGGTGTTTAGGAGAATCATGCCGTATTTCTTATTACAAGGAATGTTCTGGAGACAACAGCAGCAAGGAATATCCAATTGGCAAGAGGATATCATAATTTTGAATGTCTGGAACCAGATAAAATTTCAATAAATTTTCATTGAACATTTACTTGCTGAGCCCTACTACAGGCAACATATACATTGATTAGGTACGTGTTGATGTATGTTTACATGTGCATGAGAGTGTGCACAGCCTGCCCAGCCTGTGTAATGTTACTTCTGTGTATATATTTAGGTCTGATCGTTTGGCATTGAAAAAAATTGGTATGTTTTTCCCTCACTTTGAGCATTCTTTTTCTCTCCCTCTTAGACTTCTTTAGTTGTAGCTAGTTCTTTGTGTAGGTTTGAGGCCTCATGTATTTTCCCCCATCTGTCCTGGCACACCTATTTCTGTGTCCTTGTTCAGTTGATGCTAGGCAGTCATTTTGGGGAGTTAATATGGCTAAAGTTTCACATATTCATAGAAGGCACTAACTTACACAGAAAACCCTATTGTTCTGGCTCTTTTAAGCTTTCCTCCACTTATTTCACAGTGATCCCCGAACCTTATCAATGTATCAACTGGAATTTGATTCTAACAAATCTGCATTTTCACTAGATGTAGTTTTTTCTTTTACAAAGTTATAAAAATAATACTTAACAGTTAGCAGTAGATATTGTACAAATATACCTGTATAGTTTTAATGAAATTTTCCCATCTGTGCTGACAAAGCTCCATCTGAGAGAGAGAGTCCATTAACAAAAGCTCCAATGTCATATTTGAGGAGCCCCCTGTAGGTTGTTGGTAAGGGTATTCCAAGAGCCACCCAAAACACATTACAGACTATTATTTTGCCCTTCCTTTGCATCCCAGAGGTAAAAGTTGTGTCTCTATTACTGAAGCCATCATACACTTCAGACACAGATCCTAGAGACCCCTGATCTAGCACTGACCTGAAAATCTGCTCTGTAAATACTAGCTTTCATGGCACCCAAAGGCCAAGTGCTAATTTCTGAAGGAGGGAAGCACAAATAAGTCAACCCATCCATGATCCCCAGCCTATAAACCAAGATAATGACAAGCATAGCCCTATAATCCCTAGAATATAGTAGTGGCAGACATGCCATAGCTTAAAAAATGCTCTCTAATTGATCTAGAGACATGCTCAATAAGAGGAAGTTCATGCCTGGTATTGTGAATCTAGGAAGATATCTAGGGCTAGTGAAGTCAAGGACCTTGGAGGTGAATCTACAACTCTCATTGTACTGAACCAGAATAGCCACTAATAACATTATAAATATTTGTCCTTACATCCAGAGACGTTTACTTCTCAACCTCATCAATGAAACTTCCCTTGTAATAGACATAGAATGTCATAGAAAGCTATAGAGAACCAAAATGTCATAGGTTTTATGTTAAATTTTGTTAATAAGATTTCCTCTGTACATATACCTTCAAACTGAATTAACTTTTTAAATAGTTCTTCTATATAAGAAAGAAAATTAGCTGAAAATTAAATCTCAGAGTGAATGATATTCTTTACATCATCACTTTAGAAGTTAATTTATTTTATGTACTCTTGAATGTATAACAAATATTTTACCTATTATTTAGAATGCACATAGTTCTGTTCAGTAAAATGGGGGCACAAGGTATAAGGATATGATTTATAATGTAATAAGGAATTGTATTGATGTAGCTAATTGGTTGTTAGCTTCTAATATCTATTACCTCACCAGCATTGGGTCATTGGGTAGGTTTCTGGTACCATCTCTACTACAGAGCAATAGTAATAAAAATTGCATGATATTGGTATAAACAGTCAGGTTGATTACTGGAATTGAAATGAAGACCCAAATGGTAATCCACACACCTATGGACATCTGATTTTTGATAAATAGCCCAGAATAATAAAACGGAAATATGAGGATCTGGTGTTATTTGATTGGATGCAGCCATGTATATGAATACGAAAACATGCATATCTATTACCTTGCATAAAACTCAAGTCCAAGTGGATCAAAGAACCCATTATAAAAGCAGGTATACTGAGCCTAATATAAAAGAAAGTGGGTAATAGGCTTGAGTGCACTGAACAGGACACCCATAACACAATCACTAAGATCAACAATTAATAAATGGGACCTCATGGAACTGGAAATCTCCTGTAATTCAAAGGACATAGGCAGTAGGACAAAATGGAAGCCAACAGAAAGCGACAAGATTTTTCCCCAACTCCACACCTGACAGAGGAATATTGTGCAAAAATATATAAAGAACTCAAGAAACTAGATATCAACAAGCCAAACAATCTAATTTAAAAATGGGGTACAGATCTGATCTAAACAGAGAATTCTCATCAGAGGAGTCTCAAATGACTGAGAAGCACTTAAAGAAATGGTCAATATACTTAGCTACTGGGGAAATGCAAACCAAAATGACTCTGTGAGTCCATATTATACCTGTCAATATGGTTAATATCAAACACACAAGTGATCCCATGCTATCAAGGATGTGGAGCCAAGGGACCACTCCTCCACTGCTTGTGGGAATGAAAGTCTGTACAGACAATTTGGAAACGAGTATGGCAGTTTCTCATATAATTGGTAATTGATCTACCGCAAGACCTAGCTTACCACTCAAGGGCATAGACCCAAAGAGTCTTGACCACAACACAAAAATGGCACTGTTCAAACTGGATATCTGCATGTAGGAAAATGAAAATAGATAAAACCTATCACCCTGTAGAAAATTCAAAGCCAAAAGGATCCAACACCTCAACATAAGACCTGATACCCTAAATCTGTTCAAAGAGAAAGTGGAAAATAAGTTTGAACTCATAAGGACTAGAAAGGACTTTCTGAACAGGTCATGGACAGCAAAGGTGTTATGAACAACAATTAATAAATAGGAATTAATGAAGCTAAAAATCTTTTATATAACAAAAACAATATTGTTTAAGCAAAGCAGCAGCCTATATAATGGCAGAAAGTCTTCATCAAGTATCCATGTATAACAGATTATTATCTGGGATATAAAAAGTACTAAAACACCTGAACATCAATCAAGGAAACAAATAACCCAATTTTTAAAACTGTGGTATATAACTAAATAATATACACAAAAGATGAAACATAAATGCCCAAGAAGCACTTACAAAAATATGCAATATATGTAGCTATCAGAAAATGCAAATTAAAATTACTTTTAAATTTCATCTGCAGAACTTGTGACCTATAGCAGTGACCCAACTACAAGGTATCCTGATACAACAGTGATGCAAATGTCATGGGAGTAATCACTCAGTAGATGTAAGGCCCATTCAACAAGATGGAATACATAGCTAGTCACTACTAAAGTGACAAAGAATCTGAGATTAGATGGATCATGGACCCAGGGGAAAATATACTATTATTATTTTGCTAAAGCAATATAATAATAAAATGACTATTAATGGCATTCTGCTATACCCATAGGCCAGTATGTCAATCAGTCCTTATCACAGAAACTTCTTCTTATAATAGATGGTAATTAATACAAAGTGTCATAACTGGGTAGTGCGTGGAGATTAGAGACTTTATAACAGTCAGACTTAAATATGATGCCTTTATTAAATAGCTCTCCTCAAGGTTCACAGATTCATGTGGATGAAGAAACAGAGATTTTTTAAGAGCCTGAAGTGATGGATTGTTCCAAGGACGCTGTGTCTTCTAGACATAACAGAACTATAGCATGTGGGAGCTCAAAAAGACTGTGGCAGCATGCACAAAACCAGAACAAGATCAAACCAGATTAAATCTCAGCACTGGGAAGTCCCACCCAAAACCAAGACACTATTTGCATTTGGTATCTTCTGGGAAAGGGGTTTTCACTTTCACAATTTCATTCTACCTGGGTATGTCAGCAACATGTCAGAGCAGACTTCATATCCAGAAGTAATTGGCCAAAAGAGATTCTGTGTATGTGTGTGTGTTGTCTGCTTTTGTTCGGTTTATGTAGTTTCATGTTGTTCTTTGTTTGTTTTTCCATACTTTCTTTTTTCTTTTTCTGAGAAATTGAAGGAAAGACAAAGAAAATCAAATTAGTTTTGCAGGGAGTAGGACAGGATCTAGGCAGAGATGAAATTTGATCAAAATATAGTGTACAATTGTAAAAGATTAAAAAAATAAAAATGAGTGGCCAGGTTGAGGGAGGAACAGAGAGTAAGAGCAATGAAAATGATATCTTGATGAGGGAGCCATTGTGGGGTTATGGAGAAATCTGGTGCTCGAGAAATTTCTAAGAATCCAAAAGGATGACCCCACTTAAAACTCCTAGCAATACTAGATATGGTGCATGAAAGGTCCTTCCCCTTTGATCAGATTGGTGACTTCCCTAATTGGAAAGAATTTTAGAGAGAGAGAATACTGATGTAGACTTTACTTCTCTAAAATGATCATTTCTAGAGCTTCCACAACAAGTTTACATGGGGGATAGTATAACACAATCTCTGATAATGTTAGTTTGCTACGTATATTTAACAAAGATGTTTTTGCAAAATTTTTCATAATACTCCATGATGTCTCAGCCCTTTGAAAGTGATAAGAACTGTTCAGAGTAATACAATGAAAATATTGTCTTTGAAGAGTAACCATTCAGATGTTAATAGGATTGCATGAGCAATGCGGTAGACATCTAATGCTGACTAAACCATCAGTTGGTCATCATACATTTCCCTGTATATAAAGTACACACAATCAACTACACCTGAGTAGATACAGTTCCTTGTCAAGAACTTCAAATGATACAGATTTCCAGATAATTCTATCAGAGTGTGAGACTAGCAAAGCCATGGAGTTGAGTATCCTGAGAAGGCATGAAGACCATGGAAATGAAGACATTCAATGCTGTAATTTTCCAACAGACAATAAAAGCAAATTGAATATAAAAAACATGAATCAATGCTGTGGTACTACTTTTTAATCTGCTTGGAAGCAGTTCTGTGGTGTTAATAATGCATTGCTCTGTAAGATTATGAATCCTGTCTCTTGAAAGTGCACTGTTCACCCAGTGAATATGGATTAGATCCCTGGAGCTAGCACCAAATGAGTGAGAATACAATGCCCAACATCAAAGAGGTGAGATGTGTATCAGTGTACTGTTCCCTTATATCCTGGAAAAGGAGCAAGCTTTATACAGGGCCAAAGGTGTTTGAACTCAGAAACAGTGAAAGGAGTTGGACTTTGTAGTAATATGAGTTTTAAGGGACCTTTGGTTGAAACTGTTTTTCTTAAATTAGTGTCTGGAATAAAGAGAGCTTAGACTTCCTGCTCAGGAATAAGTAAGCATGAGCTGGTACTTATGGTAACTCATAGCTTTCAATCATAGGACCTTCTCAGGGAACAGACTGAAGAGAGAAAGTGTTGGCTTGATCATCTTAAACCTTCCTGATTTTTCCAAGACATCATGATAGCACTTATAACTGAATTTCAGTTTCAAACATAACACTTTTGTGAATATTTTTAAATGATTGTAGAGCATCCTGTATGATTTCCTTTGGTTTGATGAGCATATAATGGACCTGAAATCGAGCTAATACATGAATGTTTGGTTTGGTCGTTGTTGTTCATCTGCTCGTTTTCATCATATAAATAATATTTACTTAGGAAGTAAAACATAGTTTCACTTAAAACCCATACAAATCTCACATGGAAGACAGTTTATATTAGCAGAAAACATACTTTTTATTATATAATACCAAGTGGACATGTACATTACTTGAGTAAGTAGGCATTGCTTTATTTGAATTTGGCTTCTGGTAAATTAGATAATGGTTGGTATTTTTCAGTGTCTTAATCTAGTAAATAAATTTCCAATAATTTATGGATGTTTAATGCATCTTTCCCTTCATATTATAGCTTAATTAAAGAAAGTCGTTTTTTTAACAAGACATACTCAAAATGCCTTATTGTATTTATTTTCAGTCTAAGAGTTTATAATGATTTCTGACAACTTATTAAAATATGAAAGCACATTTAGGGGGAACATTTGACATCACCATGATATACTTTTTTTAATGCTGTGCTTTAGAAGTCATGGGTAATACTTCATGGAATTACATGTTAAAACATATACTGCCACTTTGCTTTTTATGTGAAAATAATTTTATCTCAATATACTAAAATATACACTACATTGAGCTATACTCTATTAGAAACACATCATTGAGAACTAAAGGACATGAAATACCATTATTATGTAAATTACAGCAACAGCTTAGGTTAGTATGCATAAACTAAGGTTATAAATGAACTACTCTAAAGAAAAGATTGTCCTTCAACTTAATGTCCTGTCCATTTTGTGGCTTTTAATAAATTAAAATTATATGTTTAAAAATATTAAGATATAATATTGATTATAGTTAAAATTTACACTGGTCTTAACACATTTCAACAGGGCAAATGTCATAGTAAAATGTGGGTGTGAAATAACACTCCATATTCACATCTTTGTTGTACTTGTTAAAATAATTATATGTTAGCACCTTGAAAGGTTTTGTACATGACTGAACCACAGCTTTATACAGTCGGATATGAAGATTAAGAGCTTCACTATAACATTAATTGTCTATTGTTTGAGTCATCTCATGAAGGACAATCACCAAATCAAATCGACTCAAACAACATAAATTTATTTTAGGCGAATACAGTTAACCAGCCTGTGATTCACCAAGGGAGCTCCGAGATCCGGGCAGGTGAGCTGAGTGGTGGTATGCACATTTTGCTCTTCTACATGACTGACTTCCTCATCAGAGTGTTCATGGATGGGAACCATAGATGAAAGATTTTTTGTACATTTACAGAGAGACAAGGAAGATTTTTTTCCCAAACTACAGAACATATGTCCAAAGCCCTACTCCTATTGAATTGGTTCAACCTATACAGGAATTGCTGGATAGAATTTAGGTGACTTTGAAGATTTTTCATTCAACAAGCTCCCTGGCTAAGGGAATGCCATTGTGTTAACAAACTTGGCACAACACGGAAACCATGGATGCCTCAGGAATGACAGAATGGCTATTATCCCAAGTATCTACATTTATGTGAAGTGATGGCAAGGAATGTTTGTAAGAGCCATGCTGTAAGTTTTTGAAGAAGTACAAGTCAAGAGAGATTGTTCAGTGGTTAAGAATACTGGGTCCTCATGTAGAGGACCCTGGTTTGAACCACAGCACCAGCAAGGCAACTCACAGCATCTGTAACTCCAATTCTAAGGCATGCATCTTCCTCTTATGGCCATCTCAGGCACTGGGCATGCATGTGGTATGCATCCATTCAGCCAAAAACTTATATACGCAAATTTAAAAAGCTCTTAGAAAAGAAGTACAAATAATATGAATTATACCTTTACCACATATTGAAAACTATAAAACTATATATAGCCTATTAAAATATTATGATTTTAATGGCCAGTATTAATGAAATTCATCATTCTGCTAATGATGACATCCTAATAATGTTAACTAATTTAAGACAATATGAAACAAAGCATAAGTACCATTCCAATAATATGAGTTACTTTAGACTTTCATAATTTAATTAACAGTATGTTATATTTTATTTATTTATTATTATTATTATTATTATTGTTATTATTATTATTGGTTTTTCAAGATAGGGTTTCTCTCTATTGTGTTAGAGGCTGTCCTGGAACTCCCTCTGTAGACCAGGCTGACCCTCAAACTCATAGAGACCTGCCTGCCTCTGCCTCCCGAATTCTGGGATTAAAGGCATGTGCCACCAACGCCCGGCTTATTTTATTATTTTTTATTTTTAAGACAATTGTATTTTATATACCAATCCCAGTTCGCTCTCCCTCCAATCTTCCCTCTTCCCCCACATCATGCATACCCTACCGCCATCCACTCCTCTGAGTGGGTGAGACCTCCCATGTGGAATCAACTAGGTCTGTCTTATTACCTGAGGCATGACCAAGGTCCTAACCCTGTATCTAGGCTGAGCAAGGAATAAATACTGGTTCCCTTTCTTTTGACCCCACAAACTGCCCAGGCCACCCAATTGTCAGTCGCATTCAGAGGGCTTAGTTCTGCCTCATGTAGGTTTCCCAGGTGTCAGTCCAGAGTCAGTGAACTCCCATTTGCTCAGTCCAGTTGTTTCTGTGAGTTTCCCAACATGGTCTTGACCCCATTGTACACAATATTGTTCCTCCCTCCCTACAACTGGACTCCAGAAGTTCAGCCCAGTGTTTAGCTATGGAGCTCTGTATCTGCTTCCATCAGTTGCTGGGTAAATGCTCTGTGTGTATTAGAATGAAAAGTTAGAGCCAATTAAATATGAGCAAATAGTATACCTTTTGCAAATCATGTTTTCTTAGTTGTATCAATCACAAGTATGGTCAAGTCACAATCTATTTCTTGAAAGCCTGCTTAATTATTATTGTAGTAGGTATGCTCTTTTGTATTTAACAGTTACTGTTTGGTGACCATCCTCTCACTATGGTTACTACTCACATGATAAGTATTACTCCATGCCTCACTAATAGAATCAAATTGTTTGGAGTGAGTTTTGGGTCTAAAAAGACTTGGATACAAGGCTCAGTGTAACCTTCAGAGCCTGACTAGAGTTTGGGGACTTGCCTCTGGCCTGAACCTCCACTTGGGGGTGACTCAGCAAGGCCTGATGTAAGACTGCCCCATGCCTAGCTACCTGCCAGCTTGGTGGAATATTATTAGTCCTTACTCCTCATGTCACCTTACCCCATCCTAAGATTCCCATCCCCTACATTAGCCCTTAAATAGTTCCTGCCTGTTGAAATAAATAGAGATCCTGCTTCAACAAGTCTCCTGACTAAGTGTGTCTTTGTCCCCAGTAACTAGCAGGGGAGAGGGTCTGAGTTCTCAACACTCACCATCCCTCACTGCGCCAGGAAGAGACCAGCTGGACTCCCCTACCCCAGCTCTACCTGCCAGAGAACCCAGCAGGTGAATATTGAAGGAAAAGAGAATTTGATAATATTCTGCAACTCTCTAATATTTTAACTTTATATAAAGTATGACTAGTTCATGTTAGCAATTATAGCATGTAGTTTTGCAGTTTTTATCTGCATTTAAAACTAAAAGGGAATGGTTTCATTACAAGGACATTTTTTATTCATCCAAGTTTTCAAAACATATTTTGATTTATCAGAGATTAAACTTTAAAATTGACACATATAAATGAATGCTGTTAGTAGGAAGGAATTGTTTTTGTTTATTTAAAAAGTCAACTGTGATTCTATTTTTTAATATGCACTATGGATCTACCGCTTTGTAGTGTAATACAAGGCTTTGCTTAGGTATTGCACACACATCCCACCCCAGCATTTTATTATGTGAGATTCAATATTCAACACTCCAGGCTTTTGAATAAAGCACTGTTGTGTTATTCTCCTGCTTCTTTCAGTATCAAAATTGGCTGACAAAACAAATAAAATACTTTGTTAAATTTCAAGAGAAAATTCAATATCTATTGTCATTTTGAATGGCAAGACATTTATCTTACAAGTTCAGAAAGTAAAATGAAAATGGAAAACAAGCTTGGTTACTAAATATGGATTTGTCAATTGTGAAAAAGATACCTCAAAATTATGAAGAAAAATAATTGCAATTATCTGTGTTCAATATGAAATTAATCTATTCAAATTGCTTTTTTTTGTTGCTTCCCCAGCCTCCTGTCCTTCTATCTGAATGAAGCAGGTACTTATAATTACATGCCGTGGTGCTCAGGGTCCTCCTTCCTCCCTGATAGGGAGCTTTAATGAATTTCATTATTCTTTTTTAATTTGCATACTCTTGCAGAATAAAGATTCCCAAATCATTAACTAATTTGATATGTCTGAAATACCAATTCAATTGTCTGGTCCCTTGGTATTTTCAAATATCTTGTTCAAACACCTCTTAACTTAGTTTCTTAATTAGATACTCTGTGATGGATGGGCGTTTATAGCATGGTCTCAAAGGGAGAGTGAGTCAGATCAATTTTTATGACAATTTGGGAGACTTTTTATTAAAAATCACCTAAAACAATTCAGAGTTCACCAAGAAAGACTCAGGGTCACATGGATAAGTATTAGAGTTATTCAGAGCTGAAATCACATGATAAGAGCTGAGATTGTAAGCTTAGATAAATTGTTTGAAAATGCTCATGATTATCAGATTTAAAAGTAAGCAATTACAATAAATATATTGTCAAAATAAATTAGAATTAAAATGGTTAACTTTTTTAACCTAGTCAGTCTAGATGGTATACAAGTACATTTTTGTACTTTTCCTTGAATTTTCATATTTGTCCTTGTGTTAACCGAATATAAGGTAATGCCTCCATTTTAAAAAAGCAAGCTTAAAAGTTATGATTATTGTTAAGGTATTTGTACTTTATAATGATGTAATATGCATGCAAGTTTGGTGCTATAACCATATATGTAAAATATCAGGAATACATTTTTATCATATTTTAAAAAATCTAATCTAAGCTTTCAGGTTTTTTGTATTTTAAAAGTTTCACATTAGCTAATGTACTTTATATTTCCTAGACAGAAAGAAAAATGATACATGGTATTCTCTACACAGCAGTGCTTTCATAAACTAATACAATGACTTAAGCAATCATTAAGCAATAGTAATGATTGTAGAGGAGCAATGTAAATATTCACTGTGTATCATTATATCAATTATAAGGTCATATGAAATATATCATCAAAATCATGAGCAACATAAAAAATACAGAACATTTTCATCATAAAGATATCCACTGAGGTGTATTTCCTATATGGTTATGTGTTGTAGAGTTATAGTAATGTGAAGTAATACATTCATATTTTAAAAGCCAGAATGATTAAAACAGATGTTCTAATAATAATTTCCTGTGTTGTTTTATATAATAATAAAGGGATTTTTGCAATATGTGCTTTCCCCCATTTAACTCCTGTGTGTCCATTTGTGTATTTGTGTTAGGTGAATTTACAACACAGTTGACTGATTAATTTTCATTATTTCAAAGCCTTTGGGATTAGAGGTTTCCAGATACAACCTGCATGAGTCTTTTGGCTAGAAAGAGTGGTAGAACAGAGCTGCTCACATAACAGAGGTCAGAGAGAGAAGAGAAGAGAGGAGGGATCCAAATATTCCTCTCAAGGAAGCACATCTAGTGATGTAATGTAGTTTCCAGAGCTTATATCTAAAGGTTCCAACATCTGTCAATTTCAGGAGGCTGGTCGTAAAGCTTTCAGCTCTAAGCAGCCAGAGTACAAATAAGAGACAACTCATAATACGACCTCAGATAATTAGATGAACATATTATTGTTTTTACAGATACAAAAATATTGATGATCTTAATAAATAGCATGTTCAAAAAATTTATTCAAAAAGTAGGTCATTCTTTTCATCAAACTTCTACTACAAATTCAAGAAAGAAGTTCAGATACTCCGTATGTTCTATTCTCAGATTGCTTCAGCTGTATGCTGCTAATTTATTTTTTTTAATTTTATTTAAGTTTTTCACATGTTACTCCAAGCTCCTTTTCTCTTCCCTCCTCCCCTGCCCACCAGCCCTCCCAACACCCACCCCATCCCCGCTAGACTCCTCAAGAAGGGTAAGGACTTTCATGGGGGATTTCAAAGTCTGTCATATCCCGGGCAGGGCCTAGGCCCTCCCCTATGTGTCCAGGCTGATAGAGCATCCCTTCATGTGGAATGGGCTCCCAAAGTACATTTGTATGCCAGGGATAAATACTGATCTTCTATGCTAGGTCCCATTGATTGCTGAGGCATCCTCACTGACACCCAGGTTTAGGGGATCTGAATCAGTCCTGTGCTGGCTGGTCCATGAGATCCAACTTGTTCAGGTCAGCTGCCTCTGTGGGTTTCACCAGCTGGGTCTTGACTCCGTTGCTCATCACTCTCCTTTGTAACTGGGTTCCAGGAGTTCAGTTCAATGTTTAGCTGTGGGTGTCTGCCTCTGCTGCCCTCAGCCACTGGGTGAAGGTTCTACGATGGCATATAAGGTAGTCATCAATCTCAGTATCAGGGGAGGGCATTGAAGGTAGCCTTGTTGCCAGTTGATGTCATTCTTGTAGATCTCTGAAAAATCACACTAGTGCCAGATCTCTCCTCAAACCTATAATGGCTCCATTTATTATAGTATCTCTCATTTTGCTCTCCTCAATTCTTAACCGGACTCAACCTTCTTGCTCCTCTATGCCTTTCTCTTCCCTCCTTTTATCCCCCTCTCTTTCTCCCAGCACCTTCTCCTCTACTCTCCCTCCATGTTCCCAATCCCCTCAGGAGATCTGGTCCCATTCCCCTTCTCAGGGTTACCATACATATCACTCTTAGGGTCCTCCCTGTTTCCCAGACATGGTTACCTAACTCAGGACAGTTTCTTCTAGTGCCATCCATTTGCCTGCAAATCAAGATTCCATTTTTTCCAGCTGAGTAGTACTCCATTGTGTAAATGTACCACATTTTCTCTATCCACTCTTCGGTTGAGGGGCATCTAGGTTGCTTCCATGTTCTGGCTATTACAAATAATGCTGCTATGAACAAGTGGAACAGATGTACTTATGTTTGAATGCACACCTTTTGGATATATGTCTAAGAGTGTAATTGCTGGGTCTTGTGATAAACTGTTTTCCATTTTCCTGAGGAATCTCCATACTGATCTCCAAAGTGGCTGTACAAGTTGGCTCTCCCATTAGCAGTGAAGGAATGGCCCTTTTTCTCCACATCCTCTCCACCATAAACTGTCATTAATGTTTTGGGTTTTAGTCTGACAGGAGTGAGATGGTATCTCAGAATTGTTTTGATTTATGTTTCCCTGATGGCTAAGGATATTGAGCTCTTTCTCAAGTGTTTATCAATCATTTTAGACTCCTCTATTGAGAATTCTCTATTTAGTTCTGTACTCCATTTTTAAAATTTCATTATTTGGTGTTTTGGAAACTAGCTTCTTGAGTTCTTTGTAAATTTTGGAGTTCAGCCCTCTCTCAGATTTTGGGTTGGTGAATATGTTTTCCTATTCTGTGGGCTGTCATTTAGTCCTACTGTCTGTGCCCTTTGCCTTGCAGAAGCTTCTCAGTTTCAGGTCTCATTTATTAATTGTAGATATCAGTGTCTGTGCTACTGGTGTTATGTGAAGGAAAAGTTCTCCTGTACCAATTCATTCAAGAATACTTCTCACTTTCCCTTTTTAGAGGTTCACTGTGGCTGGATTGATGTTGAGGTCTTTGATCCATTTGAACTTAAGTTTTGTGCATGGTGATAGATAATTTAACAGAAAATAAAATGCATTAGCTTATAAAGTTAACTCATAAATGACAGCTGAACAGAAGCAAGAATATCAAGTATGCTGTGCAGTGTTCTTACTATATACTCAACTTGATGTATTTCATAATGTACTCATGGGTCGCAGTAAGAAATGTCACACATGGACACTGATATGTTGACTCATTATTTTAGATATTATTTAGAATGAAACACAAAATTTAATGTATTTTTGTAGGCACATGGTAAATTCATGTGTATATATTATTGTATTTGTGTATATGTGCATTTGTGTACATATGTAACCACACATGTCTAAGCACATGTGCATGTATGAGGACCAGAGCAAGTTCTTTCTTTCCTATCTATTCTCTACTGTAGTTTTTGATACAGACTCCCTTGCTGGACCTAGTCTGGTTATCCAGTTAGCTCCAGGGAACCTCTATTTTCAGATTCTAGACTTGTAGGTGTGTCATGTCACCTTTTATGTGAGTGCAAGGGGTCTAATTCATGGTCTCATGCTTGAGTGGAAGCTTTTTACCAACTGAGCAATATCATCAACCTCCCCCAAATAAAATGTTTTTAAACACTAGTGTACTCACATAACTGTGTTTGTACTGAAAATATTTTGTAAGTTTTACTTGTAGAAAAGTGATACTAATATTACAAAAATGCAATACTACAAACCTCATGTAAAGAATTATAAAGAAATTCAAGAAGTCAAGGAAGATAAGTACAGTAGAATTATTAACACTAAGACATATGAGAGTATGAATTCAGATTTTTTTATAACCATTTCTGTAGTCAGCTTTCTACTGCTGCGATAAAGATCATGGGCATACACCAAGTCACAGTGCACTGTGGAAAACCAAGGCAGGAACCTAGAGAAAAGGGCTGAAACAGAATCCGCAAAGGGATTCTGCTTACTGGCTAGCTCCTTATGGCTTACAAAGCTAGCTTTACAGTACCCAGGACAATTTTCCCTATGGTGGCACATCCCACACTGTATCCTCCCACTTCAATCATTATTCAAGAGAATGCCCCACAGACAATCTTGCAGGGCTATCTGATGGAGGTAATTATTTAATTGATATTCCCCCTTCTCAGATGGGTCTAGATTTGTGTCAAATTGACAAAAAACAAACAAACAAAATGAAAACAAAACAACAACAAAAAAACCAATCAGCACACTAAGAATAAAAGATGCACATTTATGAAGTGCATACTGTAATCAAAGTGTGTAATGAAAGTTTAGGTTACTGCATGCTAAAGAGGTTGAACACTACAGGAAATCCTCTTGTGAGAGATTCCCTAGATTTACAGTGCAATAAGATACTTCTTTTAAGCTGAAAGCAGGAGGGAGGTGATTTAAAATGGATGAGTGTGCACTAGGAGTCAGCTATTGAATCCTAGATAATTTGGTTTTCTCTACTAAGCCTATATCAGGTAAAGCTAAAGGCAGAATAAACACCCCAGGTTGACTCTATCTCCTTCCATTAGGTTCTAAAATTAACCAGTTTTAACTTCAAGAAACTTAACTACTGAACAGAGATGATGTCTATCCATTTGGCTCATTCTTACTCTGCTTGCAGTCTGGCTTGACTATAGTCAATTCTTTCCTAGTAAATATCCACAGTTTCTATCATTCCAGATAGCCTAGTACTGGGGCTCTTCAACTACAGTGAAATATTTAACAATTAAATTCTAATTTTTGTAATTAGAATTTTTTAAAAATATACTCACAGCTCACAGCATAGTAAATTACTTGGAAGGCAAGTCATTGTGCTAATTATCCTGGAAATTTTCCCAGATGGAAATATTTTCATATGGGAAAGGACTAAATCTAATGAATACATTTTATATATTAGCAGCGGTAAGCAATATTTTGATGAATATTGGCATAGATTTTCGTGTGTGGAGTAAAACTCAAACTATCCTCACAGAACAGAAATCCACACACAAATTGCTAGTTCCAAAATTTTCAACCTTATCTACTTGCTTACGGAGTCTTCTAGGTGAATCAAAGCATGTGAATTTGAAGAATGGAGGGTCCTTTTCCTCTTATTTTTAAAAAAAGTGTCTTTAACGTCATAAAATTTTCATGCAAATGGATGAAACTAGAAAGAAATCATCCTGAGTAAGGAAATCCAGATCCAGATGTAAAGCAAAAGATAACTAGGCTGCAACCCACCATCCCAAAGAAACTAGGACTCCAAGAGGGGTGCATGGATCACCCTGGGAAGGGGAAATAGATGAGATCTCCTGGGTAAACTGGGGGTTAAGGAGAGGGGTAAAGAGGATAGGATGAGGAATGGGAACATGAGGTTACATTTTTTTATCTTTACTATTTAAGTTGATGATAAAATGTCACTGTATCTGAAAACCTATAATATTGATAATGTTTAATAAAATTTTACTTACATTTACTGTCTGTTTTGAGCTCCTCTTAAACTCAGCACTGAATATTTTCCCAGTTAATATTAGTTGGATCATATCATACTATGTTTAAATTACCATTTCTGTTCTCTTCTCATTTGTCTTCTTGCCCCCTTGCCTCCTCACATTGATTCTGTGTGAAATACATGGTCTGCCATGCTGTTCTTTGCACATGCTGGTATGCTACAATATCGCCATGCTTACTTTCTCTTTCAAGAATATTCTAGATAATCATATCACATGCTCTCATACTTTACCCAGTTCATTATTTAATGATTATTCTTGGTGAGGTGTGTGTGTGTGTGTGTGTGTGTGTGTGTGTGTGTGTGTGTGTGCGCGCGCGCGCATGCGTGCTAGAGTTAATGGTTTCTGTGGAAGGAGTGTCTTGAATCAACTGGGGCCAAGGAATGCTGGGGATTGGACACAGAGGGGGAGGAGAAGAGCAGAAAAGAGAGACAGAGCAAGAGCTTGAGACTGGGTTGTGATGGTGGTGATCTTTTAAATGGTTATAGCGCATGTGCATAGGAAGAATACATCAGCTGTATTCTCAGTGGCAACAGTGAAATTGTTTTGCATTTTGCAATTTGGCAGCTGTCGAAGACATGGTTGCTGTTGCTGAGAAACTAATGAAAGGCAGGCTGGGAAGACCACCTGGTTTCTAACAGTGTGTCCATTCTATAATGCACTCACACTGATTTTCTCCAGCTTTCCATCCCTCTTCACTTAAGGTGCTTTCTTAGCATTTGTCACTATTTAACATAATTCTACATGCTTATCTTTCTCTCTTACTATGTTTGGTTGCCAAAATATTCATTTGTTTGGTCCAATGCTAGACTCGCCATGCCTCTAGATATGTCTGGTATGCAGTTGTGCTCAGATAAGCATTAGTAAAAGTTTTAGTGGTGAATACCACATGTGAACATGGATTTAGGTCTGTATATTTTCTGACCTAGTCACACACTATTCTCCCTTCTGCATTGTGTCCTCTGCTCTTGAGGGCCTTATAAGCTAGCCTCACTGTGGTTTTCCAGTGGAAAGCATCATAACAAGTGGAGGGGCAAGACACGAATCTTCACCTTTGGAGATTCTGTTCTTCAATGCTCTGACCTTGCTTTGTTTCATAGGCTTGGTTCCGTTTAAACTTGAACTTTTCTTCACCAGACATCCCATTCTTTCTGGTTCTTTCAAGCCCAATTTTCACTCTACCTAACACAATTGTTAAATATTTCCTATATATTGTTGTAAATTTCTGGCATCTCTGCTAAGAATTTCTTTTTCACACTTTCTTTAGATCTGTTTAACTTTCTGGCTACCCATTTTGAGGCTGTTATCAGTTTCCTGCCTTAGTCTTGTCTTAGGAAATGCTTTAGAATATTTAAAGTGAATGCTAGCAAGGTGAAATTGTAAATGTGGCACTGAATCCAAGAGCAGGGTCAGTTCTGATAGTTCCATGTTATTTATCAATGAATTACTGCAACCTGAGAACAAGCTTAAATTCTCAGAAGTCTAGTAATATAATGTAAATATTGGCTAAACATAAGGCCCTCTTAATTATCCCTTAGCAGCAAAATAAATGAAAAAATTAGCATTAAAGTGCAATATTCCATGGATGTTGTCTGTCTTAACTCTGCAAAGAGGCATACAGGACCCATAATATCTGGGGAAGTGTGGCTACCCATTCATTACTCCAATCTTTTCGTGGCATGACATTACATTGTCTTTACCATAGTCTGAAGAATTCAACAGGGAAGAGAAAGCTGAATTTCTACAAATTGGATTCTGGAGTGTTGAGGGACATTTGGGCCAGTGAAATTTTGGTGAGTATAGGTATCAGGTAGATTGCCCTAAAAAGAACCTGTAGTTGGCTATGACCATACCATATCCCAGATAAGCACCAGCACAGGGAATATGTGGAAGCACATAGAACTGTTTTATATCTAAAGAAATTAAAATCAAACCAGCTGGCCTATATCCTGGGGAGTGCTTATCTGGCCTACTGTTGTAAGTGAAACATTTAAAATAGGTTTATGACGGTGTGGGATTACTTGGTGCCCAAACTCTTATGGTCTCTGTAGATCTCCACAATCATTTGCACAAACACAGGAATGTACATACACATAAAGAAAAATGCCTTTAAATCCATAATTGTGTATGATTTTAAGCTTTTGTTTATTTGTTTTTGAAACAGGGTCTATCTCTTTGTACATGGTATCAAACTCTGAAAGGTTTGTCTCAGCCCCCTGTGTGTTGGAATTACAAATATGCACATTCCCTCTGTCACTGGGTTCCTTGGGTTCAGTTCAGTGAGTGATGAGCAAATTGGCAAAGAATGGGCTGGCAAAACCAGCAGAGACAGCTGATCTGAACAGGGGAGTGCTCTTGGACCCCAGACCGACAGTGGGGAGGCCAGCATGGGACTGATCTGGACCCCCCAAATGTGAGTGTCAGTGAGAAGGCCTGGGCAACCTATGGGGCCCTGAGCTGTGGATCAGTGTCTATCCCTGGTATACAAACTGTCTTCATGTGCCTATAGCACAAAGAGAGATGCTCTCTCAGCCTGAACTCTTAGGGGAGTGCCTTGACCCTACCAAGAGTAAAATGACAGACTCTAGATATCCCCTATGTGGAAGGATTTGGCAATAGGGTGGGAGGGAGGGGGGGAAGGGGAGTGCGGAAGGAGGGGAGGGAGAGGGAACTGGGATTGACATGTAAAACAAGCTATTTAAAATTAAAATAAAATATGATAAAAAAAGAACTTAAGGCAAGAAAAAAAAACAAATATGCACATTCCCAAGTCCCTGGTATTTTAAGATTACTGTTCATTAAAAGCTTACCATTGCATTACTTTACATCTTTTTAAAAATATTGCTGAGTAAATAGGAAATTAGTACATGCTTATAAATTAGAGAAATGACAATGAAACCATTAATGTCCATGGAAAGTCTGCTGGGATTCAGGTCACCAGAAAAGGTCAGAGTGGACAGGATGAGTACTGCTGACTTATGTCATGTGGTCCCTGGAGTGGTCAGACAAAGCCCCAGGTGGATTTCATCTCCTCTCACCCTTGCTGGGCCTTCATGTCTTAAAATCCATCTGGCTTTGGCATGATGTGTGTGTAGGTCCTACCCATAGGACATGCCTCCATGGAGTACTGTGACCTGCTTTTATTTGTCAGGCAGACCTGATTCCCTGGCCTGATTTATTTTTATTCATTTATTGTTTGCTTGTTTTCTCACTTGCCTTACACGGATCGCATTTTCCCTTCCCTCCAGTCCTCTCAGGCTCTCTCTCAGATTTCCTATCCCCCAGATCCACTCCTCCTCCATCTCTCACACCTGATTTCTAATTCCCATGAGAAATTAACTAGGACTTAACTCTTCACTACATCATACTCAATTAATATATTTCATATCATGTATTTAAATATTATCAAACTCTGAACTGCATATAATGCAATTATTCAAAACATCACTGAATGCAACAGGCACAAAGTTTTGCCATTTTGTCTGACTTTCTGCCGAGAGGCTCAATCCAAAGAGTTCATCCCAGAAAAAGCAGAAGACAATATTCTTTGAGGAGAGAAACATGTGGAAGAAAGAAGTCAGTGGAATAGTTGTTTAAACAGCAAAGATATGGGCTGAATGAAGAGAAAAATCTCTAAAAATGTACAACTGTATTTGCTGAATTTCTTTACTAAAATGCTCTACTGAAAATACAAAAATAAAAATTCAACAAAACTTGTACAAAAGGCTGTTAGCACAATAATACAAAAACATTAAATCTGAGTTTATTCTCCAGCAAAACTTACAGCAAGTGTAGCAGTGATGTCTATAGTCCCAGATCTCAGAAAGTACAAGATAGAGGAAGGAATATCTGACATTCAAGGTTATTCTTATCTGCATTCCAAAAACAAATGAAGTAATTTTTGAATACTATTTGTATATTTTATATGTGTTTTAATTTTGATAAAAATTGTTGATATTTCAATATTAATACAAGATTTCATATCAGGAAATTGTTGAAGCATAGAAAATAATATTTTGTATATTTCATAAAAATGTAATGTATTACTATACTTAAATAATTTTATTAGCATAAAGACAAAATTTAATACTTGTATATTTTGTTATAAAGAAAACGATTTTCTTACCATTAGTTTAATGGCTAGAATTTATTTTAGCAGAACCAGTTTAATAAAAGGAAAGCATAAAAATCAGTTAACCTCAACTGTTAAACTGTTATAAATGAAAACATTTTTAGTTGACACATAAAATCACATTTCTGTTTTATACCACTTGGAGAGTCTCTACTTGAGCACATTTGTGCTGTGTTCAATTCTGGGCTAAATACTTGGGACAAAGGAATCTGATGAAATGAAGACACAAAGAACCAGGCAAATTTGCATATTTTATGCTTAAGTTTGGTGATGTGTATATAATTGTGGGAACTCTGATTGGAGTGCAAATGGTTATCCAGTGGGAAATTGCTGTGGGCCTCTAATGTTTTGTTTGTTTAGTTATGCCTATTGGTCCTGAATATTTAGAAATATTAATGAATATGGGAAAGGAGTCTCCAGACAGGTATTGTCTGATCTCTTTCAGAAGAGAAGGTTGGAGGAGAGACAGACTATCATATGTCCAAAGATTTATGACTTGCTAAAGATAGAGTACATAGGAAGCTGACAGAGACCATTGTTTCTACTGTTTTCTTAATAACAAGGTAACATGTTTTGGAGGTCAACATGTCTGAATTCCACCATTGTCTAACTCATTTTCCTTATCTAGTTTGTCTTTTATTTCCAAACAAAATTCATTTAATTTTAAGTATAAATGAATACAATTCTGCATAAAATATCTGAAAAATTCCTATGAGGCTGAAAATGATGTTCAAAAAGAGCATCAAAAACTTCTTTGCATGGACATAGAGGTGAAAGTTGTACAAGTGTGGATCGAAGCTGTTCTTAGAGTTTTGAAATTGTAAGATACAAAAGCTCATGATTAGAACCTGAAAGAACATGCATAACCCAACCTGAATTAGATTGGAAAGGAGAGCAGTATAAAGACCATGGAATTAGAAGGCAGAATGAAGGCTAAACAAAGCCTCAGCATTATCAG
Source organism: Mesocricetus auratus (assembly GCF_017639785.1). Taxonomy (NCBI): domain Eukaryota; kingdom Metazoa; phylum Chordata; class Mammalia; order Rodentia; family Cricetidae; genus Mesocricetus; species Mesocricetus auratus. Next base: position 41,998,444 of record NW_024429266.1, read on the forward strand.
GAAGACATTGAAATAGTCTCTCTGTGGGACATTTGTAGAAATAGCTAGCCTTGTGCTAATGGAATAACAATGCATAAAAGTTATTAAAAAAGAACAAAATGTGCAACTTGTCAGAAGACATGTGCTCAGTATGTAAAGCACAAAGAAAACGTGCCCTTAATTGCATTCTTCAAAATGTGGCACTCCCTCTGAGAAGGGGGCAGGACAGGGGAAGCAACCAATTCAGAGAGCATTTCCTTTAAACAGATGAAACAGCCTCATAAGAAAAAGGACTTCTTTTGCTATTTCTGGGTGGAACACTATAGAAAGGAAGTAGAAAATAGAAAGCTTTTACAACTTATATACTAGTAAGAGCAGTGCCCACTAACTACATACATTTTCATGTTTTAAAAGATCATATTTTTTGCATAAAGCAGTGAGGTATCACAGATGAAAGAGTAAGATTGAGCCTTCATTTAAATGTCAGAGACCAAATGAAAGGTGACTAAAATAATAATGAATTAGTACACAATTGGTTTGAACTTTTGACTTTGTGTGAACACACTGTCAAGAGTGACCTTGTACATTTATGGCTGATGAAAAATGCAGCCAGTCTACACAGCAGAAAAACTCAGTGATTTGGAGACAGAAGCTGGTTTTTCTGTGTGACTGAAGAACCAGAATGGGAGCCCTGGGATACTTTTGTCAATTCATTTTGAATATGAACACCTGAAAATGGGACACTGGTAATGTATTGAATATTGGAATAGTTTTTCCTTGTCTTTTATTTGGTTTTCTCAAAAAATTAAGGTATGGTCTAAAGAACACCTTTAGAGAGGAAAACGTTCATTCTTATTTTACTCTGTACCCCATGTGAGGACAGAAAGGGTTTCAGTCCTTTGTAACATTGTCTTTCATCAAATTAAGTTCCTGCCGCTTTTGTAGCTCAGTATATATAATAAAGCTAATCCTGGTTGTAGCTGAGCTAGAATCAACCAAGAAACATGTCTCTGGGTCTGTCTGTAAGTCACTCTTCTAAAAGGATTAACTGAGGTGAAAGGATCCTTTTCTAGAGTGGACAGAACAATCCAGAAGCTGCTCAAATATAGGAAGTCTGCTAGAAAAGCTTTTACTGTCTCTGGTCCAAGCTGGTGAGTACATTGACCCTGTACAGCTAGTGTTACCGCCATCGTTGTTGACATCAGAAACGACTTTCTATGCCTTCCAACATGGACTGAAGATCAGAAGTGCTCCAGGAATCCTACAGTCCTTTGCTGCCAGATTGAAACTGCTTTGTGAAGAGATCAGCTACCAGGTTCTCAACTTCTCCACTGTGAAGAAAGCCATAGCTAGAAACACAATCAGTACTGTGCAAATCAGGTACATCTCTTTTAGTATGTACTCCATTTTGGTTCTGATCCTCGAAAGAAATGCCCAATGTAGAAAGTATATGAAGAAGGAGCTAAGGGTGAATATCTCCTTAAATATCACAGTATTACCAGATTTTCTACCCTTCAAAAAGAGACTCAAGCATTTGCATTCTAAGAATTACAACCATTTTAGTAGTTATTAAACTAAGCGCTGACTGGCCTATACTTTTATTATGGGATCTAAGATTGAATAATGGACCGTTTAAAAATATACTTAGAAAACATGAATAATTTAATAACCAAAGAAAATAGAGTGCTTAAGTATAATTCAACATAACAAGAAATAATTCATATGTAACTTCCTATAACTTAACATATGAAAGAGAAACAGTATTATTTCATAAGCATTTAAAATATTAACTTATAGTATGATCCTATAGTCTTTCTTGACAGGGTTACTTTGTGTTGCTCTGGCTGTCCTGTTTTAGACCAAGCTGACTTTTACCTCACACAGATCTGACTGCCTCTGCCTTTTGGGTCCACCATTGCCTGGCTATCCTTTTTTTTTTCTTTTAGAAGACAGATAATATGTTTCTCTTACAAGTTGTATGATAGAAACCAGAAAAAGAAACTTCTTCAGAATTCTTGTACTATGAGTCTATAGTGCATGTTTCTTCTCTGCAATGAAGGTAAAAATGTTGAACATGTTAAGTCCAGTAGCTTACTGTACCTTCCCACTGTTACACTCTCTACTTTTATAATGTCTCTGCCTTTCTTCCCATATCTCTTAAAAATGGTTTTCAAGCTTTCATTTTTATTCTAGAGGGAATCTCTTAACTTTTATGAAACACATATCTTATTACAATTTAAACTGCATGTAGCAGGAATGCTGTGATAATTCCGAGATTTTAATTTTATCTTACAGTACAAGGATCACCAGGGGACCATTTAAAAAACACATCCAATGCTAACGTCTTTATACATGTCCATGGGCTTTGATATATATTATCCTAACTTGTTTATAGAATCATAATAGTCAATTTCAGTTTTTTTTAAAGTAATAACTTAAGTGATGGACCACAGTCTCAAAATCAGTTGGTAACTAATAATAGAAAATTATCCAGATCCCTACTTATTCCTCATTCTATGATCTCTGATCTCTCTCATTTTATTCCAAGAGTGCTAGAGAGAAATCAATAAAAATGTTACTATTATATGTTAATATTCCACTGGGTCTAATGAATACATGAATGTTGTTGTACCCTTAGCAATCTCCAAAACCACATCCACTGCTTAATAGAATTCAGATTAAATTAGTATATATTTGTAATATACAGTGACCTCTAAAGTACCAATGTTTCTCTAAAAGACTTGGAATTAGATAGTTGTTTTTAACTAGAACTCTTTCAATAAAAATTATCCTATAGAATATTCTTTGAAAGAGCATTCAAGATACTTGTGGTTAAAGAATAGCCTGGTCTCTCCCCGCTATATCTAAGCTGAGCAAGATATCCCTCCAAAGATATTGGGCTCCAAAAAGCCAGTTCAAGCACTAGGGATATGGACCTTGCCTCAAAGAGATGTGCCAGGCATCCTTGACACACCATGGGAAGCCTTATCCTCTCTGAGGAGTGGATGAAGGGTGGGGTCGTGGGAAGGTGATGAGAGCAGGAGGAGAGGAGGGAGTGGGAACTGGGATTGGTATTTAAAATGAGAAACGATTGTTTTAAAATTAATAAATGACAAAAAACAAACCTAGACATATGCCAAATGTTAATAAAAAAGAAGACTAGCCTGGAAAAGGCACAAGTTCAGAGAATCCCAGAAAACCATCTCCTTTGAATCTAAGAGCTAAATAAATACCAGGTTTAATTAAGAGTCTTACTTCATTTTTATGTTTTCTCATTGAAATACTTACCTCAAAATAAATGTACAATTTATTTGCTCTAACTCTCAGCTGATACCAAAGTGCTTCTTTTGTCTGTTGTCAGGTATTTCTACAAATGCTTTGCTTTTAGTAACTGAGTAATTAAATAGTCAATAACATTGCTAGGCTTCTGCAGAAAAATCTGGTTTAATAGTAACTGATTGGCTCTTCTTTATCAACTTATCTTTTAGAAGGCAAATATGTTGATCTAGAACATACCATGAATGAGAATACATGTACAATATTCATTATAAGAAAAGTTTTATTTAGAGAACTAAGGAATTTATATATAGGGTTCAATAAAGTGACCAATTCCTATGCCTTCTAATAAATTGTGATCCAGATAAAATAGCATCCATTTTTTGGTGATATTAAGTGCTATTCTCATTCATTTGAACCTTCCTGTAATATTTTCTGTGTTCATACACACTTCACTATATTACAGACTAATTGCTTTTAGCTAATCTTATCAAATGGTCTAGACTCTAATGTTGTTACAGGCATCAGTAGCCTTATATGGCCTTATATGCCTTTTTTTTTTTGTACTGCTCGCTAGGTCAGCTTTGGAACCAGCCTTCAACCCTTTCTCAGGGAACAAAAGAAAAGCAACCATCACAACTGCCCTCTTAATTTGTCCTCTAGCTAAAAGAATTGAGATTTGTGACCCTGAGTGGAAACATGGCATTCTGCTCTCGTTCTGCCTCATCCTTTAACAGTTTATTCTTTTGTATTTGCCCACCGTTTGGATAGGATATCAATCAACTCTCAGTAAACTGAATTTATCTGAAGATATGCTAAGATAAAGGGAGGAATATTATTCTTTTGCAGAGATTGTATATTATATATCAGAAACCTTCCTTTGGTGAAACTGCTTAGGAACTTCTGCCATGGACATTTCCTTCCTTCCTTTCCTTCTACATCTATTTCACTTTCTTCTTAATCCTAGTTAGTGGTGCACATGCTTTTCCATAGTACCCCTGGCTTCTTATTCTTCTCTGAAGTTGCTCCCGCCTTGCCCATAATGATTCTTGCTTACTTCCATTGCTAACCAAGCCAGCTTTCTTGATTGGGTTCTAAATGAACAAATCATGACTTTGAGTCCCTTATATCTCCCTCTTCCCAGAAGCTGCAGAGACTACCTATCTTGCTTCCTTTCTTTTTTACAAACTGCGATAAAATTGTCTGGAGTTAACTTTTAGATTTTTGTTAAGGAGATGAAGAACTCCAAAGAGGACCTGGATTTCCTTGTTAATAATGTTAAAGTCTTACACAGTCTTGCTGCATACCAACAGTCTGAGACAGATATCATAGGCTCACAATATTTATAGCTAAACATGTTAAAGATATTTTCTAATAAAACTGCATACTATATATTTATATAAGGTGGCTCAAAATGTATTTCTAATGATTATCGGGTAAAGTAACACAAAATGGTTCTTGATTGCTAGTTATGTGATAACTGATTCAATTGAATTAGATGTCCATATCTATTCTTTGACATCATAACAAATACAAAAATTTCACATTATGGTGTAGATTTAATAATGATTTATCAGGAATTTTGGAAGAGGGAAATAGATTTTTTTACTAATAGTCATTAAAATCCTACCATATAGATAACAGTTTCTATGTTATTTCTATTAGATCTCTGGAAAAAGCTTTTTTATTAGTGTCATTTTCCCTGTTTTGGGAGATCTGATTATATACTTAAAATGTTATCCTCATTTGTGTGAATGAATGGTTTCCAAAATGGTAAGATTCAGTAGTAGTAGATCTATTTATTATGACATAATCTCTGAACACAGTCTAGAGTATTGGACTAGCCATGGTATACATGCTTAAAATTACAGACCCCTGAGAATTCGAAATTGGTGTATAAGGAGCTCAACTGTGTGTGTTGGCCACATCTTGAATCCAAGACCATTCTGGGTGAATGAAATGTCTCAAACAGCAACAAAATAGTAGTGTTGTGATAGAAGGACTTTTAATGTTCTTGATAAATAGTAAAATCATTGGATTTTCTGTGCTAAGTAGATGATAAGAACTGAATAGGCAACAGGGCAATAAAGCTTAGAGTTCTATCAATGCATGAAAGATTTCAGTTTCAATATAGAATTGACATTCAACTGGTGATTTTTCTTTAAATAAGAAAGGTCTCAGACACAATAGTGAAATCTGCTCATGTATTATTATTTACTCTGCAGTAAAAGTGTTTTGTTGTCAAGCATTACAAATTCAGATCGCATGGCTTCTAGAGTCTCTGATGAAACACTTTCAAAGACGCTGCATTACATCCATGTCTTTCCTCCCAGCTACTAAACAAGCTTCAGAAACAAAGCAAAGCAATGACCTTGGAATGGACCTTTGCCAGCAAATAGGGCCCCACTTATTTATGGAAGGTGCTGAGATGTAGTATTTCCTTTTACATTTAGATAGTAAATCAGGTCTATATTTCTGAAAATATCCAGGAAAAAAAAAGAGTTTAAAAAGTCTTCTATTGAAGTACGAAAAAGAACCTGTTTTAAATTTTTTTTAATTTATGCCCAAAGCAGTAAAGATAAGAGTTCATAACATAATTAACTTAAAATGCACCCTTGGACATGTCTGACCCATCATACTTTAATGAGCCTACATAAGTAGATGATCTTTGCAAAATAAAAGAGAATGCTGATTGAAGAGGTCTTGACTCCCACCTGAGCAGCAAACTCGTTGTGTTCATCCTTGGAAGAAACTTCAATGTCACTGAACCGAGAAGAAAACAAAAGATGGAGATTTAATTTCCTTGATTTGCCAATACATGAGAAAGTATGTCAGTGAGAATTTAATGTGTAAGTCAAGATATAGTTTCTTCTCATACAAAATAAAAAGTATAATATATTCAGTGATTGCTTTTTAACATAAAAAGCCCCTAAGAACATCAGACTTGTATTTACAAAACTAGAAAATGAAGCAATTGTGTAATATATGTTACTATATATTTAATGTAATAATTGTGTATTTATGTTCAGTGGTCTGGTAATGCTGGCATAGCATCCAGATGTGAAACATAGTAATGTGGATTAACCGAACAGCATACCCACCCCTAGAAACATTTCCAGACTCTATCAAATGTTGGCACTAGGAACTTCTAGGTTTTTATCAAATTATATTTACAAATATGTTATTCTTTAATTTGTAGAATACAATTATTGGAACTTAAAATACAAAAAAGCAGAATATGGAGGGAAAGTATGTCAAGGAAGCTGGAGACATATTGAAATTGTGAAAACTATTAATTGTTAATCTTTTTAATATTTCTGATGAGCCGTTTGAAAATTATGTTGCTTTAGACATTAGGGAATAAGACACAGGAGAAGTCTTGAATAAATATGGCTTCTGGAGCTTTATGAAACATCTGTTTGGGATATAGATAGAAAGAATCTTCCCCAATGGAAAGGGAAAAGTAAAGAAAGACCAAAAACAGTAATTATAAAGTTGATAGAATTTTTGTTTCATATCCCCCCGACAGCTGGGAAGGAGGGAAGGAATACTTTTAAGTAAATGAGATTATCTTAATATTTAAGCGAGATGCTAAAAAACAAAACAACAGTGAATTATACTTTCATGTATTACTTATCTTGAAAAGAAATGTATACTGATACTTACAGCATAATAGTATTATAGATGGTAAAAGTATTTTCAGGCCACATCATCTCCATAGATGAAAAATTCCACTGATATTTTATTTCTGCCAATGTCAATGACATAATCATAATAAGAAAAAAATCAGGAAGCTTTATTCATTGTAGAGTTTTCATGGGCATTTGAAATTACTACTATTTACCAAGGATAATGTGTGATGGATGAGATCAATGCACATGGCTACTCAAGGTCATCTGTCAGCATAGAAATGGCAGCAAATGTATTATACACTGTAACCAAATTCTGCAATACAGGGAAAGAAGTCAATATATTTACACAAATGTAATATACCAGAGAAGAATCAACAGAAAAGTAAACTGAGTAGCTTTAATAATGGAATAAGTGTTTGGCTCAAATTTGAGTAGGAGGACTAATACTTGAGGCAGGCAGAACAGGAAATATTAATGAAATTGAAGTTGAAAGAAGCAAAGGAGTGAAAAATTCCTGAAATCGCTGGTGACAAAACAGAATCCAGAATTCAGGACAGTCCCTGCTAATTGCATGGTTTTATTAATGCTGGAAGAATGGAAGTCCCAAACATGGGAAGTGGGTATGCCTTCCAGTTTTGTTAGCATGGAGGATGGAATGTTGTTTAAATTCGCATAGACGGAGATACAAATTCTGGTCAGTTTTATCAGCAAATGTTAGTGGCTACAACAGGATATGCTGGCAGAATATTCAGAAACCATCAGTTAAAACAGAACTAGTTCTGCAATTTGCCAATACTCGGGAAGTGATGAGAGCAGAAAATTGGCTTCTGTCCTAAATTTTATTGCACAGATCCTGGTGTTTCCAATCTTCAATGTCAAGAGTTCATGGTAAAAAATGTTAATACTGTAACTAGGCCTGGAGCTGAAAGCCCTTCAGTAAAGAACATGGACATGTAGACCAACATGTTAATAAAAGTTTAGCTGTGATAATATGAAGAATATGCAGGGTTTGAAGGATGGTTAGAATATTCCTGTAGAGAAGGCAACAAAGTAGATGGGCATGCCCATGTTTGCTAGAAATCATCTGAGGATATGTCTAAACATTCCCAGACAATGTTTTGAAACAAACATATATGTTCATGTGCTTTTGTGTGTTTGTACATACAGAAAGATAGATGATAGATAGATAGAGATATATAGATACTTCAATGTTTATGAATGCCATGAGTCATGATTAAGGTATACCAAGATTGTACATTGATATTTATATCATCATTTTTCTGCCCTTTTCTGCACACATCCAGAACTCCATTTTCTTCACTGAAATTTTTCTTAGGATCTGGCCTGAATCATGTTCCATTCTCAGAATCCTGCAGTCAGATATATGTTCTATCTTACACTGGTTTCTGATAATCAGAAAGAAGCCTGCGAGTTCTTCAGAGTTCTGTGTTTTCTGTAGTAAGATTTAAAGCACTGTTGAGTATAACACAGAGACTCAGTAACAACCTGGCTGATCAGATGTTTAAAAGGCATGCAGATATGAAGTTAATGACTCAAGGCTGTCCATAGCTTAGTCGGATAATTTTTAACACACTTCTTTGCACACCTGTCTCCCTAAATAAAATATCTTCTGAAGTCAACAGGTTCCCCATCATTGATTCAGAAAATTGCATTTGTTTTACGTTTACAAAATAAAATAAGCAGATACATTTAAATCGTTTTGGAAAAATTTTTTAAATTTTGATACTCTTGAGCAATATTCCCTCTAGCATGACTATAATAATAAAGTAGCAGAAATGAGTCATTATGTACTATGACCGGCACTAACAAAAGAAAGGACTTCAAATGACTAGAAAAAAGGAAAAACACCTATGTTCTCTAGAATGAGGTCCCTTCAGAGGGCAAACAAACTGAATTAATGACCTGATGTAGTAATAGTTTCAAATACCACAAAAGATTGGCTTTTAATTCAATAAATGCATATACTATGGTAGGCAACTTTTTTTGTCACTGGAATACAGAGGAAATTATGTACTTATGAACTATCTATTTTAGTGAGATTCAGTATCTAATCCATAAATACACAATTTCCAATTTCAAAACTTAAATTACAGTATATTTCATAAATATAAGTATGTCAATATGTCTATATTTTATGCACATATATTAACATCCACAGCATATGTTCATTGGGATTTTGTAGATTAAAAACCTTAACATAACTTTTTTCCTAATCATTTTGTGCTACTGTTATTTCTTCACCTTAAGACTTTTTAAAAAATAGTTCAAAGTTTTCAAATCATATTACCCTGAGAACTTTATTAGCTGTGGGTATAACTGAAAGGAAATCATTTAATTAATTTGTGATTAAGTTGATATGCCTACAGAGTATTCTCCCCTGAACCATTGTGGGATATGTCTTTGTCCTTCATTGTTCTTGAAACTTCCTCATATATTTTAAGACAGTCTCTGTTGCTATAAAACCAGACATTATAAAACTGCTTTATAACAACTTGACATTTTCATAAATACACATTTGCTGCATAAAAAATACTAGGAAATGATTACACAAACCTTTCAATCGCTCACAAATATTTTGATGCATTATAGTATCTTTGGTGTGGGAGTTTAAGTTATATTTGGCAAAAGTAGTACATTTGAGGAGTTTTAATGATAAAATGTGAAAATAAGCTATTTAAATAATCTAATATGTTTTAAGATGTATGAGTTAATAAATTACTTCATTATTTATATCACTTGTTTACCACTTTTAAAAATTACATAACTTTAGGATTAATCTTCTATATTTGTTAATATCACTGGTTCATTTCTTCCTGGTGAGTCTAATGTTTAGTGAAAGTTTGAATGTGTAATGTGGATCATGCAATTCTACCAAGTAGAAAATAAGTTAACATACTTAGAACATCCGTAATATTCTTTTCTTTATCAGGAATTCCTCACTGTATCACATTTTCCTAGAGTCCTATACAAGGTGATTGTTTCTTCACAATGTCCCTAGTAATGCTGAAAAATATATCCAGACATTTTCATACTATTTTCTCATAGAAAAGTCATCTTTGTATTTCTCCTTTAAACATAAGTAATCTTGCAACAGTTTCTACTAACGTAATATTTTTAAAAAGTCAGCTTCTTCATTCAATTTACAAAATATGCTGTAGTTCTTAAAATATTTGTAGGAACAATTGCGGTAGGACCACTTTCATGTGAGAAGTTTTAGTCAAAACAATATTCATTTTTATTTCACAAAATGCTAATGATACTGTAACAAAAATAGCCCTACAACAAACTTTGCCAAATGCCACATATTTTAGTGAAGCTGCCTCCCACACTCTGCCAATTTGAATGATACTATTGACCTCACCAATGCTGAATGGATCAGAATTATCCAGGCAGCTTGATTTGAGTTCTTGCTAAAGGAAATTATGCAACATAATAAAATCATCATTATTTTAGTGCACTAAGTTTTAGGGATGGTTGCTATGCATCAGTTGATAACTGGGACCTTGCCCATCAACTTTGCTTGACTAATGAGCCATTTAGTTTGCTCACATATCTATACTTGGAAGATTGTCATTTGTCTATTCATATCATAAAACACATTTTCAAATGTTAATGATTGATGATGGGGATTTTAATGCTTTTCTTCATACTGGATCATCCATGCATTACAATTTGCCAATATATATAGCCTAATTACACACTAATGAATAGGTTATAGCCATCAGAATTTGAGAAACAGAGGAAAGTTTTGACTAATAAAAAGTTTGTATAGGATTTGTAGAGATGATTAGGCAGTTAAAAGTGCTTGCTGCTCTTGTGTTCCTTGTACACATGTTAAACAGTTCACAACTACATAAGACCCCAACTCTATGAAATCTGATGCCTTCTTCTTCTCTGTCCGGGCGTCCACATTCATATAAGAATGCATATACACAGACACACATAAATAAAAATAAAATAATGTGTTGTGAGATATGAAAAATGTTAATTTTGTAATATTTTAGATTCCAGTACATACATACATACATGTATGAATATATATATATATATATATATATATATGTTTAAAGGAGAGAGAGCAAAAAGCTTGTAAGACCCAGTGGAAGAAAAGCTTTTTTGTGCCTATGTCACCTAGAAGAATCAGAAGCTGCAACCATAACATCTCATCATCATGGCTGCTTAAACATGACCCCAATAAACATGCTCACATGGAATGGGGAAAGATCAGAAGGCTTCAACCCTAGAGAAATAACCAGAGTCATCTAGATATTGTTTATAGCAGAGGAAATATTCTCCTGTAGGAAAGTGGATACTAATTTGTATCCAGTACTCAAAGGTCAACTCATAAAACATATACACACAGTTATCAATATGTAGATTAAGCAGGTTATATTTATATAATAGGGAAATATGTATATACCATATGTCAATTAAATATGCACAACAATTAAATACAAAGAGGCTGTGGATTTGAATAGGAAAAAGCAGTAATTGAGAGGGTCCAGAGGACTGAAAGTGGAAAAGAAAATAATTATATTTTAATATCAAAGTAGTAAGGAAAATGTAAAAATGTGAATTTAAACACATTTAAGGTAATATTTTTACTATATTTAAATAGTCCACTTCATTCAATATATTTTCTCTTTGAATGCTAATTTAACTTGTTTATCTAATTTCAAATACCTTAATAAATATTGAGTAAATTGGTAATTTGTTTGCTGGTTGTAGTTGATAATGGCCTTTACAGCATGATACTGCTTTCCCAAAGCATGATCTCTTCAGAAGCAACATGGGTAGTATGATTAGGAATATCAATTGCAAATGAAACTGCACTTGCATTGGAAAATAAGAGTTGTCTTCCAGCATGAGCCTGTGTGAATGTTACAGGATACAGAACTACTGTGAAGTGGACTATGCAGCCCCTGACTTCCTGTTTGAGGTGGCAACATACAGCTCGTTCATATGGTTTGTAGGCTAAGGAGATGGTATATTTGTGCAGATCCAATGAATTAATAAGGTTTTTTGTATATATCCTGCTTTACAGCCATCTCTAAGTTTAAGTAAATAATGGAGCTCAAGAAAGGATTCAGGAGTTAAGAGCATTTGTTGCTCTTGCAGAAGAACAGGTACTATTCCCAAGAACCCTATGATAGTTCACAACCATCTGTAACTCCATTTCCCTGGGATTCAATGCCCACTTACATCCTCTGCAGGCACGGCACGCAAATTGTGCATAGATGTAGTGGGGGGCAGGGCGGTCAAAAGAGCCATCCAATAAAATACAAATAAGTAAATCACTTTTAAAAGATTAAATGCATAAAATACTGCAGCAAAAACGGGCCTAATTATATACTTTGGAGATAATTTGACTCTAAATTTCACACTTTGAGAAACCCATTCTGATTGATAACAGTTCCTATGATATTACAATTTAGTAATCAAAACGTCAAGTTTAAAGATATATGTAATAACCCCAAATTTTACTTAGAAAGTGCTCATTACAAGTGTACCCAGTTGAAGATAGAAAATACATAAAATGATATTAAATACTGGAAATGTATCCATAGAAATAGCAACTTGGAAAAAACTTGGTTAGTCCATTTTACTAGTACAAACAAAAATAAATAGAATTCAAGAAAAACAAAACTCAAGTATTCCATAGATAAGGCTATGTCTATATAGGTGAACTTAAAGAGAGTTTCCTGATAAAAATTTTCTAATGTGTGTATATATAATATTAGAATAAATAAAAAATGGTACAAACCAGGCCAGGAGTAGAAGAATCTGTTCAAGGAGAAAATTCTTTCCATCCGTGGATTAATGACGTAAGAAAAGAGAGATAATCTCAGTCACTGCAGACAGATTTGTCCATCCATTTAATTAAATTCATAAGGGATAAGAAACTGCAATAGGCTACATTTATTGAAATAGATATTCCATTAAAGTAAAAATTAAATGCTAAATTGTGTAACATGCTTATCTTGTAACTGGTTGATATGTTCTTCAAACATTAAACACTAATGCTTTTTCCACTGATTACCCTAGATCCATTATAGGTGCAATAAAAGTTATCTGAGAATGATAAATGACTTAATCTCTAATGCTTTTCATAGGTCAAGTGTGACTATTTCAAAACATTATTTAATCAGAATCTGGATAACATGAAATCTATGCCATAGTTATAGTAAATGCCAACCTTGGAGAATTAAACATTCAGCTTGTGTAAATTGAAGTTAAAAAATAATCTTGTATATCACACAGTGCCAAAGAAAATGAGCACATCGACTATTGGAACAAAGGAAGCAAGGGCAGGGCATCTGTGTTTTTAAGTTGAACTGCCTTCTCAGTACAGATTATGAATAAGGTAGAGCTGCACATATCCCACTTCAGGGGCTGCTGTGGATGTCCGTGCTAATAATATCATAATAGTGTAGCTGAAGAAAAGCTCACAATCAACAACCATTAAAGGCAGATCCCACAGAACTCAGCGACTGGACAATTGTGGGGGTGAGAAATGCAGGAGAATCTTATGACTTCTGTGTTCTTGAAATGATCCATTTGATACTCAATGTGCTTGGTAGTTTTTGCAGCATGGTGCTGCCAGTGCCATGATGGTGTCAAAGAGAACCAGCAAATGGCATCTCTCCAAAAGTCAACTTGGAGTCCAGTGTTGCATCTCAGATCTGAAAACTCCCCGTTTGGATTACAGTGAAAGCAATAGCCATTAGGTCATGTATACTCAATTCTCTGGCTGTTAAAAAGTCTGTCCTTTGTTTAACATAACTATAGCAAGCAAAAGATACTCCCATCATTAGTAATACTTCAAGTATGTTTCCAACCAGAACATGTACTATAGTACCTTGATTTATGATTTCTTTTGTAAAATTGGAAACCCATAAAGAAATGGTTCCTCTCTGATTTTTGATTCACTGGCAATAGATGGTTTATATGCTAAGTCAGTTTTTGGGAAACTGAATTGTCCTTTTGATTTTGGATGCCTTTAAAACTTTACATATCAAACATTCCAAAATTGCCTGTGTATTATGATAAGCTGCACCAGTGAAATCTCAAGAATATGCTTGCCTAAACAAGGCCTGTACACCGACCACACCAGTAGACATGGATGGGAGGTATCTCACAAGGCCCCACTCTTAGATGAAGAGCTACAGGTAACTGGTGACTGCTAAGAGGAAAGAAAATCAGTGGGTCAGCTCCAAAGACATATAAAAATACACATCAATAAATGGATTCAGCAGGATATTTGCTTAGTTTTTCATCTATTATTTCTTGGGGCAGAGCCTCATGTGTCCCAGGCTGTCTTCACTATGTGGCCTCTGCCTTCTTCTGGTATTATCAGTATGTACTATCATGCCTCATCTATGTGATACTGAGGATAGAACCCAAGGCTTCCTTCATGTTAGAAACACAATCTAGTAACTGTGCTATATCCTCAGCCTAAGAATCCTATTTTTAAATGTACGCAAAATGTTTCAGGCTGTAGTTTGGATATCACTTAGTTTCAGGCAAAATTAAGGACAATGAGGAAGTAACAGAGACAAAGCAAAAAGCAAGAGGAAGGCGGTGGGATATATAGATAGAGGTGTGTGTGTGTGTGTGTGTGTGTGTGTGTGTGTGTGTGTGTGTGACAGAGAGAAAGAGAGACAGAGACAGAGACAGAGACAGAGAGACAGAGAGAATGTTTTCAGTGAAATGGGAGAACTATTTGCCATGCCAAACAGCAGGTGGGAGGCTGGTGATTTGAGTGACAAAAGAATTTACCCAAAAAAGAACAAACAGATAATATATTTAAATATACTGCAGAAAAAGAGGAGGGAGGTTCCTCAGAGAAAGTATACTGAAGTGAAGGGCTAAATCGTCTTTTGGAGCAGATGGAGGAAAGATTACTGGGTCATTAGTGTGCGTATCGTATTTGTGCGGATTAACAGTTTGATAGTAAGCTTTATAGTTAAGGGAGTTATTTTTGTTTGTTTCTTTCTTTCAGCTTGGCCACTTGTATAACATGCTATGGGTCCTTTCAGGGTAGATTTTAGCTGTATATATAAGACATCATATTCCACAGGTACTGTGTGTGGCTCTGTCTTGGGGTGTCTGTATTACAAGAAAATGCAGTTTAGCAGGTAAAGGCAAAACAAAGACAGGCAGTACAACTACCTCATGAATAGTTATAGACAAATTAAATTTTTCTATGGACTCAGAATGAAGAGGGGAGGTCTATGTTTAATTCTTGTCTCTTGATAATCTCAGCATTTTCTTTCACAGTTATCCACTTTGGACATTTTTCTATAAATTTTCTAAATATGCATTTCAAGACTGCAAGGGGAAACTTATCATGAATGATGATGTTCCCAAATAGATGTATGTAATGCTTATTTATAACATCAGGGAAAGTGAATATTCCTGTTTCATCACCAACTTGATAGGTACAATTTTCTAGTCATAACCTTCATTCAGAAATTCTATTTTCAGAGACTGCTAATCCATTGTACAAATTGTAACAGATTGAATTTAACTGACAAATGCTACTACATAGCTATGAAATTTGTCTTGTAAAATATTTGCTAGTTTTTGCTGTTGGTGCTTTGTTTTTTGTTTGCTTCGTTGTTTGATTTTTGATACTCAAAAGGAAACAAAGAGTCAAAGTCCATGCCCCCAGCTCACCATAGCATGCCTTTGACTTTTGTCCTCTGATGACAGGTAGAAAATGGTGACACTTTCTCTGTCCACTGAGCAAGTGGGGTTTCTAAGCCAGTCAAGCTTCCCAAAGGTCCCATGTCATCAACTATAGCTGATAGCACACGTCTGACACTGTACACAAGATTTCCCATTTGAGCATAGGTTCAATTATGGCTGTAACTGGATCAAAAAGTGTACTGTGATTTTTGTCTCCATAAAGTAAAACAATGAAAAGGACTGTGAATCCTTATATCCTAAATGTGTGAAAGTTCCTACAAAGCAGTTATACTTCAAACATAGGTTAATAGCGTTCTAATTAATTAGAAGCTAAACAAGTACTCACTTGGTCCAAGTAAAATTTAATTTAACATTACAAATATTTAGTATGTCTATGTATGCACTGTAGAAAGTACTACAGCAAAATCAATAAGGTTTAATCAAATTATTTAATTCTCCCAAACTGTCAATAAAACGAATTATTGCCTAAGTTTTATGATTGCTTATTTAAAGCATTTTCAATCTCAATGACTGCATTACTACAGTATATATATATATATATATACATACACACACATATATATATGTTTACAGGACACATATATGTATATACAAACATATATACACACATGCCCATACACACACACACATATGTATATATATGTATATATATATACAGTAGATTGTATTTTAACATTCTGGGTACCATAATTACAGATATCAGTCACAATTTTCAGCTAGCTGTAGGCATTTAAGACATAAGATTTCAACTAGTGTGTGTATTATAGGTATCTTTGATTTGAGAAACAAAATCATATTTCTTATTACAGTAAAACAAGGTATTCATATATTATACATATTAAGATAAATCTGTTGCCTAAAAATCATAATATCACAGTATATTGACTCCATTCACATATCTGTAATAGTCTTTGTCATAAAACAACTGAATTTTAAGCCAGAAATAACAGTACAAGTGGATAATAATTATAAAATATTTTGGTACTAGAAAATCAAGACTACAGTAAATTACAATTGCCAGGGAAGTAGGAACACTGGGATGGTAAGTGGACCCCTGAAGAGAGGATGCTGAAGTAAGTCATGAACACTGGAGGATCACAGATGGTGTTCATTCTATAACTGAAAGAGACTACATCGCTATTCTCATTCCTAAATAACCATCATCAGATATATTTGCAATCTTATCTCAGGTTTTATTGTATTAAAGATTGCTGTCATCTATTTAGGTAATTATGCTTAAATTATTTTTTCATTTACTTTATATTCGACCCTTTACTAATTTTTGTTTTCTGTCTCTGTGTTTCTATATCTCTTTGCCTCCCCACTCTGTGTGTATGTGTTTGTGTGTGTCCACTCCTTATGGGGCATGTAGGGGAGAATGGGGGTGCTTTTTGAGAAAATGTGCATCACTGAATATGGATCTTGCAATTTTAAACTGTACTGGTTGAGCCTTTGGGATCTGCCAGTCTCTGTCATGGCTGATTTTTTTTTTTTATTCTGAAGATTATGGTCCAAACTCAGTTGTTTATGTTCACATGCAAGCACTTTACCTATTGAGTAATCATCTCCTGCAATCTGTTATAACATTCATTCCCCAATGTTCTATTAATATCTATTGTGTTTTTAGGAACAGAGGTATTTTTTATATTTTTTTGAAATTTATGTTAGAGACATGGCATTTTTATTTGTAGGTAGAAAAATTCTTTTGATCAGACAGACACACATTAAAAAATTCTCTTAGCTGAGGATGACAGTAGACAAAAAGCCACAATCTTATTTAGTAGATTCAGTAAGACCTCAAAACATGCTTCGGTAACACTTTTATAAATGATTATGTGTTTTGTGTACCAACATGTTCGTCTCTTGGAGCTCTGAAACAGAATCAATGGGCCAGTACTATCTGACATACTATTCAGCCTGATAAACAAGCTCAAATTCTTTGACAAGCTATATTATTTGCTCTAACATACCTGAAAACTATTACAACATAGCCAGTGGTTTCGTGTTCTATGACTGTATTTAATATTTCCAAAGAAATGTTGAAAGAAAGCATTGAAACCTATATTATCTCAATTATGCCTGAAGTGACAACACCATTTGATTCACTAAGACATCATTTCTCTCTTGGTAAATGTCTATTTATAAGTGACGATACATCTTCCTTATTTCATGGTACTTAAAATGTCTCAAACTGAAGCATCAGCTCAATTATTCTGTGTCAAGAAGAACATTGTAGAACAATGAGGTAATATTTGAATAAGTAGAGACTTAAAGTCCAGATATAAAAGTGCTGTCTGAAGAGAGCAGGCTCTTGAGTCATGCTGTGAGGAATAGCACAAAAGCAACCAAAGAAAGCCAAAGCTGTAGCTAAAAGAATCAAGATGGAGGGTCTTCATCCGAGGATGTGAGAAGGCAGATGTGCTCTCCACTACACAGCTTACTACGGTGAGTCAAATCACCTTTGACTATTTGAATTGTAATTTGGTAAATTCGATGGTTACCATGTACTAGTTCTTTCTGAGCAATTTCATTTACATGACACCTTTTCTAATTATTTAGATTTGTCCTTTCAAAGACATGTTACCTGCCACAAAGGCTACTTAAGAATTTTGATGAACAATATTAAAGACCAGAGACAAACCCACAGAGAAACAGCTGGCATCTTTAATTGCTGGAGACAGGAGAGAATATACTACTAAAACTTGTAGACATGGAATGTTATTAAGAAGAAAGGAGAAGTTTATAACAGGGTTTGATTTTATGTCAGTTAGGGAGAGAATCCAGAAAAGTAGGGATTAGGTCTACAGGTGGCATCAAACAAGAAGAGTGTGTATGTCAGTGGTTGGATACTATTATCCAGGTCTCGGTTTTGATAAGGATATTGAATTCACACAATATCATTTAAAGTCACACCTTCTGGGAAACTTAACATGTAATACATCTTTAAAAGTCTTAATGAGAAAGTTCATACTATATGAGATACATGATGACCTCTGTGACAAAAAGAAAACCCACATGGCCCAGACACATTAGGCCAGGACATGTTCCATTATCACTGAAATGATTTAAAACAAAACATTTTTGGATAATTTGTACTTAAGAAAATAATGAGTTTTTACACTTCATCCAGGTTGGTGATTCAAACAACCAAAATGTCCTTTCTTTACAAATTCTTAAATTTGTAGAGAAAAGTGGAACAACCTAAGTATATGAAAACATTCATATTTACAGCACTACATTAGTTTCTCACACAGGGGAATTATATGTAAATAAATATTTTTATTCACTTTTACTTAGTGAAAGCAAAATAAAACAAGAAGGGGAAGGGAAGGGAAAGTGTTAAGTTTTCATTCTATAAGGCAGTTTAAGCACCCTACAGGAGACAGATAGATTGCTTTAAAAGATTGCATAGTATTTTTGCTTAATTGATTAATGACTTTTAGAATTTTAGCTTCAGGGACTTTTGAAGATTAATTTAAAATATAATACTGCTATTGATTAAAATAATAATTGCCCTGTTATTTAAGGGTTGTCTTTCTCCTTGAAATGAACTTGTGCTATTTCTGAAAAAAAAATGCCAGATCATCAACGTGTGAGATAGTTAAAAAGCAATAGAACTTGATTGCATTAAAATGTACCATTTTAGCATCATTAATCTTTACTTTGCAAGGGCTATAGCTATTGGGTGAAATTGTTATAGCCCATGGAATGTTGAGTAATACTCAGTCTTCACACGCAGTGTATCCTTCCTACTACACTTCCATGCAAACATTAATAATTTTTTGGATAAATGCAATGTCAGCTCTATGAACTTTGAATAAGAGCAGTTTCTTTTGCTTAATGAGGTGATGTAACCTGTTAATATTTCAGGTCACTACCTTGAGAGCTTTTAGTACTTAAGCAATTTAGAGTCATAGAAAGTGAGTAAAGGGAGAACAAATAGATCAATACATGATTGCTGAGGCAATGGCAAATCTGTAGCATTTCAGTCTTACACCTAAGGGATCTTGAAAAATACAAGTGGGGGCACTCTTGGTCAGGCAACAAAATTCTTGTAAGCCAAAATACCATGAACTATGAAGTTAACTGGCTTGAAATAAACCACCACTGACCTTTAACCTTTTATATGTGTGTATATTTACGAAGTTTTACAAAAAAAAGTCTGCCTTATGTTGGATCTTAGGGGATGTCCGATATACCTTGAACCATGAGGTATTGCTGTGAAACCTCATCCTGAGGTGAATTCATCAATAAGGAAATGACCTAGCTAGAACATCAGAACATCTTGGCTAAAGACAATGTGATGCATCAGTATCTTTTAAATTCCATTAGCTGAGGGCAAAAAAAAAAGAACACAAAAGGATGATGAATAGTTCATTAGGAAAAGCATAATTATAAAATAAACTTATTTGAAGATGTCCCAGCTTTGGAAACGATGTTTTTCACAACCTTGCGTCATGGGAGGAGGGGTAGATATCCTTTGATCTGGACAATCGAAATGATAATGGCAATAAATAACTTTTTAAATTAAAAATCATTCTTATATGAAGATAAGCCATTTGACATTTGGTGAGAATATTTTACATTACAGATTGCAAATGAAGTGTTTAGAAAACTTTAGGGTGGGGTGTCAATAGTGTTAGCCAAAAAACTCAGGAAAGTCACTTGCCTGTAGGAAGCAAGTACCTAGGCAAGGCCCACTATGGCTGGTGATACTGGTTTAACTTTGCCTAATTCTAGAAATAACAATGTGTCTCAAATATCAGTGCTGTTCCAAACAGGTTCCTGAAAAATACACTTGTACTTGGATAGTGAAGACTAAATTTGAAGAGACAATGACCTAAAACCCAGTAGGCGGAGGAAAGTTGACTTAAGCGATAAATGTCTGTGTACTGAATGGATTCTGGAAGCCTCTAAGAAGATCAACATACCAACCTCCCTTTGTATTTACCACTTTGAGACTGAAGAGGAATTTACCTGCGGATGAAATCTGCTATCCCCAGAATTCCCCTTTCCACCCTATAAAATCTTTAGTCCTCCCTACTCACATTTCTGTAGTCTTGACTCCCTTGCAGGAACATTGCAGCAGCATTCAGTTGCTCAGATCAAAAGGTCAGTTCAGCTTCTCAAGAGGTGGTCTCCTGTTTCTTTTATGTTTATGTTCGTTCAATCAATCATCATCAAATAAATTTAATAACCTCACGAGTTAAAGACATTGCATAATGTGAAACTTTTCTTCTTTTATACACTGAGTCTTCTTTCTGCCCCATTCCCTCAAACAGACAATTTTGGAGAACAAATTTGGGAGCATTTATTTATAGAACTTAGAGTGTTGCTGAACTGTGGCCTCCAAACCTTCATGATGGCACATCCATCACCCCATCTTGGCTAGCTTTTAGTGTCCATTTCATGAAAAGAAACCCTCTGATCACGTTCTAATGTGTTTTTCTACATTCCTGTCACAATTTTAAAGTTAGAATTTGTATTGGTTTTTTTAGACCTAGAAAGGCATAACCATTTTAAAGTTTGCCTGACTAGACCCTAGTATGATAAGGATTAAACTCCACCATGTAGATCAGGCACTAGAGCCTGGGGAATCCATGCGTTATAAACAAAACAGAACTTCATTTTTTTCTTTCTTATAATAACAAGTTCAGGCAAATCCTTAATGAAACAACTAGTGCACATATGATTGGCATTTAAGATTTAAAGGCTTTTGAAGTAGGTGAGGATGGTCTGACATTTGTTACTTATAGGTGTTGTTCTAGTTTCAATTGCGATGATCAAAGTTTGCCTGAATCAGTCACAATTTGACCATCACTTCTCTACAGTTTGGTCTCCTGTCTGATACTGGAACTATGCATCCACATCTGATATTTAATGTTGAGTATTTAGTATGCATGCTCTTTTCCTGATACAAAGGAGCTTCCAAGTCTCTCTGTTTTAATGACATACCTCAGACCCATCATAGCCATGAGGATAGAGTTCGGAAGATGCTCTTCTGAGGATTAGATACACTGAATCATCTACTTCTCATGTTAGGATCTTTCACTTCAAGATCAAAGATAATTTAGAAACATATTTGATATGCTCAAAACTACTGGATTGTACAGATATGACTTGGAATAAGGCATAAACATTATTTGAATTAGAAACACTTTGAATTAAGGTTTCATCACACAAAACTGATTCAAGATGCAGAAAAAATAACATCTTATTTATGTGTATTTTCCCATTCTCATTCAAAACGAATGTGGTGACTCTTTGGTTCTCAAAATGTTGCCCTACAGATAGTGGCAGTTCTGATACACTATCCTACAGTTGCTTGTGTTAAAGTCACAAGTTAAGAGTTCTGACTCCTCTTACTTCTTATGCCAATTATCAGTTACAGCCAATATACTTTTATTTATTTTATCTATAATTTTTTTGATATTATAATGTGACTGTGCCATTTCCCTTTCCTTTCCTGCCTAAAACTCCCCTACACACCCTCTTTTTTGTCTACTTTTTTGAGATTACAATATAATTGTAATATTTATTCCTTCCCTTCCCTTCCTCCAAGCCCACCCATAGAGCACTCTGGACTCTTCAAATGCATGACCTCTAGTATCGAACTGTAGAAGTGGTCCCTGAAAATATAGCCCTTTACTTTTTTGAAGGGAAATAAGAAGGAGTATAACTGGGGGAAAGGGGAAGTTAGGTTGGGCGGGATTTGAAGGAGAGGAGGGAGGGGAAACTGTAGTCATGATATAATATATGAGAGAAAAATAAATAAAAAGAAAATTCCATTGCCTCGTTTCTCATGAAATTTCATTATATGCATGAAAGTATATATAAATGTATTTTAATTCCTAAATATTACCTGTTGAGTTTCTATAATGTTTTTTGTATGCATGCTTTCAAGGCTGCTATTTGGCAGACAGTCAATTTATGTGTTCCTACATTGGGAAATATCACCTCCTCTGCTTACAGCTTCCCTCAATTGCCTATAGTTCTTTATGTAGGGTTGTGGCTTCCTGGGCTTTCATAGTGTGAGGCTTGTAGGAGTGTGGTAAGGGATAGGATATTTTTGCAGTTGTCCCATCATTTATGCATCTCATAAGCTCTCCAAGTATCATCATTTTAGGTTTTCATAGAGCTCATAGGGTTTACTTGCATAGGCGTAGTAATTATCTTCATTCTCTAGACTGTCTTTCTTCCATGGAGATCCAAGGTGAGACTGAAAGATCAAATACTCTATCTATGTGGTTAACAACAAAATAGTCCATCTTTCAAGACTTATTCTAGCAGTATAAGTTCAGGAATAGCCACAAGGATGAAATGTTTCTCTTAATGTTTTCATTTGGGAAATCTAAAGGTATTAAGAACTCTACAGGAGAAACTGGGAAAAAGACAAAACACACATTTCTTACAATATCCCAATACCAGTGATGCTCTTTTAGGGAAGAAGGGAAAGACAAGAGCCTACTCTGACCATCTTTATCCTTGGGAAAATAATATAGATTTCTCCATATTTTTTGTTGCATCCTCAGCTTGAAAATAGAAAGTTAGCCTATGAGTATTTATTCAGATATAAATTCTTTTGTCCAAATCCATGTAGTACTTCACTAAATATTTATTAGAATTATGTTTTTCTAACTTTCTCAAATACTACATATGATTGTGATGATGAGAACTAAATAATGCATCACTACAGATAAACCACAGGGTCATATAACTTACACAAAGAAAAAGATGTGTGTGTGTGTGTGTGTGTGAAAAATGGATAAATTACTTATTTGTTAGAATAATTTATTTAGTTAAATACATCTCAGTTGACTCTAGCCATTTCCTGGTGTGCTTTCTGGCCTTAGATGGAATATGTTTGGTTCCAAGTTATTTTCCCTATTTCTTTTACCTTCCACTCTTATTTTGAGTAGTAAAACGTTATGTGAATCTAACATATATATTCTAACTTGACTTTGCTATCTGGAAATACAGTTTCACAGATTTTTGAAGATTGAAAACCATGTCACAAAGAGTAAACAATGTTTAGGGAGTACTAAATATCATCAGAAATAATGAAAAAAATATGTATCCATCTTATTTTAAGTATCCTATTCTTAAAATTTCCTTAAGAAACAGCTTCAGTTTTATAAGCTATTCTGGGAAATATGTGTCAGAAATCCTGTTCAGTCAAATATGCTTTCAGCCATTGATTACTACAAAGTGCTGTAATAGTGGTCATTATATTTGTGGGAACAATTTTTTTAAAGTGTATTGAGTCAATTTTGAGAATTGCTGCACCTTTTCAGGAGCTTTGCATGTTCAAGAGGAATGTAAATTTGAAGCAATGCTGACTTGTATATACAATATTGGTAGTAGAGAAAACTAACAGTTTCCCAATTTTGCATTTCAATATACACATGATGCAAATAACCCTGAGAACTAGATACCAAGTCAGTATGGGTTTTGTCTGTGCAGTAATGGGAATATAAGTAGGATTTTCTTTTTCTTCTTCTCTTCTTACAATGGGATAAATCCAAAGTGGTATGTGTCAGTTTTAGAAGATGGTTTTTATGAACCCACACTTTTGCTGGCAAAGCTTGACTTAAAGTAAATGTAGCTCTGTAGTAAACCTTAATGCCAGAATCACTGAGTGCAATGAAGTAGCATTCACACATGCACGATGCTTTGAAACCAGATAGTGGCAAAAATACCAGTGTTGTTTGAGATTTTCAAGCTCTGTTGCATAAGCTAACTTTATTCTAGACTTCCTTCATAATGCAATCATACATTTAGATACACATTTGTTCTTACTCAAGCAGACTCAGTGTCAAATCTTGAATCATTTTTTCTTGATAAAAAGAAACACATTTTAAAAGCTTTTTGGAATAGTTTATAGAGCACATTAGACAGGAAATGACAGTCAAGATCAAGAGTTTGGGGAGTTTAATGTTGAACATTTTAAATTGCTGTTCTTCCAAAACTGTGTTTCATTGTCAAACATAATTGGAAAAATACATAATTTAATCAACATCTAGAGTCAGAGTATGCCTTGTCACATTAAAGTTTTTGAAGGGGTTGAAAGCAAACTTCTGAATAGTTATGACTCTGTGTTTTACACATCTATATGATAAGGTATCACTTTTTTATCTTGAACTACTTATTTACAAACTTGAAATATTTCCTAATGAGTACAATGAAAATGTTGAGAAAAGTTGAGATTTCCATGAGGCCACTGTGCATTGCAGATAGTACTACTCACAATATGTGTATATCAAGGGGAATTTAAGGAGTCCATGAATGCCTGAAAAAAGGAATAACAGATATTTATTTGAGGAGCACTCACACAATAAAGGTAAATAGCCACTGTAGTCTTCCAACCTTTGAGGTGCAGGATCTGCGATGCAGGATGATCAGACCACAACCCAAGTGGGAGCAAGATCCTCCTCTTCATTATAAGGGATCATGTCTGCACACTGAAGCCACACCCAAAGGTTGTCACTTCAATTCTATTGGCAGAACAAGATGCCACTACTTGTGTATGTGTTGCCCTGCATTAGTTTGTAACACATGTATGAAGATGCCGTAAAAGGCCAAATTTGAATGCCTTGTAACTATAGATACAGACAGTTGTAACACAGCATATGAGTGCTAGAAATGGGACCTGGGTCCTCTACAAGAGCAGAATATATTTTTAACCATTTAGTCATCTCTCCAGTCCTGGCACACAGTATTTATGATTCAATAGAATGAATAGAAAACAGTAAATGCAAACTTTGATTTTATTTGTCTTTTAAAATATTCTAATGCTACACAGAGGAAATTCGCATGAGTTAAAATCAAACCAAAATTGAAACAGTCATTAATTCAGGGTAAATAATACATAGTTGATAAATGTAATTTTTTTATAAAATGAAAATAAGAAACATACTAATGGAACAAGAGAAAATGAAAATAAAATTCAAGGAAACACAACACAACATCTTATAAACCATTTATATCTTGGATATCTTTTCTCAGAAATTAATAGCAAAATAGTCCTAAGATATAATTCAAAATAATAGCTTTTTAAAAATGGTATTAAAATGAAATAACAAGAAACAGAAGACTGAAAATTGTTTCACATTCCTCAGTGTAACAAGCCCAGATGGGAAGAGGTTACCACAGGAAACTTAAGAGTCACAAGAGAAATTAAGATAACATCTTAAATGACGAAAAGAATAAATGTAGAATGATTTGATGGCAGATTAACAGAGAATGCCTTCATGAGTGTTTTACAACCCAACTCTTCTGTTCAGTTTCATATTTATTCATTTAATTTTCAGAAACTTTAGGATGATTAAGAACAGGTTTTCAGTAATGCAAACTTGTTTGAAGAAATGAGATCATTTGTTCTGGGTAAGTAGTATCTAGGAAAATAACAACAACAATGAATGCCAGGCAAACTGAAAATTGCATCAAATTTTCAACTGAAGAGCACAGTCACCAATCCATATATACAATTATAGGTTGGTAAATGGAACAATCATTTTTATATAAGAAGATTTAAAAAGTACAAAGAGAGTGTGTATGATTTAGAAATTAGCACATAGTGACTAGTGATAAAAAATGCTAAGTTGTTCATGGTCATGATCATATATGAGTGTGTATATTTGCAAATGTGATGGAAATAATGACTGTCACAAGGACAAGAATGATAAAAGAAGTGGAAATCTGCTAACTGAAGTCAGCAGCAACTTAGCTTCACAAGGGACTCTGCCTTATTTAATTAGTTTACTAATTATTCAACCATACCATGATAATTTGCCCCCAGTAGTGAAGTGACTACTGTTTGATCTCTGGGCCTGTATAATTGCCAAAGTAATTAGAGATTTATTTTTATCTTCATCAGTCTCTAACTTTCAGTCTTAGAAAGTAAATAATAATATTTAAAGCCAAAAATATGTTCTCATTGCTCTTTCAATTGTCTATAGGTAATGGAATATGACCAGCATTTTACTAAGGATCAACAATCAAATGATTCTTCCTTACTTAAAAACTTGCTGGATCATTTCATGACTTATTGTGACAAAGTGCTTAATAATTGAACTGTGCATTCGAAGGATCCCTAAAATTCCCATAGAAATTGTTCATGGGATGGATTTATTCTTTTTTGTCTTTTTCCTCAATAGGTTTTCTTTATGCAATGTTCAGTGTTGCTCTGTGAACTCATGGCTAGAGTGTTAAGTGTTGAAAATGTTCAAAAGGATTTTAGACTATTGAGGGATTAGTAAATAGATCAGTGGCAGATTTATCAATCAAAAATTAAAATTAACTAATTGATTGTAATTTTTCTCAAGATTTGTTTATTAAATAAAACAACTTCCAAGGTCATATTTCAGTTTTAATATGAAATAAGAATGTTTGAGGCCACCCTGGTCTACAGAGTGAGTTCCTGGGCAGCCTCCAAAGCAATACAGAGAAACTCTGTCTCAAAGAAACAAACAAACAAAAAAAGAATTTTGTGAACACACTAATTACATCTCAGCTGCCTATGGAATAAATAATAGAAGATTTAGTTTCAGGAATGAAAGAAAAAGAAAGCAAAGGAAAAGGAAAAGAAAGAATAAAAGAGGGGACAGGAGAGAGTGCCAAGTGGTTTGAGCTGCATATCAGAGTCCTGGAGCTCAGTTCCCAACATCCATATAATTACTCACAATCATGGGGGACTCTGATTTGAGGGTATCTAATGCCCTATTCTGGAATCTGTAGACATCAGGTATACACACAGTACACATTTCAGTTCAAACACTCATTTCTAAAATAACATAAATAAACTCCCTTTTAAAAGAGAAGAAATTCAAGCCAATATATCTATATTTTTCTTGCTTAGTATAAACTATGTGAATAATTTAAGCATTATGAAATTCAGAAGACAATTAATGATTAGAAACAGAAACACACTAGACTTTTTATTTACTATTGTTTGTTTCTTGCTATAATCTACTTTGACCTTATTATGACACTTAGTTCATTGTCTCTAAGGATGGAGGAAGAGGATTCTGGGTCCATGGAAGATAAGTGATTTGCGGGATTTCTAGTCTACTCTATTGTAATAATAAGTCCCTTAAATTGCATTTGCATTTTTTACTGTTGCAAATGCTAATCCTGAGACAGATAAGTGGCAGAAGTTAGAGACAAGTTTTCAGAACCACAAAGAATCACCTGGGGAGTGCCAGCCTAAAATCCCATGGCCAGAGAGTCTGGGAAACAGAACCCTCATTCAGTGGCTGATAGAAGCAGAGGCAGACTTCCACAGCTAAACACTGAGCTGAACTCAAGGAATCCAGTGACAGAGAAGGAGGACTGATGAGCAAAGGGGTTAAGACTAGGCTGGTTTAACCCCCAGAAACAGCTGTCCTGACAAGGGTTAGCTCTTGAATCCAAGACTGATGGCTGGGACTCCAGCATGGAACTGATCAAGACTCCCTGAATGTGGGTGTCAGTGAGGAGGCCTAGGTAATCTATTGGGCCTTGGGTAGTAGATCAGTATTTATCCCGAGTGTTCAAATGGACTTTGGGTGCCCATCCAACAATAAGAGATGCACTCTCACCATGGACTCTCAGGGGAGAGTCTAGTCCCTGCCCTGGATGAAATGACAGACTATGGACACCCCCATGGAGGGCCTCACCCTCCCTGGGGAAATGAGGGGATATTGGAGGGGCTGGTGGGAGGGTATGGGAGGAGAGGAGGGAAAGGGAGAGGGACCTGGAATTGACATGTGAAGCAGCCTTGTTTCTAATTTAAATTTAAAAATAAAAAAATAAATTAAAATCCTAAGTGGAGAAATTAAGACTCTTCTAGAATTAAATTATTTAATTCATCTGTTACTTTGATACATGACTTTATTTTATTTTCATTTTCTGTTTTCATATATTTTTTATTTAACTTTTTAAGCATGTCACTTTCAGTTCCCTCTCCTTCCCCTCCTCCCCCACCCACCAATCCTCCCAACCTCACATACCTACTCAAACCCCCCTCAGCTACACAGGAAGGGCAAGGGCCTCCATGAAGGATTTTTCAGAATCTGTCACATCATCCTGGGAAGGGCCCAGGTTCTTCCCCATGTGTCCAGGCTGAGAGAGCATCCCTCCACGTGGTATGTGTTCCCAGAGTCCTTTGTATGCCAGGAATAAATATAAATACTGCTCTTTATTAAGAAATTTTATATGCCATTTTTTCATTTTTATCATATAGGATGATCGCTTCTTCATGCAAATTATGTCTGCATGTTTGGTTTGTATAAACTTCATCCAAGTTGTAGTAAACTAAGAATGGTAAATATCAAAATTCCTTTTTTATGTGTTGCATATTAGAATTACCTACAGAAAATTCTACTTTTATAAAACCCACAAAGTGCCATGATCAATATGTCACTAATATTCAACATAGTAATAAAACACATTCTGCCTTCAATTTCATATCATTTTCCTTCACATTATTTTACATTGTTTTGTTTCTTTAATGCATTAACTTCCTGTATATATTTTGTATGAATATAAAGGAAAAGTATTCTCAGACTCAGTTGTGACTGTCAGTAAAACTATAATTAGAATGCCAAGTTCATAACGAAATATCGTGGTTATTATCATGACAGATGATTACCTCTTATGAGGTCATTTAATCTTGAGGAGATGAAAACAAAAGTTTTGTTCCATCACTCCATTAAGTAATTAAAACCATTTAAAAAAATTAAACAGACTTAAAATTTGGTGACGACTAATGCTTCTGTAGCTCTTATAAAACTCCACAAACAGACTTTCATTTGTAATAGATGTAATTGAATCATCTCAACTTTTAAAAAGTTAGCTCTAATGGCAAGAGACATTCACAGGATATCGTTTTACATTTTCCCCTAGGAGACTGAATTTAATCACTCAAGTGGAGCTTTTTCCATGTTCATGTGAAATAAGCTGGGAAATAGTAAGAATCTCTGGCAGTTTACAGGAGCATGGGAGATGGTTTTTTATAGAACACAAGGAAGAGCATAGTGGTGAGGACCTTTTAAGATCGGATCTATGTCTGTTAAACCTGTGGAAGATGTACATCTTTCTTATCCTTGTCACCAAGTTTGGAGCTAATTTTGTAAGAGCTCTAGCATGCTAACAGCAATGTTAAAAACTGTCATACACCTTATATTCACACTTATAACAAGTAGGGCAGTAAAGGACTATCTCTAAATTATCTCCGAATGACAATTGTTATGGTAGCCATCAAAATTCTGAGGTTGTGTGGCAGAAAGCTAACTCAAAATCCAGGAACATACTGGTAACATTAGAAATCTGCAGGAGGTCAGCACATTATTACCTGAAACAAACTGCAAGCAGGTTTTTTGTGAATAGTACACATAGTGAAAAGGAAAATTAAAAACAGGATTTAGGTGTTAATTCAAAAGACTGATTTATTATGAAAAATATCTGAGGCTACTGAGAGATAAGAGATGTCTTCCCTTATTTTGCTCAGGTTGGTGGAGAAGTAAGCAGCAACTATATCTGGAAAGATAAGCAATCCTATCTGCATCCTTCTTCATTATGACTTAAACTGAGGAGAAAGTACAATTCTATCCAGTAGCATAAACTAGGAATGAAACAAACTTTCAGAGAAAGGAAGAGAAAAACGTGCCCTGAGCAGAGATAATAAACAAGCAAGCAAGCAAATAGAACAGAATGAAAGAACAACACCTACTTCTGGGCAAATAAGTAGGTAGAAAGCTCCATTTCCACTACACAGTGCGCTTTGGCTAAAATTAATTTCAGAATTAACAGAACAGACATGGGCTTTCTGAAATTTGTGTTCCACCACCACCAACTCAGATCCTCAGGCATGCAGTGAGAGACTGTACCTTACTGCTTCTTCTAGAGGCAGAAAAATGGAAAAGCTGCCCTCTGTGTTGCAAGCACCAAAGGAAGATGTGAGCTGAAGATAGAAATGTTATTGTGAAAAAGGTCCCCCTCATCCCCAAAAAAGTCTGTATCCTAAGCACAAGGTGACCGTAGAGGAACAAGAGTGCCCAGAAATGCTGATAGTAACTATAAAAGCCGCACATCTCAGAGCCAAACGCTAAACGGATTCAGCCACTTATGCTGTAGACCTGCCATAAAGAGTGATGGCCACAGGGAGAAAAATGACTATTTTGGTGTTCACTGCTCTATAGAATACATTAGTTTACAGTAGGAACAATAGATGACACCAAAATGAATCACAATCTCAGGAGACAAAGCAGTTGCCATCATTATTCTCGGAAGTGACCCAGATACTAGGATAGGTAGTCTGCAGGGAGCAAGGTTTCAGGTCAATTCCAGCTCTATGCCCTGTCTTCAGGGCATGGGATCTTCAGCAAAGGGGATTTTTATTCCATCTCTATGCGGCAACCAAGGTCAACAGCACTGGTTTGTAACATTACGGGAATCTCTTGGACAACCCAGACCAATCACTCAAAATGGGGTTTCTCAGGCCTGCTGTTTCAGTTTTTATTACATGATCTTTGCTTGGAAAGAGAATTGTTAGCCCAGATGGCAACATTTTATTTAAACTATGTATGTTTATAACCAGTTTACAAGTATTGTATTTTTAGGCAGATAGGTATTAATGTGATTTGTTACGATTTTTTGCTTTAGTGTTACTTTATTTTACTTCCCCTTCTTTCTGTACTTATATCTCTCACTTATCCCTATGCTCCAAAATAGGGAAACAACCAACAGTCTTACACTGCTATGATATCTATGAAACACCAAAATATCCAGCATGGCACAATAACCATAAGTATCCAATAGTGGTATACATATCACAGTTGTAACCAACTGCTTTCTAATTTTACTGAAAACCCATTTAACAAGAGTGAAATCATGCCTGCCACCTGAAACCTAGTAACTACACAGGGCTATCAAAGTCCTGTATCTTGGAGGATAACCCACAACTTCCATTTAACTAAACAATGATATTCACTAACTATATTCAAAATACTCATACTTACACCCAGAAATAAGTGCAGTCCTACTCCCCATCAAACAAACATCTCTTTGCAACAGATGAAGACCATTGCATTTAACAATTATAATTCAAAAAGTACAGATGTATAGCTCAGTCCCAATAGTTACATCCATAGTAGACCTCCTGCTCTGAAAACTCGGGAATCATGACGCAAAAGAGAGAGGAACAATGAGTTTGTTGAGATACTGGGTCACCTACGAATGTCAGAAAATACACTCATAAAGTCTTACCCACATGGTTACTGTGTATAAATTGAACAAGAACAACAACAGTAGACATGCTTAAATGGAATTTGGGAAAGTCCAGGAGGGTTCAATTTAAAAAGAATTACAGTCAATCAAGGAATGCTGAGATCAGAAGCACAGGCTTCCCCAGCAAAGAGTATACAAATTTGTCACAAAATACTAAGTTATGTGTGTGTAACAACAATTAATAAAAAAAGAAGACATGAATTTGAAAAAGAGCAGGGAGAGTTATAGGTTAGAGTCTTAAGGAAGGAAATGGAATGGGGTATGAAGTAATTCCATCATAACTGTAAAAATTGAAAGGATTAATTTTGAAAATAAATCTCAGAAAAATAACTAATCCAGTCATGTCTGGTTCTACCCTACATCTCTGGGGTATGAAGGACACCAGGGGAACAGAGCCCTCTAAATCAAATAAGCAGGGTTCATATGGGCTCACAGAGCATGAGGTGGCAAAATACAAGGCCTGCAGTGTCTGTATCAGGTGCTGTGCATATATGTTTTATCAATAAGCTTGTTTTTGGGGGGGGTTGAAAGGGAAAGATCCTAACTGCGCTGGGGACTCTTTCCCCTTTATTGGATTGCCTTGTCCAGCCCCAATTCTAGGGTTTTTGACTTATATTGTTAAATCATGCTTGGCTATTGTCACTTTGAGTCTTCCTTTCTGAAGGGAAATGCAGGGGGACCAGATCCGTGGGAGAAGGGATGTGGCAGAGGTACTGACAGGAGTTAAGGGAATGGAAATTGTAGTTAAGATGTATTATGCGAGAGAAGTATCTATTTTCTTATATATATATATATATATGTATATGTATATAGTTTTTGTTATTATTATTTTAAAAAACTAAAATCATGTCAGTCCTAGCTCCCTCTCCCTCCCCTCCTCCCTTGCCCCCCAACTCTGCCAACCCCACAACCTATAGACCCTCTGCTCCCCAGGGAGGGTGAGGTCTTCCGTGGGGAATCTTCAAAGTCTGTCATATCATTCCGGGCAGGGCCTAGGCCTTCCCCATGTGTCCAGGCTGAGAGAGCATCCCTCCATGCGGAATGGGCTCCCAAAGTCCATTTGTATGCTAGGGCTAAATACTGATCTACTATCCAAAGCCCCATAGATAGCTGAGGCCTCTTTACCAACACCCGTGTTCAGGGGGTCTGGATCAGTCCTGTACTGGCATCTCAGTCACCAATATGGGGTCCATGAGCTACCCCTTGTTCAGGAAGGCTGTTTCTGTGGGTTTCACCAGCCAGGTCTTGACTCGTTTGCTCATCACTCCTCCCTCTCTGCAACTGGGTTCCAGGAGTATAGTTTAGTGATCTGAACTAATTAGTCATCAATCTCATTATCGGGGGAGGGCATTTGCAGTAGCCTCTCCAGTATTGCTTAGATTGCTAGTTGGTGTCATCCTTGGAGATCTCTGAAAATCTCACCAGTGCCAGATCTCTTCTCAAATCTATAGTTGCTCCTTCTATTATTGTATCTGTCATCCTGCTCTCCTTTATTCTTTCCCTGACTCAACCTTCCTGCTCTCCCATGTCCTCCTCTTCTCCCCCTCTCTTTCTCCAAGCTCCTTTGCCCTCCCCTCCCCCATACTCCTAATGCCCTTAGGAGATCCTGTGAATCTATTTTCAATTAAAACATTTTTAAAAGTAATCAATAAATTGGAATTGTCAGGAAGAAATTAGAAACTGCCCATTTACTGATGAACACTCACAGTCACTCAATCTCATCTGTTTGATCAGTCATAAGTCATTTACATTACCCTCTCTACTGCTCTGAATGAGAGCCAAGAATCATCAAAGGAGAGGGCAAAACAAATGGAGAAAAAGGAGAATAAGTGAGAGTTCTATGATGTCCTATCTACTCTGAGGGTATGGCCATTGGTAAGTTGTCCTCAATCGATGACCCACACCTATGGGCGTAGTGCAACTCTAATGTTCACAGAGTTAAAATTGAAAAAAAAAAGAGAGAGAGAAGAAACTGGAGGATACATGAATTCAGTTGGTGTATGTTGAGGAACCAGGAGAGCTATGCTGAGAAAAGGGAGCAAGTATATTGTCATAACGTTTGTATTAATGCATATAATTCTCAAAGAATAAGTTAAAATTAAAAATCAGAAATGTTTTATTTTCTGCTTTACTATAAAGGATGAACAAAATTAAGAGAGGTAATTTAAGTAGAAAAAATGGAAAGCATGTGAAATAATAAAATAGAAATTTTGAAAATGGTAAGCTTGATAAAAATGTAAAGAATGACATTAACAGACTTACTAATAGATTTGGATACAAAAGCCAGTATTTATCTTTTAAAGTTATGTTATAGAAAAACTGATTTTTCCTTTTTTATTCATATTAGGAACAAGCTTGTTTTATATGTCAATCCGAGTTCCCTTTCCTTCTCCTCCTCCTCTGCCCCCCACCAACCCACTATCCCCTCCACTTTCTGCTTCTCAGCGAGGGGTGAGATGTTCCATAGAGGATCCTCAAAGTCTTTTATATCATCTAGAGCAGGACCTAAGCCCTCCCACATGTTTCTAGGCTGAGAGAGTAGCCCTCTATGGGGAATGGGCTCCCAAAGCCATTTGTACACTGGTAATAATACATTTTTGAGTTTTAGTCTAGTCTAGGCTACCTAGTGAGTCTAA
Organism: Mesocricetus auratus; assembly: GCF_017639785.1. Taxonomy (NCBI): domain Eukaryota; kingdom Metazoa; phylum Chordata; class Mammalia; order Rodentia; family Cricetidae; genus Mesocricetus; species Mesocricetus auratus. The sequence goes on from NW_024429266.1 coordinate 42,032,966, forward strand.
GCCCACCTGGGCTACAGAATGTGACCTTTTCTTTAAAACAAAATTGGAACAATGTCATTTGCAACAATGAAGTACTAACTGAACCAAAAGCCTTTTTAAAATCCCAATGTTATTAAAATCATCCAGTTGGTAACTAAATCCAGTCAGTAACTAAAACAATTACAAACTCCTTGTAAGCAAAATTAATAATGGCCTAAAGATATAATCACTTCAACATTTTAGAATTGTACAAAAGGAAATCATTGCAGTTAGTTGACAATCTGCCCATTTCCTTCGAGACTATCTGAATTAAAACACATTTTACTTCATTTGATAATTGCTAATTTTAGTAATTAACAAATCTGACTCTTGGGAATGTACCCTTCTCAATAACATAGGTCTAGTAAGCTAATGAGAAATCAGCTCCTGTAAATGATTAAAAAGAGTTGGCCCCTAGCCTCATCCACATCCTTTTTGCTCTACTTGCGTTGCTGATTACTTCATTTTATGCCTTTGTTAATTTTGTAAAACATTTGTCTATTAAGGATAGTTCAGTAAATATGAGTAAATTTTTTTTTTTGGTTTTTCGGGACAGGGTTTTTCTGTGGCTTTGGAGGCTGTCCTGGAACTAGCTCTTGTAGACCAGGCTGGCCTCGAACTCACAGAGATCCGCCTGCCTCTGCCTCCCAAGTGTTGGGATTAAAGGCGTGCGCCACCAACGCCCAGCGAGTAAATATTTAATATCAGTTAATTTGACAATGTCATTAGAAACTTGGGCTTTTAAATCATCTGAAGGTCACATTCCCTTCTATAGATTTTTGAATTAACAATTGGCACAATTCTCACTATATTTCATAATCTCTCAATCTCTCATTTTTACTGTCCTACAATGTTTATATTCTCATTTTTATATGATATTTCTCTAAATCCAGCATATGGCTCAGTCTTGAATTTATGGAGAATCTAACTACATAACTACATCTGTACTAGGTCCATCTGCCCTTGCTTTCAGCTTTGAAATTCTCAACTAACTATTGTGCCCTTACTTTATCTTTAACTTTTCTTCATGATATGATTACTCCACTCAGCTTTGGTTTATAACTTACAAAGTTTAGGGAAAAAATAATCCGTGAATTCATTATTCAAAACCTAGGGAGAGTTGAATGCTACTAGGTGCCCAGTCTAATGGGACAATCAACGTGGGACTGAGGACACCTAGGAGAGATATAGGGGACAAGAGAGATGAGAAATGGACACCAAGACAGTATTCTGATCAAGGTGAAAACCTCTATTTTTTCCAAGGGGGCAGGAAGTGGGGGGGGAGAAAATGGGGGTGTTGACTGCTGATGCAAGGAAGCTGGCAGGGCAAAATGTTAGTAGGAGGGGTAGTATTGCTTGGTAACCTAACCTAAGGTCTTTCACAACCCACAGTCTATTGCTCAAGCCTATCCTTTGATGGATTTGGTAGTGTTTCCATTAAGCCAATCTTTAACTGACAGATAAGATGCAGGCCTGTTTCTAGGGAATTGCTTCATATCTGAAGACATGGCATTTCTGCAGTGTGGCCTGGTGTCATGTCTTCTCTATGAGGAAGTGATGATGGTAGGGCTGGAATATGGTGGAGGCCCCTGACATCTCTCCCTTTTTTGCTTAAGCAAATAGATGTAGCCAGAATGTAAACTACCCCCAAAAAACAACAAAGATTATGGAGCCTATCTTAGGATCATTTTGAGAGGCTTACACACTTACCTGTCTCTGGATCTCTTTGCCAGTTTTTAAAGCTCCTGAATTAGGGGAATAAAACATCAGAAAGTTGTCCTTCATTGGCAAACCATCAATGGGGGTGGTCATTTATCTCGTGGGTGGAGGGGCCTGTCAAGGTCCCTGGCTGGGGCTGCATAGGGACCATGAGCGAATTATGTGTCCTGGGGGCCTTTGTCTCCCTTTGCTATGTGGAGACTGGGAACATTAGGCAAAGTTGACCTTCCTCAGTGCCATCACTATCATCAGCCTTCTGATAAAGACCACTTTCCTTCGTGGCTGGTCTCTGATAATAGATCAGAATAGGCCTTGGGGCAAGATTATCTACTTGCTGTTTAATAAAGTTTGTCCAATGCCTAAGGGCCCATGGGACAAAAGAAATAAGCAATATAAAGCCCCAAAAGGTGCTAAAATCCTAGGCAATAAGGTGGATAGCCAGGGGGAGGTAGAGGACCAATTTTTACATCAACTCTCCTGTTGCTTCCTCTCTCATTTTCTTTTCTCTAGACCCCCCCCAAACTATCCTTGACTCTTTCTGTTTTGTTAACATAGAAACAGCATTCTTCTTTAAGGGCTGCACAGATTTCTCCAAGTTTGAGAGCACAAGGAATGAAATCCTAGTGCCTGCTCCCATGGCTCCCATCCCCAAAAGCACATCTTGTTTAGAATAATAGTTGTAGGGGGATTAATTTAACTAAAATGTAAAACAAAGGGGCAGAATTTAGGAGGGGTGAGTAGATGCAGGTGGTAAGGCAATCCTGACAGGCCCACCGTTCTCAAGGATCAGATAAGTGGAGTTAGTATCGGGGAAGAGAGGGAGGTTGCAGAAGTAAGAATGGGTTGAGGAAATTTGAAAACTGGGTGGGGAGGGGGCTATGCAGAGTCAGGAACACTGGTTTAGCATGTTTCCATGGTTTAACAGGCTCCCATGGTTTCAGGTCCGGTTTTTCTCTGCTCCATGTGTCTCATCAAATGTTTTGGCAGCCACCAAGCTTTGTTCTTTTTCTGTAAGAAAACACAAACATTCCCTCCACCCCAAATTGGGTCTTTTCTACTGTCTAGTGTATGGATGTTTTTATCTGACCTGAGCAAAAGTCACTCAAGTTCCATCATGACAGAATCTGTCTGTAGCAAATTGTTTAGTGGCATCCACATTTAAGAATTTTAAAATGAAGAGTGCATGGTTTAATGCATCATATGGAGACAAAGGCTACTCTGATGCCTGTAGAGATGGTGGCTAAGGCCCGAAACTCCAAGTCCCACTAACAGGTGGATGAAACAGATGGCTCTCTCATGTCTACGAATAAGATAATTTATGGGCTCATTTCCTGGAATAAACTCTACATCTGGGAGAAGGGTGGCTAATAAACATAACCCTGTCCAATTTGTAGGCAACAAAGAATAGGCCATTCCATTTTCACGTGTAAACACTTACCAGGAGGGGATTAGTGACATTACTATTACTCTCCCTTTTTAGTCAACTAGGTAATGAAAATGTGTTCCTTTGAAATCCCCTTGTTGAACTGTCCAAATATTTTATGTTTTCCTCTTATTTTAATCAAATAAAACATTGGAATTTGTAGCATGAATTTTTTTCTTTTCTTTACTTAGGTCATATTTTGACATTTTTTTACAAATTTGCACCCACCATTTACTTTCCTTCAAACACTTTTTACTCAAGCTGAATCCCTCCTTTCTCCTACACCCACCAAAAACAATTCCTTGTGATATGATATATGTTATATATTATGCTATTAATACATGATTATGATATCTTGTCATAAAATTAACCGAGTTTTTCACACTTTTTTGCTATTCTACATTATTAAAATGTATAAATCTGTACAAATCACAGAAACATTGATGTATTATGCTCATCCACTGAAAGATTTTAAAGCCCAAGTCTTTTATCTTAAAAAATAAGTGTTACTACTTGTTATTCAGGGATGACCATTATCAGTAAAACACAAGTGTCTATAGCTCCTTTTGTATGACTTCATAACGATTTTGTTATCCACACTTTAGTGCATGCCAAGTTAAGTGATTTACATAATGTCTGCATTTATTTTCTTGTTTCTCATGTTAAAACAGTCTGACAAAAGCAAGTTGAGATAAGACCTTTATTCAGCTTACAGTTCAAGGGTATCATTCATCATGGAAAGTAAGTAAAAGTTTGAAAAAAGTTAATCACATGAAATTCACATTCAGGATTAGAGACCCATGTACACACTCTTTTGTTCAGTTCCTGTTCTCTATTTTCACAGTCCAGGATCACAACAAGGAGAAAGTTTTCCTACAAATTCATTTAATCAAAATAATCTTTCAAGGCTTGCCCAGATGCTTTACTCCTAAGCAATTCTGAAGTTCAAAAGTGCTCACAATTGACACTAGCCATCATGTACTGTGATGAGATATTATTATGATTTATTAAAGCTTGCCTGAGGGTACAGAAAGCAAAGCTAGCTACAAGCCATAGAGACAGGCAATGGTGAGGCACACCTTTAATCCCAGCTGCCATACTAGATAGTCATAGAGCCAGGTGGTGGTAGAACACACCTTTAATCCCAGGACAAAAGAGAGAGATAGATGAATCTCTGTTAGTTCAAGGTCACATTGAGCTACACAAAATTGATCTATTCCTAAAGTGAAATAGCTCACACAAAAGTGATCTCAACTTTTAGGATCACTCCTTTAATTCCAGGATTTGAGAGATATAAAAAGAAGAAGCAAAGTCAGTATTAGGCAATTAGTCTCTAGCCACATTGAGGAGAGGAAGCAGTCTAGGATTTCAGTCTGAGAATTCATGGAGCTCACCAGATCACCCTTTTAGTCTGAGATAGACGTGAAAGCTAATGGCTCGCTGTTTTGCTCATCTGACCCTCAATTTGAACCTCAGTATCAGTCTCTGGGATTTTATTATTCGTGTTACTCAATACTGTATAATTCTTTGTTAATTTTTGTCAGTTTTTAGGATTATTTACAAATACGTCATTTGTGTCCACAGATATTTTTAGGTGAATATCACTGAATATTAGGGTCATAGTTATTCTAACAGTCTATGTAAAAAGATGTTTTAAGAAAACAAAGCACAGATTAGGGCATCCCTAAATGTTAATTAGAGGAGCCTCTTCTTGCAACAGATAGCAGAAAATACAGAAACTCTCAACCTCTAATACACAGAGAATGAGACTGTGGAATTCTCATCTGTAAATGAGATGTTAATATCATGCCTTTTCCACACAAGGCTTAGGAAATGTGATGTAAGATAGGTTAGGAGATTGTAGAATTGATATCTGAAATAAAACTTTACTTGAACTGCAGAGCTGCAGACATGAACTTGCAATGGCTAGGACGGCATGCAGAAAACCTACATAAGGTCAAGTCCATCAAAATTCCAGGATGGATTGGGAAAGGGTTCTTGAAGACTCACCCCTCACTGAGAAACTGTTGGTAGCTGATGGATGCTAAAGAAAGGATAGTAAGTTCCTCAGATATGTGATCCTGAAAGGCTAACAAATGGTCATAAACGCTTAAACATATAAGCAGAACTCTGTGGACTTAGTGGATTTTCAAAAATAGTTGGGAGGGGAATGTAGTGGAGCATATAGAGGAGACAGAAAAGGGGTGAGAATTGGAAAATGGATTTCATCCAACTATATTATATAGATGTATGTATTAAATCCTTAATAAAATAAGAGAATACAAGCATATTGATAGTTGAATGTGATTACATTATCTACATAGTCAATGTTGTTGTAATTCTCTTGCTATCTTGTTATTATTTTTTATTTATGAACTTCTACATCAATTAAGGGACATAGTCTTCAACTCTTACTTAGAAAACCTCTCCTAAATATGTTTCTCTTCTTAATGTCCTTTGTCACATTTAAAATACCCAGCTTTGTGAATGGCAAATTGGCTGTTATAACTGATCTTCCAGTATCTTCCTTTACAAATTACATTTATTGCTTTCCATCATTAAAGATGGTGGTCCTATCATTGAATCAAGTGCTAGATAAACAAACAGTATATAATAAAGAAAACAACTATGCAATAAAATGTTGCCAACCTTTAGCTAAAACTAGTTTAACAATTCCACATTGTAAAATTCTATATACGAGACTGGGAAGATTTTTGATCAGTAATTACTCTCCTTAGAATATGAAGACTTGAGTTAAATCTCCAGCTTGTCCTTAAACAACAACAACAAAGAAACCCACAAAAACTATAAATGCACATGTGATGATATTCTTGTAATCCCAGTGCAGGTGTGGTTCAAGCAGGTTCCATTGGCCCATTGTCTAGACAGCTTATTCCACACAGCAACTGCCAAACTAATGAGAGCTCACATCTATAAAATCCAAGTGTTTAGACCCTAAGCAGCGACATCCAAGGGTAAACCTCTTGCTTCTACACATTCAACACTCACACACAAGTGAACCTACACACACATATAAACACATGCACAATTTTTTTGACAACCTTCATGGATAACAAATTACGAACTATTTTTTCTAGTTGCATAATTTCAGTGTCATGATGAGTGCATTCAAGTTTCCATGTATTGGAATCCCCTTGGCTGAATCCCTATCTGTGTTACTACCCTAAACTAAGTTGTACTTTTCAATGTGCTTTGCACTTGCATAAGACTAGTAGATAAAGTTATTTCTTAAATGGAATTTCTCCAGAAAAAAACTCTGCGATTCACCTGTTGTTACAGATTTATACTCTTTCCAACTATTCAATATCATTTTATTTGTGGAAATGGTATTCACCACTAACTTATATGACCCACAGATCTTATTGTGTACTTCAAGAGCGTATAAGCTTGAAAAGAGTAGGGATATTGGCTTTATTGCCACTTTGTTTTCACATAATAGAGTAGGAGTGTCACATAATCAATGCATTCAATTTTATAAAATGAATAGTAGCATATGGAGTAAGCTTTGACAAACTAAACAGTCAATAAGTCCAAGAATTCACCCATCTTTACCTTTTGATTGATTATAGGAGGACGAAACTGTATGAGTCGTAATTAGTCTCAGTTTTATTTACTACTATGGCTGCTGAATATGTTAAACAGAACAAGCATTTTGTTCCAGCAATAAATATTGAAATTTATACTAACTTGATATCAGAAATATTCACATATTTTGTAATAATACACTGCATAATCTATTCTAATATTTTTATTATACATTTATTTTCATTGTAATAATATTTAAAACATGTTTTCTAACTTAAAGTAAAATGGAATATTATATATATATATATATATATAGCTAAAGCAGAATTTGTGAACTTTTTAGCTTTTTATTAGTTTTTAAAAATTAAAACAATAATCTTATTTTACATACCAATTCCAGTTCCCTCTCCTCCCATTCTCCCATTCCCTCATATCATATATTAATAAATCATATTACTGAATAGGAAATATGTTAATGGCTATAAAAGCAGCTACAATTGCTATGTTAAACTTTTAAGGAATCATTTCTCTGTAGCAGGTGAGAAGAATCTCAATCATTACCAATAAATTGTAATTAACGTTTAAGATATAGCTATGACAAAATCACACATGTATTTTGTATCATATTAACATGCATATAAATCTATTTGGATAAAAGAAATTAATTTATATTCATTCTAATCGTAGTAACTAACTTGATTTAATTCATTTAAAGTAATGTGATTAACTTTTTGGTACACATATGGAATCTTCTGCCAATATCTGGGTCTTCAGGCAGAAATATTACATGAGGTTTCTGGAGTTCTATCCATCTGTCATTTGTACCTATGCATGTTTCAGAGAGGGTATTCTATCCTATTCGAAGAACACAAGACCCTGTTCTTCAATCCTCCAAGAATTTTCATAATATAAACAAGAAATCTTTTTCCTCCTCAATCCAGAAAAACTCATATCATTGTCTTTCAAATATACTATGTAGTCTGTCATTGATTGGTCCCTGTGAAGTTTGTTACCTATGGAGGTTTATCTAATAATTAATATATATTTTAAATTTCCTTACTTGCACATAACTATTGATAGGGATGAACATTCCATCAGATACCAAGAATTCACAGTCAAATAACACTGTATTTCATCTTTCTAAAGATTATATGATCATTTCACTTTGGAAATTTGACTAGTTTAGGACTTGCTTTGTTGTAAATGTTTTTAGTGGGATGAGGCGGTATGTGCTCCAGTAATCTTTACCACCTATCTATATGGGATCTGCACACTTATGTTAAAAGAGATCTGTAATATCAATAGCCATAGACAACAAAGATTTGAAAGAAAGGAATTTTTATAAGATAATAAAACTAATAAGAAGATTCCTGGTTCTAAAATTGGTTTACTGAATATCTCAGATATATGTCATAAAAATATATGGAGGTTTCTGTGAACATAACTGGAAAACAGAAATTATAGTTAATAGTTTAACAATTATGTTCATCCAAAGTAAATAATATATTTTGTATCATTACTAAAATATATGAAGTATTTGTCCTTTCCATTTGTGGATATATATTTAAATTTTCTACATATATTGAACAAAATTCCACATTAAGAAATTTTTCTTAGATTTGTTCTGTCTATATGCTTTAGCATATATATTATATATAGCATAAATAAAATACAGCATATGATATTCGTAATAGCTTATTTCAATTTCTTTCTTAATCCTAAAAGGGTAAATTTCCCTCTCTCTTTGTGATCCTTATATATTTAAACTTATTTAAATGTTTAAATTACACATATACACACACATTCATATACACACATACACACACACAAATAAACCTTTATCTTGAAAATTTTATTTAAATATTATGAATTTATCCTTTGAAAATTTAAAATGGTCAGGCCCACTTGACACTCCCTAATCCTCACTTCCTCTGAAATCCTAAACACACCTCCCTGCCAACATTTTGTAAATATAACTGTTGTCTACATGATTTTATAGGTTAAAATGTCTGTTTACTATTGGAGAACAACTTCCTGGTTTGCAGGTAGCTTTTTTTTTAATGGCTATGACCATACATAAAGAAAAAGGAAAATTAGTTATTTTGGCTCCCTTTATATGAGCTCTTACCCCATTCATGAGATTTCCACTCCTGACCCCAAAGGTCTCAGTTTTGCTACCAACCACTGGAGATCATGTTTCAACATATGACTTTGTAGAGGGCACCATCTTAAGTAATTACCCTGCACATTTTCCTTATATTTGCATTCTTCTGGATTTCAGTTTCATACCTGCTGCAGTCCTACCACAGTCAGTTTTAGGTCCTGAGATAGGGAAGAATGTCTATGCAAAGAAAGAAGTGACTGACCACCACTTGAGTTTCATACAAATGGCTGGCCATAAATATAGCTTGAATCATCATTATTTATACTCCAAAAACAAGCATGTTTTTCCCACTCTTCCAGCATTAAATGCAGGAAAAAATAAATATGACTTTACCCAACTTTTGCACCAAAACATCTTTTAAACCAAAACAATGTTCAGCATTTGTTAGCTTGACTAAACAATGAGCCAGGCACATCCCGTCCTTACATAGCTAGAAGGTGATAAACATAGGCACACATTCTCAAGAATAGTAATATTTATCAAACTTAACAAAGCATATTCACAGATACAGAGGTGGGTTTCCATAAGCTGTATACATACATTTAGCTTGTATTTCTCCAACTGTTCCCTTGTCCTACAAAAGGGTTCTGCATGCGTTAGCCTCTCTATAACTGGTGAATTTTGATAAGGCATTCTTTTTCCATCTTAATATTTTTCCAAGAATTAGTAGACATAGTTAATGTCCCCTGTGTTGCTTCCTTAACTTTTCTTGCCTCCAATCCTGTCTACAGTGAATCAGAAAAGTTCCCAGGGTCTGAAGTAACAGCTGGAATTTCCAGGTAAGAAATCTGAGAAGCATCAAGTTGCAAAGAATTTTAGAGGAAAATATTAGAGGGAAAAATGGGGTCTCTGGAAATGATCCCCTCTGTCCCATGTGTGACTGACAGAGTAAACCTATAAACCACCAAGAGATTCATCAGCATTAGGAGAGAGAAGAGAGTGTGCAGCCCTCTCAGTCCCAGCAGTATTCAGTGCTGTTCCAAGGTCCACTGGTTTTTGTCAAGTTAGAGACCATCTCCATGCATCTTGTCTAACAGAAATCTGCTGGACAAGTGTTCATATGTTGATGCAAAGCTAAGTGTCACACGGCTCCCAACATTAACCTAATTCAAGAAATTTGAATCACTCATGTGAGAAGCAGTAGTTTTTTCTTTTGCCCTTTAGACCAATTTATTTTACACCCTTTTAAAACATCAAATCACCATCCAGTAAGGACAGTGAAGTTTATAGCTGGGACAATGGTAAATGATTCAGGCATCACAGTCCATCCTGCCCACTGACAGCTTTGTTGCTGAAATTTCTTAAATCTTACTAAACAAAAACAGAAGGCGGCTGATACAAATGAGGATTCCCATGTAATTGTCAATTGACTTTTTAAAAGTGGAAAAGCTTCCTGTTTCTCCAGAAGAGCAAATAAGCAAGAGCTGTATGCACCAATGTGAGTATTAAGACATTTCTCAAGTCTTCTCAAACAAGTCCAAGTTGGGGATGGGATGAATGATGAAACTGATAGAAAAACATTGCTATGGACACCTTAAAAATAATAAATTTAGATAATTTAAAATTTAAAAATGCAGCAGGCAGTAATTCAGCAGCAAAGTGATCAATAAAAAGTATATTGTATAAGGTACAAGAAAGGCGGGGTAAAAGAGGACAAAAAGTGGGCCAGCAGGATGGCAATGACCTCAAAGGAAATATGTCATTGTAGTTCTGGGAGGAATAATGTTTTCTGAGTCTGGGACTTCCCAGAATAACTTTGGTTATCTCCTATTGACATCTTTGAAAATCATTGATGGAAGAGATGTTTCCACAGCAATAGCAATAGTTAGGAGCAAACCACACTGTGACCAGCTTCTCATCGAACAAAAATTTATAGTCTTCATGCTCTGCAGATGAGTTTTAAGTTGTTGATATGAACAAACTCATTTGTGACTTTTGCTTCAAAAAGCCAACCTGCTCCTCTGGGACTGATTGCCCAAGTGTCTACATCTTCAGAACCTGACCATACCAGGTCACAAAATGCTCCTTGGTGAGGAATTTCCTGAGGCAGCGATTTTAATGAGCCTATTGATTAACAGATTTTGGAAATCAGCAAGTATTTCCTTGTTTAGCTAATTGTGAGGAGCCGCCCTCGCTATCGCTATTGCCGTTAGAAGATGGCGCTGACATCCACTGTCAGTTGGAGTTAACTGTCGCTGTCAGTTGGAGTTAACTGTCGCTGTCAGTTGGAGTTAACCGTTTAAACTGTGCCTCTCCCGTGACGTCATCTGGGGTGATGTGCAAACCACCAATCCCGGCTCTACACATCTCACTCGGAGCTCCTAGGCTTATATAAGGGGCTGGGTTTCTTAGCTTGGGGTCTCCCTCTAAGAAGCTGATCATCTATCTCTCAAGATGCATTAAAGCTTTACTGCAGAAGGATCCGAGTGTTCTGCGTCGTTCTTGCTGGCGAGACGGTAGCGCGGGACATCTGGTGCCGAAACCCGGGAACTCTTCAACATCGCCGGCGCCGCGGGAGACCCCTCGGAAAACGGGGCGGATTCAGAACTGCAGGGACGTAGGTTCAGAGAGGTATGCTTTATCCTGAACAACCCTTTTCTCGACTTTGGCCTTAGTTTGTCATCACCGTGGGACGGGTCAGTGGAGGCTTTGGTGCTAGTCCTGTTTGTCCTTCTCCTTCATCGTGGCTGGTGCTGACAGAACGGCGCTGTCCGTCTGGCGCTGTCCGTCTGGCGCTGTCCATCTGGCGCTGTCCATCTGGCGCTGTCCATCTGGTGCTGTCAGTCTGGTGCTGTCAGTCTGGTGCTGTCAGTCTGGTAACGGAGTTGAGCGCGTTTTTAGATAAGCTGTCAGCGCGATGGGGTCGTCACAGTCAGTGGTTACAGCCTTACAGACTGTGCTAAAACAAAGAGATCTTAAAATTGCACCACGAACACTTCAAAATTTTATGAAGGAGGTAGATAGAGTGGCACCATGGTATGCTTGTTCCGGGTCCCTCACTGTGGCCTCATGGAACAAGCTAGGTAAAGAACTAGACAGGAAGCATGCAGAAGGAGATCTCTGCTTAGGTACCAAAGCCATTTGGAAGCTAGTTAAAAACTGCTTGGAGGATGAGGCCTGTCACCCTGCTATAATAGAAAGTCAGGGAACCTTAGAGGAAGTTCAGGATAGCATGTCAGAAACTGAACGGAGTGAGAGAATGGGAGCTCGCAAAAGAAAAGACATGTCTAAGAAAAAAGGCCCTCCCCAGGAAGTTAAGAAAGGGGGAGAGAAAGAAGGGAGTTATCATTCACCCCTTAACAAATCTAAGAAAAAGAAAAAGCCAGAATCTAGTCTATACCCTGCAGTAGAGCTAGAAGCCTTGGAGCTAGATAATTCTGATTCTGACACTCTGGATTCTAGCGAAGAAGGTGGTCTAGAGGAGGAGGTGGCACGGTATGAGGAAAAAGATATCACCCTGATAGACACCGGCCACTGAAAACAAAAATGAATGTGAGGCCACCGCCTATAAATCCGGCGGGCTCACGCCTCTCAGCGCCTCCGCCATATGAGCTTCGGCTGAATACTGGTACTGACTCCTTTTTACCTTTAGAGGAACGGAGAAAAATACAAATGGCTTTTCCAGTATTCGAGAATGTGGAAGGCGGAAGAGTACATACCCCGTAGATTACAATCAAATTAAAGAATTGGCCGAATCCGTTCGTAATTATGGGGTCAATGCTAACTTTACCACATTACAGGTGGAAAGGCTTGCTAATTTTGCCATGACTCCCACTGACTGGCAAACGACAGTGAAAGCAGTGCTTCCCAACATGGGACAATACATGGAATGGAAGGCGCTCTGGTATGATGCAGCCCAGGCACAAGCTAGAGTTAATGCCACGGCTGAAGATGAGAATCAGAGGCAGTGGACATTTGAAATGCTGACAGGTCAGGGTCAACATGCCCTTAATCAAACCAACTACATCTGGGGCGTCTATGGTCAGGTGTCGGCCGCCGCTATTAAAGCATGGAAGGCCCTCACAAAAAGGGGAGAGTCCAGTGGACACCTTACAAAGATTGTCCAAGGACCCCAAGAGCCATTTTCAGACTTTGTGGCCAGAATGACAGAGGCCGCCAGTCGCATCTTTGGTGATTCAGAACAAGCTATGCCCCTGATTGAGCAACTTGTCTATGAACAAGCAACCCAGGAATGTCGAGCGGCTATCGCCCTCGCAAAAGCAAAGGTTTACAAGATTGGCTCAGAGTGTGCAGGGAGCTGGGGGACCCCTAACCAATGCAGGACTAGCTGCCGCCATTTTACAAACGCACAGGTATAGAGATTTATCTAATCGAAAAGCTTGTTTTAATTGTGGGAGAATGGGGCACCTTAAGAAAGATTGTCAAGCCCCTGAAAGAACAAGAGAATCGAAGCTTTGCCATCGTTGTGGTAAAGGTTATCATAGGGCTAGCGAATGCAGGTCAGTCCGGGATGTAAAAGGGAGGCTTCTGCCCCCTATTGAAGAATCCAAGGTACCCCAATCAAAAAACGGGTCACGGGGCCCATGGTCCCAGGGCCCTCAGAAATATGGGAACCAATTTCAGAAAAGCAATCAAGAGGAAGTGGAGGTTTCCGAGGAAC